>NC_072492.1:33262124-33565155 GCF_027574615.1 Eptesicus fuscus | reverse complement strand
AACAACCTGTCCCTAGGGGGTGTTCTAGGGCTCTCTCTACTCCCTTTACCACAAGGGTTTTCAACCTTAACCTGGAAGCTTTCAATACTGAGGCCTGAGTGTTGGGGTGTTCTATCTCCTACCCCACTGCTCCCCCAAAGAGCAAGAGGATCTTTCTGGATGGGGAATGTGTATTGGATTTGTGTCTAAGAACATCATCTATCTGCCTCTTAGGACCCCCAGGTTTCCCCACAAAACCGAGGGTTATGAGTCCAGGGATTCTGGGACTTTAGGGCTGCCCTCCCTGGGAAGGCCAGGTGGGAAAATTCGACCAGCCCATACCTAGTTCTCAGAGAGGAGAGAAGCGCTTCTATTTTCTTCCTTCTTGTGCTCTTTTCTTTGGACGGCTCACTCTTCAATCTCACGCTAGTGAGACATAGAGGACTTGGAGACAGTGAAGCCATGCTGCCTGTGTGGCTCTGAGTCCCAGGATGGGTCTTTCTGGGCAGGGACAGCCAGTTCTAAGTGGTGGTCAGCTCATCAGGGCGTGGGATCCATGTTGGGATTGACGAAGGCCAAACTTCAGCTAGTATGAGTACTGGCTCATGAGAGCACCCTCTAGGCCAATTTTCCCCCTAAATATGGCGTGGCCAGTCAAGGACCAGGATGCCCGGGCCCTGGCTGCAGATCCCATCATCAAATCTCAGCATCCCAGCACTGACCCCTCCCCGCTTCCCGCAAGTGCAAACAGTCTAAGTGCTCCATCCTGTGTTCCCAGGCAGCCTGGGTTTCCTTTTCGAGTATTTACATTTCATCATCATTCTTTGTTTACATGTCTATTTCCCTTACCAGAGTCTACTGGTTTTTTAAATCTTCACCGGAGGATATGCTTTTATTGATTTTTAGAGAGAGGCGAAGGGGAAAAGAGAAACATTGATGTGAGAAAGAAGCATGGATGTGAGAGAGAAACATTGGTTGGCTGCCTCCAACAACCTGGGTATGTGCCCTGACAGGGAATCAAACTCGCCACCTTTTGGTGTACTGGACGACACACCAACCAACTGAACTACTGGCTAGGGCTATACTTTACCATTTTAATATCCTTGGTGCTAGGACATAATTGGTATCCAATAAATATCTTGTAATGAATTTAATTTTTAAAAAATTTATTGGCTCCCAGCCCTGGCCAGGTAGCTTATTGGTTATAGTGTCATCCTGTATACGCCAAGGGCACATACAAGAATCAACCAGTGAATGCATAAACAAGTGGACCAACAAATCAGTGTTTCTCTCTCTAAAATAAATAAGAAATTTTAAAAATGTATTGACTCTTTTGTCATATGAAAAGCTGTTTTCTAGGTGCTATGGGAATACAAAAAATGTTTAAAATGTATATATTCTGCTCTGGCTAGTGTGTTTCAGTGATTAGAGCATTGGCCCACACACCAAAGGGTCTGGGGTTCGATTTCTGGTCAAGGGCATATACATTAGTAGTATCTAAACTCTAAAGATATTAAGGCATATGCCTCATTCTTAGGTGGCTTCCAGTCTAGTAGGGGAGACAGAAATAAAACGATATAAAATGAGCACAGCATAATGTGACAAGTACAGTGATATAAATTCTAACAATTGTTAAAAATATATAGTAAGCCTGGCCAGAATGGTTCACAGGTTGAGTGTCGACCCGGGAACCAAGAGGTCAGGGTTCAATTCCCTGTTAGGACACATGCCAGGGTTGCAGACTCGATTCCCCACTAAAGGGCGTGCAGGAGGCAGCTGATCCATGATGTTTCATCGATGTTTCTATCTCTATCTCTCCTCATCTTTAAAAATCAATAAAAGCATTAAGTATATATATCTATATGTACACACACACACACAAACACACATATGTGTGTATACATATATAAACAAAAGTAGCTCAAATGGTCATACAAGAACCATCACAAAGCAGTGCATGGCTTGGTAGTTGTCAAGTGGATTCTGAGGTTTCACAGGGGTCACTAAGGGAACTTTAAGAAGTGTCCATTTATTCATAGTACATGTCAGTATAGCAAAGGCCCAGAGAAGGCCTGTGTTAACAAGCCTGTCTAACTGTTTGACCTAGTGTTTCCCACACTTGACTATGGAGCTATTTTCCTCCCACTGTTGAATATCTTATGGATCTCTCATTCCATTTCAATATGGCCAGTGCTGGCGTATATACCATCTGTAATTAGATAGTTGATGGCTCTTAACATTTTGGGGGACATGGACCTTTTGAGAAATGAATGGTGGTGGGGAATTGTGCACGATTCATGCATTCCATACAAAACCCCTTTCCATGAAAGAGAAAGAAAAGAAGGTAGCAGATCCCAGGTAGGAGGGATTGTTTGGGCAGAGACAAAAGAGGCTGGAAGAGATGGGTCTTGTTCAGTGTCAGTCAGACTGTGAAAGAGAGGGGACCAGGATGGGTTGGAGGAGGCCAACTGTGGAAGGCCTGAAAGGCCTGGCAAAGAATGAACACTCAGTCCTTAATGTGAAGGTCAAGGGAGATGAGAGGCTGAAGATGACTTTCCTACAGAGACTGGAGTCCTAGTAGGATTATTTACAGAAAGAACTACAAGTTCACCACGTCAAAGCCTATGTTATTATGTTGAAATGCCTTTGTTAATTAAATAGTGCTGAAGTCTCCCAACTGAAAATTCACTTTAAGAATTGAATTTGCCATCTAACTGGGCATCCTACCTTGAACAGTTAAAAATCTGATTGGTCTGACTTCTAATTTTAGAAGGAATCAGGCTGACCTGCGTTGAGCTGTTGCTAACTGGAGCCTGTTACCTGGGCGACTAGATTTACAATATGTCAGAATGCAAATACCATCTGCCCAAGAGGAGGAAGGAAGAAAGGCCTCTCTCCTGGGGGGGTGGGGAAGGGAGAGGAGGTTTCAGGGGATGGGATGGAGGGAAGAGAAGGGAAAGGAAAACCAGGGAAGAAGATGTGATTTTTCACTTTTAGAGCCTTTTCCTCACTATTCCTACAAAGGAGTTTGGGATTCGCCCTATGGACAGCCTTATAAGGTACACTATTAGGGATAGACATGTGGGGTTTAGGTTGTATATTTCTTCTGGGAGAGTGAGCAGAAAAGGTGTAGCATATATCACTTCAGTGCATCACAAAACACTTAGATTCAGATAATTGCTATACTAATGAAGCCTTTGAATATGCATGGCTCTGGCCTTCCACAATGCCATTAGGAATCAATTTCCAATTGACCAGAGTATATGAGCTAGACCCAGAGCTCGCTGCCTTCATCGGGCGAGCTCTCAGGAAGGGTGACTACAAGCGGCTAGTCCATCTTAGTTTCCTGCACATCAGGTTGACAGGGTGAGTTGAAAGGATTTTCTCCCATAGAACATCTATATTCAGCTCCCGTCCTGCGCAGTGTTTCAGGCTGGGCTTAGAATCACTTGGGAAACATTCAAATCCAAAGGCAGGGAAGTTCTATTCCATGTCATGAAATAACTGTCCCATAAGCTGTCAGCTGCAGGAATGGCTTCCACCCACACATCCTGTGAGTCCCAACTGCATGGACTCATTAATTTAAAAAAAATTTTTAAATATATTTTTATTGAATTCAAAGAGGAAAAGAGAGGGAGAGAGAGATAAAAACATCAACGATGAGAGCAAATCATTGATCAGCTGACTCCTGCATGCCCCCCACTGGGGATCAAGCCCACAACCAGGGCATGTGCCCCTGACCAGAATCGAACCCAGTGCCCTTTGGTCTGCAGGCCGATGCTCTATCCACTGAGCCAAACCAGCTAGGGCAATTTTAATTTTTACTTGAGCATCTCAAGGACTTGTATGGGTGGGTGTGCTTCCTTTAATTGCGGTGTGTCAGAGTTTGTGTAGGAGAACTAATTTCCAGGAGCTGGGCTCAGAACCTTGAGCTCTTGGCTTCTAATTTTGTCACCCTTGTAACTTCCCGTGACTTCTTCTCTCCTTGCTCTCTTTGGCACAGCTGCCTCCCACCTTTTTAAAAAACTCTTCCTAACATCAACCTAAAACTGTCAGCAGCACTCAAGAGTAAAGAAAGTCACTTTACTCACCAGGGTACTTGTCACTCAGCCTTATAAATAACCTTTTATTTGAATGTCAAGCAAGTGGCTGAGGAGATTAATGCCAGAGGCAGGAGATGGGATGGATCCTGGAGCTCAACGGCCTGTGTTCAAATATCAGTCCTCCTGCTTTCTAGCTGGGTTCCTGGGGCAAGTTACTCAACCTCTGTGTGCATCAGTTTCTTTGTTTGTAAAATAGGGATAATAATACTGCCTACTTCATAGGGTTGTTGTGAGGATTAAATAAGAATAAAAGCTTTAGTTAGCATTGTGTGTCAGCTTTCACTATTATTTCTTTTTTTCTTTTCTTCTTTTTTGTTTTTGTTTGTTTTTTGTTAATCCTCACCTGAGGACATTTTCCCATTGATTTTCAGAGAAAGTGGAGGGGAGGGGTAGAGATAGAGGGAGAGAAACTTCAGTGTAAGAGAAACACATCAATTGGTTGCCTCCCACATGCACCCTGACCAGGGCCAGGGATTGAGCCTGCAGCTAAGGTACCTGCCCCTGACAAGATCAAACCTGGGACTCCATGGGCCAACGCTCCATCCACAAGCCATACCAGCTTGGGCCACTATTATTTCTGTCATGCATCTTCACAGGTTTTGCTTCAGTATGCAAAGTAAATGACCAGGGTTTGTTTGCAGGCTGTGATTTCCTCCTTTCTTGCCAAGCTAGTGCCTCATGTTCCACATGCCGCCCTGCCGGACAACTGTAGGCAATGCTGCTCCGTCGTTCCTAACCCCTCACACACTTTCTGCCTGTGCTGCATAATTAGTACAGTTGGATATACTATCTTAGCTTGTAATTATCTGTTCGTCACGTTTAGCTCTTTGTTGTTCTTGCAGTTATGTAAAAATGCCACGTGGCTGGATAGTTGCCCATGATATTTGCTCATTGGATGTTTCCCAAATGTAAATAAAATACAGTGACATGAGCAATCAAGGCTACACTTGTCCCAGAGCTTACTCTGGGCTTTTGAAGTCACTTGTTTGACCTTCTTGTTTCTACAAGTAGCTTAAAACTATCCAGAGTAAATAGGAGACGTTATTGATGGGAATGTAAAATGGTGTAGTTACAGTAGAAAGGATAAACGTAGAGTTACCATATGACCCAGCAATTCCACCTCTACATATTTACCCAAGAGAAATGAAACCATATGTCCACACGTATATGTTCATAGCAGCATTACTCATAATCGCCCCAAAGTGGAGACAACCTAAAGGTCTACTAAATGATGAATAAGTGAGCAAAATGTGATATATTCATACAATGGAACATTATTTCGTAATAAAAAGGAAGTAAATACTGAAACATGGTACAATATGGTGACTCTTAAAAACATTATACTAAGCCCTAACCGATTTGGCTCAGTGGATAGAGCGTTGGCCTGCAGACTGAAAGGTCCCGGGTTTGATTCTGGTCAAGGACATGTACCTTGGTTGCAGGCACATCCCCAGTGGGGGATGTGCAGGAGGCAGCTGATCGATGTTTCTCTCTCATTGATGTTTCTAACTCTATCCCTCTCCCTTCCTCTCTGTAAAAAAAACAATAAAATATATTTAAAAAATAAAAACATTATACTAAATTAAAGGAGTCAGTCACAAAAGGCCACATGTATGATTCCATGTATGAAATGTCCAGAATAAACAAATCTATAGATACAGGAAGTAGATTAGTGGTTGCCATGGTCTGGAAGGAGGGGATACTGGGGGTTGAGTGCTAATGGGTATGGAGTTTCCTTTGGGGATGATGAAAATGTTCTGGAATTATGAACATATATGTGTGGACATACAGTAGGTGATGGTTGCACAACCTTGTGAATATACAAAAATCACTGAATTGTATACTTTTTTGAAAGTATGAGAAACTATTTGTCTACTGCAGAGTCTAAAGTCAATTCCAACAGTACTTTTTCAAGAGTAGCTGTTACCTAAAATAGATCAAAAGTGACTTAATCCACAAGAAAAACATGAGATATGTAAATTACCAAGAATGACTTTTTCACCCCAAATCTTTATGTAAATTATACACATTTGTTTCATAAGTAAATTCTGCAGGTCTCTGTGCTGCCTTCTACGTTGTGATTCTATAATTTACTACATTCTTGGCTGGGTCATCAAAATAATACTGAATGCAGCGTCTATAGTACAAATAGAAGTGCCTGTTCAGGTCCCGCCCACCCCCACCACCCCCAGTCTCCCTAAGGTAGTAATTCCTAGCTATGTTTTTTTGGTGCTCTTATAGAGTGACTTAGCTGTTTGTGAATATGTTGGAGCCTTTTTGACTCAAAGGGATTTATTGCATTGAGAGTTACTCTTATGTTTGCAACCAGGACATTTCCAAGGGACACCCTCCAACCCCCTGAAAAATAACTGTTTCAGATCATCAGTATTTCACCAGAAGGGTTTACTGAGTGCCATTTCTAGTTTAAATAAACAATAGGGTTGACATCTTTCCCAGGGTTGTCTCAGTACTTATTTGGAAGAAGGGTTTCATATGCCCATACACCACCTAAAATTAACTTTATAGTAATGAGAGATCCAAGAAAGAATCTAGGATTGACTTTAAAGCATCCTGTCATCACCTCACACCTATTAGGATGCCTCCCTCCGTCCCTCCCTCTTGGCGAGGATGTGGAAAAATTGAAATTCTGTGCATTGCTGCTAGGAGTACAAAATGATACGGCTTCTGGGGAAAGAAGTATTATTTTGATGGTGGTTTTTTAAAAACTTAAACATAGAATTACCATATGACCCAGCAATTCCACATCTAGGTATAAACTCAAAGAATTGAAAACAGGGACTCAGATAATTGTATACCACAGTTCATAGCAGCATTATTCACAATAATAGCCAAAGCGTGGAAGCAGCGCAAATATCTATCAGCAAATGGATAAACAACATATGGTACATACATACACAATTGAATATTATTCAGCCTTGAAAAGGAGTGAAATTCTGACACATGCTACAACATGGATGAACCTTGAAAATATTATGCTAAGTGAAATAAGTCAGTCACAAAGGATACATTGTGTGATTCCACTTATATACGGTATCTAGAATAGACTAATTCTTGCCCAGCTGGCATGGCTCAGTGGTTGAGCATTGACCTATAAACCAGGAGGTTTTGGTTCAATTCCCGGTTGGGGTACATGCCCGGGTTGCGGGCTTGATCCATGGTAGGGGGTGTACAGGAGGCAGCCGATCAGTGATTCCTCTCATCATTGATGTTTCTATCTCTCTCTCTCCCTTCCTCTCTAAAATCAATAAAAACATATTTTTTAAAAATAGATTAGACCAATTTATAGAGACAAAGTAAACTAGAGGTTACTGGGAGGTTGGATTTTAAGAGTTGCTGTGTAACGGGTATAGAGTTTCTTTTTGAAATGTTGGAAATGGATGTTGGTGATGGTTGCACAGCAATATGAACGAATGTAGTGCCATTGAATTGTAGATTTTAAAATGGTAAATTTTGTTATGTATATTTCATGACAACAAAAAAATTGGGGGGGAAAACCCTGTGAAGAACAACACTTCCTGTTCCTCATTTTATCTGTTACATTCTTATTTCTCCCAACTCCTTGAAAACATGGTAAATTATATTTTACTAGAGGCCCAGTGCATGAAATTTGTGCACTTTGGGGGGGGGGTGTCCCTCAGCCTGGCTTCTGCCCTCTCACAGTCTGAGAGCCCTCGGGGAATGTCCGACTGACGGCTTAGGCCCGCTTCCCCCTCCCCTCCTCCCCCCCCAGTAGGCCTAAGCCGTCAGTCAGACATCCTTAGCACTGCCATGGAGGCGGGAGAGGCTCCCGCCACCACCGCTGCACTCGCCAGCTGTGAGCCCAGCTTCTGGCTGAGCAGCACTCCCCCTATGGGAACGCACTGACCACCAGAGGGCAGCTCCTGCATTGAGCATCTCCCTCCTGGTGGTCAGTGCGTGTCCTAGTGACCCATCATTCCGCAGTTCGATTTGCATATTAGCCGTTTATTATATAGGTTTGTGGTGTTATGTTGGGAGGACTATCAACTGTCGACTTGGGGAGGACAGGGCCACCATTTGGCCTTCAAGTACCAGTTGATAGCTCTGGCTGGGTGGCTCAGTTGGTCGTTCCATACACCAAAGGTTTGTGGGTTCTATTCCCAGTCAGGGCATATCCGGTGTTTCGGATTCCATGCCTGGTTGGGACATGTATGGGAGGCAGCCAATCGATGTTTCTCTTTCTCCCCTCTCTCTCTCCCTCTCCCTTCCTCTCTTTAAAATCAATAAAAACTTATCCTGCCCAGCCATCGTGACTCAGTGGTTGAGCATCAACCTATGAACTAGGAGGTCACGGTTCCATTCCCAGTTAGAGCACAAGCCTGAGATGCAGGCTCTATGTGGGGCATGCAGGAGGCAGCCAATCAGTGATTCTCTCTCATCATTGATGTTTCTGTCTCTCTCTCTCTCTTCCTTTCCTTTTCTCTCTGAAATCAATAAAAATATATTTAAAATAATGATAATAAAAAATAAGTAAATAAAAACATATCCTTGGATGAGGATTAAAAAGAAAAGTACTAGTTGATAGACCCTGTCTCCAGGCCATTAGAATAAGTCCCAAATGCAGTAGGAGCTCAAAAGGGAGATTTTTAAATATAGCAATTTCTGGAACTGTACCCAGTTGACTCTGTTTTGCCTGTCTTCATCAACTGTCCCTGGAGAGCCGCAGTTGACAACCACATGCTTTTCTTAATCAATTACTGCTTCTTTTTACCAAGGAAGAAACACCCTTAGGCTGCCATTGCTTAAGAAAACGGTGCCTTCCCTGCAAGCAGCCACATACGTACAGGCTGCCTAAGGGCTACAGGTCCTGTACCATGCCTGTGAAACCTGGGGCCTTGCCTCCACCATGGGGTGAAAAAAGATGCTGGAACTTTCCAAACTCAGGTGTAATTGGGTCATAACTCGCCCTCCACATTGCTCAGTAGTTGGCAGAGTCCCCAAACCACTTGCCTCACCAGGTAGCACTTAAGTAATCAAAGGGGTTCATTGGCCTTCCAATATCACCGAGCTCTTGTTATTCTAGACATGACTTGAATAAGTCTTTGAAAGCATTCGGAACTCCCATTGTTCGATTGTACTCGAAGCAGCAAGTGCTTCTCTTTGCTTCCAGTTTGCCCTTCTGTGTTCCGAGGGTCTCAAAGACACCAAAACTAACTGCTGTGATTCATGCAAGTATATTTCCGCTTTTAACCAGCACTCCAGTGTCCCCTGATGCTACCAGCCTTTTTCTTAAAGGATTGATAGGTGTCATAGGCTTTCTAATTTTGGAAAGACCCTGCTCCCCACATAGTAGACAGACCTCTGTCCTGAGAATGCCTTTGACTATGAAGCCAAGGTTACAGAGATGAGCCTGACCAAGGTGGGTGACAAGGAGAAGCTGCAGGATCCATTTCCTAGGAAGGTTCTGTCTCTGTTTTACCCCTTTTTAATCTTGTGATTGGCTGCGGGTTTGTGTTCTATAGCAAACACAAGAGCATTGATTGCTTTCTAAAGGTCAGACCTGTCACCAAACCTCTTCATCTACTTGGATTGAGGTCGTTGTCACATTTCTTGGCAGATGACTTGATGGCTCTGGTGAAGCATCAAGTTCCTTCAGCTCATAGCCTGATGCCTTCCAGGTGGAACTCCTCAAGAAACCCTCCTCTTCACCAGGTCTTTCTTGGCCATAGCTCTTTCTCCGGTGTCTGCAGGGCCTGGCACACAGGAAATGCTTCTGGAATGCACAGGACTCTCCAGAACCAAGGCTGTCCTCACAACCAGTGTATGGAGAAATCCCGTGTTCTGCCACAAGGGCCAATGTCCTTGGTGGTTTTGAGTTGAGTTCTAGCGGTTCCTGTCTGCGCTCTTCACTAATGGCTAATTTGTTCAACTTCTCATTTATAAATACAAGGGATGACACCTTCTACTTCAGCCCATGCTTATAAAGCAGCCTATATGTGCCGCACATGATCATTTCGGCTTTTCAGTTGGGCATCAAAGGAGTTCTCAGGGCTAGAATACCACTCCCAAGGGCGAGTCAGTGTCAGAAGGAGCAGATATGTGCACTCTTATTTTCAAAAAATTGATTTTAGAGAGAAAGAAAAGGAGAGGGAGGGAGGGGGAGAGAGGGAGAAAGAGAAATATCAATCCACCGACTCCCACTTTTGCACCCTGATTGAGGGTTGAGGCCACCACCTGGGCATGTGCCCTGACTAGGAATCGAACTGGCGACCTTTTGGTGCATAGAACGAGGCTTAGCCAACTGAGCCACACTGACCAGGACTGCACTCTTACATTTCATATACTAAAAAGAATATTGGTACCCTCCTGTGTTTGGTCAAGTATATTCTACTCTCAGATGGCTGAGTGTACTGGAAAGGATTTATAGTCTTGCAGCAGCCACAGGCATAGAGCTATGCTTGCACCAGCACGAAGCCTAGCCTGAGCCCTTCCCGTGGCATTGAGTTGCTATATTTCTATTCAGTCCAAAACTCAGGATCGATTAAACATCAGTGTATGATGTTGTTTATGAGTTTGTCACAAAAGGAAAATTTTTTGAATTAAATGTTGATAACCCAGCTCCTTCTTAAATCTTTTTATCAGCCTTCTCATTCACGCACCCTGGCATAGTGACACAGGCATTACGTAAACAAGACACCTCAGAGAGCTGCTTATAAAAATCCAGGAGAAATGATAAATGTGTGATGATGCCTGATATCCTGAAATATGAGCTTCAGGTTTGTATTCTCTTTGTGGAATCGGATATTGGTTTTTGTGGTTTATTGACCTGGCAGGGAGAGATCTGACGAAACACCGAAGAACTTTCCACCTTAAAAAAAAAAAAAAGAACAAGCCTTCCTGTCTACATAGAGAAATCAGGACTTTGAATCATGGAGCTAGAGAGCCAAAAGGTAAGCCAGTCAGGCCCTTGCAGAACCAAATCAGATCTAGCCCTTGTAGGTAAAAATACACACTACTTTCCCAAAGGAGAAAGGAGGTGGAATAATGTCTTGCTGTAGAGTCACTCTCAGGTGGATCCCCAGGCTGAGGAGCCACAGGGAGGGGTGAGGCTGTGAAATGTGACAGTCATGATTAGAAAGGAGCCTATGTTGTCACTGCCCCCTGTTAAGGTTGGCAGCCTCTGAATGCGTTTGTATTTAGTTAATCACTCTCTCTTTCCCTTCTGTCAGGGTCTTTGTCAGCACCATGATGCATTTCTTGGGAGCATCAGCAATGTGAATTCTCCAGAATGCTAATATTAAAGACAAGTTTAAGTTTAGGACAGTGAGCCAGACGACGCCCCTAGCATGGCAGGAATGATGGGGTGGGGGTGTCTCATGCAACATTCTCTCAGAGGGAGGTCATGAAGTCGCTCCCCTGTCTGCTCGACACTTTCAAATAAGCTTTCAAACCAAAGATCCATCCAATATAAAAGTCCCTGTCCTTTTAAGAAAAACTTTTTCATAATCATAAAAATAGAATCATTGTTAGATGACCACCCTGATGAACCGGGTAAGCCACACTCACTGGAAAATGACAGGTTCCCAGGCTTTAAAACATTTTGTGATAAAGTATACATCACATAAAATTTACCATTTTAAACATTTTTATGTGTACAATTCAACGGCATGGAGTGCATTCATGTTGTGCAACCATCGCCACCATCACATCCAGAACATTTGTATCCTCCCAAAGGGAAAATCGGTGCCCATTAAACACAAACTCTCTAGCCTCCTCCCCGCCCCCCCCCCCCCCCCCCCCGCATCACCACTCTCCTTTCTGTCTCTATGAATTTGACTATTCTAGGGGCCTCATATAAGGGGAAGTTCCCAGACATTTTATAATATTTTGGCAAATGTTTGATCTGACTTCCATCGCATCCAGTTTTTACAGAAAGAAAGGCAGATGGTCAGGTTTCCTTTGGTTGTTGCATTGTGAGGTGTATGGCAGATGCCTGTTTTCCTGTCCTGTATAGAACTGTAGCATAATGGGGCCATGAATGAAACAGATCTTCAGGTCCCAGTCAGGCAACCTGTTCCCAAACCAAAGGACCAATCACTTCAGCGGTTTGTGTGCAGTTTTATATTTTATGGGGCATTTTAATTTGTAAGCTTTTTCTCACTTGATTCTCACCATGTCCTGTGAAGTATTTTGATAGTCCCATTTTAATAATAAGAAACTGTGGCTCAAATAAGTAAATTGTGTAATACAAAACTAATCAAAGGTAGAATAAGGACTTCAGCTCCAGGTTTTTCATTTTAAAACCCCATGGCTTTCCACCAGAGCACACTGTGGGCAATTATCACCTCTCTGGAGGTCCAGGTAATCGCCAGTCCTCAGGAAGGGCGGGCTTCTCCAAATATATCCCTAATTACCAGTGCTCCACCTTGCTGGCTTGGAAACACGTGGAAATCCTGGGCCTGGCTCTGTCACCTGACCAGCCAGCCTCAGAAGTTTTGGTGTGGCAAAATGGCCTGGCTCTCCATCCCTGTTGGACTACATTAGGGTCTAGACCAGTGTTGTCCAATAGAAATAAGTGAGTTACAAATGTGAGCCGCCTACATTATTTTATTAATTTATTTTTATTGATTTCAGAGAGGAAGGGAGAGGGAAAGAGAGATAGAAACATCAATGAGAGCCCTGGCTGGTTTGGCTCAGTGGATAGAGCATCAGCCTGCGGACTGAAGGGTCCCGGGTTCGATTCCGGTCAGGGGCACATGCCCAAGTTTCAGGCTCGATCCCCAGTAGGGGGCATGCTGAAGGCAGCCGATCAGTGATTCTCTCTCATCATTGATGTTTCTCTCTCTCTCTCCCTCTCCCTTCCTCTCTGAAATAAATAAAAAATATATTTAAAAAAAAAAGAAAAGAAAAAGAAACATTAATGAGAGAGAATCATTGATCAGCTGCCTCTTGCACGCCCTCTACCGGGGATCGAGCCTGCAACTGGAGCATGTGACCTGACCTCCTGGTTCATAGGTCAACGCTCAACCTCTGAGCCACACCAGCCAGGCCTCCTACATAATTTTAAAATTTCTAGTAGCTACATTTATAAATGATAAAAGGAAATGTGTAAAGTTAATTTTAAGAATATACTTTAGTCATTGCAATATAGTTTGCAGAAAAATACTGTAGTTTCAATATATAAGTAATATAAAAATTATTAATGAGTTATTTTACTTTTGGAGGGGGTGTTACCAGATCATCAGGATCCAGTGTGCATTTTATACTTACAGCAAACTGAAATCAGATGCTAGATTTTCATTAGATACCAGATCTGAATTTAAATTTCATAAAATTTGCAGTTGAAAAAGTAGATTTATAGTACATACCCAAACAAACATATGCAATATTTTTCTAATAGGTGAATTGTCAGTTTTGAAATTTAAATTTATTAAAATGAGAGAAAATTAAAAATTCAGTCCCTCTATTGCACAGTCAAATTTTCAAATGCTCATTAACCACATATGGCAAGTGGCCACTAGACTAGACAGCACCGGTCTAAGGGAACAGCCAGAGCTGCCCAGACTGGGCCAAGTACAGGGAACTAGAATGAGGGTCAGCAGACTTTTTCTGTCAGATAGTAAATATTTTCAACTTTGCAGGCCATATAGTCTTCATTGTAACAACACATTTCTGCTGTTGTATCTTGAAAGTAGATACAGAATGAATGAGCTTGGTTGTGTCCTAGTAAACTTTTATTTAAAAGACAGGTGCCAGCCCACATAGTTTGCTGACCAGAACATTTTCCCCGGCACCTTAGCTGTGCTATAGGATTACAGAAAATGCTAGCCTCTAGCATTCTGAGATGAGGGTATTAGAATCTGGACTCATTGTATCTCTCTTCCTGTGTTTAATTACAATTTGGGCACCATTTGGCAATGCACCCGAATCCTGTGGGATGTTCTATCTTTCAGATGCTCTCTCTCTTCAGGACGCTCCTTGCACTTCATGAGGCAACTGCTTCACTGGGCTTTGAGGGTCCTATATTGAGAGTGGAGAAGGCTAGAAGAAAGAATTTCAACAAATGCATTAACAGTGCTGTGAATAATGTGGGAAACTCCCAAGAATACAATTTTATTGCCCTCTACTCTTTCCTTCTCGCACACAGCCAGAGTAAGACAGGAAGGAATCACGCCCATTTCACAGGTGGAAAAATACATGATACCATGTTAAGTCAGAGGATAGGTGTTTCTCTGTGGTCATTGGGTTATGTGACATCCATCCATTTTGATGGTGTACCTGCCTTCAGGTCCCACGTCATATCAACAGGAGATAACTCCATCCGGAGTCTTATTGCAAAGCAGAGGTTTGGAAATAGAATTGGGACCAATGGAGGAGGAGAAAGAGAATAAGAAGGGAGGAGACAGGATTGGAAGGAAGATAGATGGCTACCCCTTGGTTCTTTAGGGTGGAGTGTATGGGAGACTAACTTGCAGGGATCTCTGAAGCTCAGCAGCTGTGGGAAGCAGTTAAGTGCAAATCAGCCTTAGGAGTTCTGTTGCCTAAAACTTTGGGTCCAGTAGTTCTTCTGGCAAGGGTGATGTTCACGGTGTTACTGGTGCTCAGTTAATAATTCTTTACCATTCTCAGGAGCTCATCTTGGGGTCTCCTTTTCTAACATCAGAGTTGGAGGCTGAACTGTATTAGGATGATTGTGCGCAGCCATAGAGTTTGCAAAGTGCAGACTGATGAAACCTCTCGGCTTTTCCAGGTACATTACGCAACTCTTCCTTCTCTCAAATTTTGTGGCGCTGTGTGCAGGTGGGAAAGATCTGAATCCCCATGATGCTTTTTGACTACAGAGATAATTACTTGGGGTAGCTATCCTGACGATGGCTCACATGGGGGCCCAGCCCTGCAGTGCAGAGCTGTCTCTAACCATGATTGCCTGTAATGATGATTATCCAACCTCTGGAATTATAACAATAGATTTTACCAAGTTAGAGCATAATTGCTCCACCATTTCATATGTGAGCACAGTTTAACAACTTTGATCTTTCAAATGATATCGGGCTTTTATTATTCATCTTCTGTAACAGTGGCTCTGAACAACCCTCCTCCCTACCCCCCTTTAATTACAGTGAGGCTTTGATTTGTTGAAGCGATTCACCTGTTAGAGACAAAAGGGTTGAAGTTGGGTGGAGAAGAAAGAGTGCAGACCTGTGATGTTAAATCCCAGCTCTACCACCTACAAGACTCGGGGCCTGGAGAGAGTTTCTAACCTCTCTGAGATAGCTTCCTCATCTGAAAATACCCCTCTGCATGAGTCATTGTATTAGAAATGAACACGAAGCACCTAACTTATAGGAAATCAGTTAAACTGTATTCTCTCACACCATCTTCATCACCACCACCATCATCATCACCATCACTATTATCATCAACATCATCACCATCAATTATCTGGCTTCAAAGACTGTGGAGTTCGGAGTCTTTGGATTTGGCTGTGTTCATTTGACATGTGAATTTGTTTGGAGTTGGTCATCAAGGATGTGGTATTTTCACTAAATTAGGAATGGAGCTTTGCAAGAAATGCCTGGGCACCGTTTTGTGCTGAGCAAGTCCTAATGAGTGCCTTCGCCTCTCTCTGACCCAGTGGTTCTTAGCATTTAGTGTGCATTTGAGTGTGATTCCCAACTTCCTTGTCTCCTATAGTCTAAATGTAAAAGGGCTGGAATAGCCTGGGATTTAGCATCTTTAGAAGTGTGTTTGGTGATTTTGAGGCAGGTGGTTCATGGACCGTTTTATCTGGCCCTCTTCCCCTAACTGAGAAATGCATGTATCTATGGTTTATAAACAGCAGCAAAACCTTTGCTTCTGGATGGCCCAGCTCCGATGGCCACACCAACCGAGCAGGCCTGATTTGCTTGGGAAGGAGAGAAGTGACCGCTCCTGAGCCCTTGACCATCTCAGTGTCCGGGCTTGAGTGTCCCCCCACCCCCGCCCCGCTGTACCCCCACTTCCTCAATGTCACCTACATCTTTGCATCTAGCATCAGTCAGTCACCCCCAGTCTGACGCTGTCTTAGTGAGCTAAGGCTGATGTCTGCTGGGCACTAGCTCATTCAGGAGTCCCTGGAATGATCAATGAGCCAGGCAGAGGAGCAGCCAGGCAGCAGGGCCCTCCTCTGAGCGCCATGAATCAGCTGCCGCTGCCTAGGCCCAGTCCCTTCTCCTTGGAGCAGGAGGCATTGAGCTGAGGACAGTCAAGCTGACTCGTGTCCGGCTAATGGCTTTTCTGTGTCATGCATTGTCCTTGATCCTGTATATTTTTCATATGTGAGTGGGTTGGAGCTCCTGAAGACCATTCAGTGGTAAACATGTCCCTTCTGCCAAATCCCTCACTAAAGTCCTTGACAGAATTTTGGTTTAGGGGGTAATTACTTCAGAAGCAGAGTCAACACTTAAAAAAAAATTTAAGGTGAAAAATCACATAACATAAAGTTAATCATTTTAAAGTCAATTCAGTGGCATTTAGTCTATAACAATGTACAGTTACCACCTCCATCCAAATCCAAAACACTTTCATCATCCTAAAAGGAACCTCGCCCCATACCCACTGTATTAGTTTGCTAGGGTTAGATGCTGGCAGTCCAAGATCAAGGTGTCAGTAGGTAAGGTGGCTTCCTAGCAGACGGCTGTCTTCTCCCTGCAGCGATTCACCTCATCTTTCTATGTGTGTCTGTGTTCAACTTACCCTTTTGTATAAGGATACGAGTCCCATTGGGTTAGTGCCTACTCTGAAGTCCTCATTCCTTTTTTAGCTGAATAATATTCCACTGTAGGTTAATACTTATTTTTTGAACACCAAGTACATAGCAACAGCCAGTGAAATCTTTGCTCCCTGAGCAGTGAATTATTCTGTTATAGGCTTGTGTGCCCCTCTGCATAAGGTAGACTGTTGATCTCATGGGTATAGCGCACAGATCTTACTCTGTAAGCTTTTTCTTACTGTCTTCCTCCTCGAGAGAGTGTTAGTCTTTGTGAGCATAAGTAAGAGTAAGGACTTATTAAGGGGAAGCCAAGTCATGTTTCTGATCCCAGAAATTGTTTTAAAAATAGATTTTACCTTTGATTTTTCCTCTCTCCTCTTCCTGCTTTTATCCTCACAGCTCTCTCTCCTCCCAAGTACATATACTAGTACACTCGTGTTAAAAGTATTTTAATAGAAAAGGGTAAAGGGGGGCTAAATGGTGATGGGAGGAGACTTGACTTGGGGTAGTGAACACACAGTACACTATACAAATGATGTATTATAGAATTGTACACTTGAAACCCATGTAATTTTATTAACCAGTGTCACCGCAACAAATTTACTAAAAAAAAATTCTTTTTAAAGGGCATTTTAAATGCCGACCATCCTAAGAAGGGGCGTGGCACAGACAGGGAGCACTACCCTTTGAGAAGACCCAGCTGCCTTCTGCTCTCATTGTCATGGTTACTGGGCCTGGTCCCTCAGGCTGGCATCAGACCAGGACCTTTCAGATTCTCTTCACACGCCCCTCCCTGCACCGGCCTCAGAGTGAGAGTGGGATCTCTCAGCTTTGGAACCGATTGCACTGCTGACTTGTACATTTCACCTGCCTCCATAATTTAAAATCTCTTTCTCTCTCATGCATGTAGACAGGAGACCTGCATCCTTGCTGGCTTGGGATCAACCCAGAACTGTCACTAGCTTGCTACAGACACAGGACCCTTTCCCTCATCCCATCCCAACAACTCTGTGTTGTTTCACACCAAAGGACCACAGCGGTGCCATTGTCCTGTCTCCTGACTCTTAATTCCCTCCTTCCTCTCTATCTCTTTTTTTCTGTTTTTTAAAAATATATCTTCATTGATTTCAGAGAGGAAGGGAAAGGGAGAGAGAGACCGAACATCAATGACAAGAGAGAATCATCAATCGGCTGCCTCCTGCATGTCCCCCACTGTGGATCAAGCCTGCAACCCCACCATGTGTGCCCTGACTGGGAAATCGAACCGTGACCTCCTGGTTCATAGGTCGATGCTTAAACACTGAGCCATGCCAGCCAGTCTCTATCTCTTTTTTTTCTCCATCAAATTAGTTTTGCCACCCTGGAAGTTCACTGGGTGAAGAAATGCCTGCCGGCCACAGGATTTTCAGAGAGGCAGGAAGGAGAGGGAACAGCTTGAAAAAAAATGACAGAAGAGAAATTGTCCATATTCTGTGTTATTCCATATTATCATCTTCATGTAAGCACAGGTGGCTTCTGGGACCCCAGGCTGGAAGGCTCCACACTGTTAATGGAATTGGATATAAGTAGTTAAAGATATGTAATTTTCCTCATTGGGGAGCAGCCTTTAGAACACAGGTTTCACTCTAGGGGGCCTGGGCATCTGGAGTTTTTAAGAGCTTCCAGGTGCTTCTAATGTCCAGCCACCTTTGAGAACTGCTGTTCCAGGGGCAGAGCCCTCCAGGAGAGTTTGAACCCTTTATAGGAGGTGATGGAGGAGACAGGTGACATCTAATCCTCTTGTGCCCAGCAATGCAGTTAATTAGGCAAAAAGATGGGACAGACGGAACACACCCTGGCCTGTATTTTGCTGAGAAAAATAGGACTTTAGCTCCACTTAACCCTGCAGGGCCCGATGGGAAGGGAGATTCCCGCGCCCTCGCCTCCCTGCTGCTACCCGTGCCTTGGTGGGCTGCCAACCCCAAGGTGATTGCCAGCGTGATGCAAAATGTTCACAGGAACATGTCGTTTCTGCCTTCTGCTCACCACTTGCTCTCCTCGCTCCCCAGGAGAAGGAACACCAGGCCCATGTGTCTGCTCTCTTTCCCGAGCAGAAAGTGCTGTTAGTTGTTTGATCGGGGAGGGGGAGTGTTTTCGAAGGGCGCATGGGGCTGACCTCCGTCTCTGTGTTTTGCAGTACAAAATTGGACAGCTGTACATGATCAGCAAGCACAGCCATGAGCAGAGTGACCGAGGGGAAGGGGTAGAAGTCGTCCAGAATGAGCCCTTTGAGGACCCTCACCACGGCAACGGACAGTTCACAGAGAAGCGTGTGTATCTCAACAGGTGAGTGGTGGCAGCTGGTGTCCTGTCTCTGGGCCCTCACCGCATGGGAGCCCCTCTCACCTGACCCCACAGCACCTGAGGTCAAGGTGGGGTTGGGATAAAAAGGCAGCTTGAAAGTCGTTAGGTCAGCCTCCTGCATCCACCAGTGTAGTTGCTTCCAATAACAGAATCCTCTGTGTTCTGCAAAATAGTTCTCAACTGCATTTCATCAAAAGGAGCTTTCCTTTTACCTTTCCCATGCTTTAAGGGACAGGTTAGGTTGAAATCTGATCTTTTTTTTCTTTTTAAATATATTTTATTGACTTTTTACAGGGAGGAAGGGAGAGGGATAGAGAGTTAGAAACATCGATGAGAGGGCAACATCGATCAGCTGCCTCTTGCACACTCCCTACTGGGGATGTGCCCGCAACCAAGGTACATGCCCTTGACCGGAATCGAACCTGGGACCCTTGAGTCCACAGGCCGACGCTCTATCCACTGAGCCAAACCGGTTATGGCTGAAATCTGATCTTAAGGATTAAAGGACTTTGTCTTCTCCTTTGGTTCAGAGTTAGCAGTAGGAGTAGTTGGCTTTGCCTGCAAGGTAGTGTAGAGAAGCGTTGAAGGTGGCCTTGTGCCACTGGGGTCTTGGCGGGGTAAGATTCCCACTTCCTGCCAGGTGACCACTCAGGTGTCTGCAAGGAAATTGACCAAACGAATGGTCACCTGTGACCAATGTGTGTTATGCAGTGCTAAGGTGGTTTCCATTTCCTAGGTGGACCCATCCTTTCCTAGGTGGAGGTGGTTGATCATCTCTGCTTTAGACGGGGAAAGATTTGAGGATGATAAAGCAGTACTAATCAGGACTACCATTTCTGCTTTGCAAAATATAGTCTTTAATCTCTTGCTATTTTCTTATCACTCATGGCATAATTGATCATCAGTGCTTGTTTGATTTTCTCCCTATGCTACCCCTCCACTCCAGCCCATTTTCTTCCTTTCCCTTCTTCCCTGGGTCAGAAATTTGTACTCACATGCCATATGGAATATATTTTATGGAAAGTAAGTGTCGACTCTAGTGAACCAGTGTGTGACCAGTCTGGGCCTTGCTGTCATTTCCATGAATACTCTTTATCCCATGAATACGCTTTATCCCCACATCCAGCTTCTCCAATTGGTCCACATGTGATTATTCAGAAAACATTTCTGACACAATAGCTGGACATTGCCCCCGGTTTATTCCCTGATCCATTGTCCGTGCTTTGACCATCGTTCAAGCAGAATTTGGATCCCACATGGCCTCCACACTCCAACAGGCTGAAGTCGACGAAGAAGGAGAGTTTGGGTCCTGTCACTAGGTGTGTGGAAATCTCTCAGTGAAGCCTTGGGCTGCTTAAACCAACATGTGTTCTTTTTTTGTTTTGTTTTTGTTGTTAATCCTCATCCAAGGATATTTTAAAAAATATTTTTTATTGCTTTCAGAGAGGAAAGGAAAGGGAGAGAGATAGAAACATCAGTGATGAGAGAGAATCATGCTCGGCTGCCCCCTGCACACCCCCTACTGGGGATCAAGCCCGCAACCCAGGCCAGGAATCTCCTCTGTTGTCGACCACCGATATTTTTCCATTGATTTTTAAAGAGTAGAAGGGAGGGGGAGAGACAAAGAGAGAGAAACATTGATGTGAGAGAGAGAGATCCATTGATTGCCTCCCACATGAGGATTGAGCCTGCAACGGAGGTACATGCCCTTGACTGGAATCGAACCTGGGACCCTTCAGTCCACAGGCCAACGCTCTATTCACCGAGCCAAACTGGCTAGAGCTAAACCAATGTGTTTTAATCTCCTTGGAGATGCAGTACCAGGGATTTCCAAGTCACGATGAAATGCAAATTAGATTGGTCCCATTCATCTCCTTGGAGCTGTGAATTCCCAGGGTTTGGAACCAGTTCAGCCTCCAGCCAGCTGTTGATTGCAGGAGTAGCTGAGCCCTGAGTTCCGCCTGCGGATAGCTTCCTTACAGAGAAAGGTTTCTAAACATGCTGCTTTGGCTTGTTAGTGTGGACGATATAATTCAAACGTGGAGCCCAGATCATCTCTGCAGAGCAAAGAGAAGTGAGGGAGATGTAAGAAAACAGGTACAGTTATTGCCTGGGGAATGTTCTGTATTTACCAAATTCAAGAAGAAATTTTAGAAAACTTGGTGACTTTTACTGAAACAGAACAAGAAGTGTCCAGCTGTCTCTGTCATGGCTGTTTTCTCTATCAAAAATATGGTATTTATTTTAAAGGAGAATAATAAACAGCAGTAAGAGGGAAATTTGTTATAAATAGAATATCTGGATTTCCAGGAATAGGTACCACAGAGATTAATGTGGACCTTCCCCCCACCTCGTATGACAAACACAGGATGAAATATAACAATATAAAGCCGAGTTCCAAACAAAGAAAGGGAAATCCTCAGGTACGAGAAATAAAGAGGAAACTCAAACCAGAACGGAAAGCAGATGAGCTAATGCTAAGGAAGCCGGAGGCGGCCAGAACTAAGCGAGGCCTGACATCTGAGAGGTGCCACACCCATAGGGGACAGATATGTGGCCTTGGCTCATGCAAATGGGGAGGTGGAACTGAGACATGTGCATAAAAATAATTTTTGAGCCTGGGTGATGTGACTCAGTGATTGATGTGACTCAGTGACCTATGAACCAGGAGATCACAGTTCCATTCCCAGTCAGGGCACATGCCCGGGTTTCAGGCTTGATCCCCAGTGTGGGGTGTGCAGGAGGCAGTCAATCAATGAGTCTCCCTTCATTGATGTTTCTATCTCTCTCTCCCTCTCCTTTCTTCTCTGAAATCAATAAAAAAATAATTTTAAAAAATTGTTTTTGACAATAAAAAACAGAGGTTACAGAGACTTATACTAAAAGAACTACTAAAGGATATACTTGAAGTAAAAGAAAATTGAATCCAAGAAGGAAGCGGGGAGGGTCTAGAAGTAATAATAAACAAGAAGTTGGTAAACATCTGGGCAAATCTGAATGAGCATAGAATGTTTAAAAAATATTAATGAGTAATTGTGGGTATGTTCATGGAATTTAAATAATAGACAGTAATAGCAGAAGATGAGAGCATAGTAATTATAGTAGAAACACTCTTAAGTTGGAAATATTATTTAGGAAGAAGGAGGGAATTGATGATTCATTTAAACTTTTTAAAGGCAACTGTGCATATTCAAAATGTAAAGGTAACCTCTGAAGGAGCCGGTATATACTTGGAATTATATAACTTCCAAGAGAAAACTTGATCAATTCAAGAGAAGGCAGAGGAAGAACAAAGGGAATCCTGTAAAAAGCATAACTAGAAAACAAATTTTGATGATAAGGTAAATAAAAATATATCAGTGGTCACAGTAAAGATATGTGAGTTAAATCCTAAACCTCAACCTAGAGCAACAAATAAATGGCAACACTAACAAAATCATTAGTAGCCTAAAGTTATAGTGGGGGATTTTAGCATAATATCAGTTTAACAGACTGAGACACACAGAGAGGATGTAAACAACAGAATGGCAAGCTTGATCCAGTGGACATTACTACATCCTGGAACCAGTATACTTTTCAAACACACACAAAAATGTGCAAAACCTGACTACAAACCAGGCCAGAAATCTATCTCAACAAATACCAGAAAATCACTATCATGGAGATCCTGTGGGCTGATTACAAAAATAAATTGATAACAACAACAAAAAAAGAGGTTTTTTCATCATTTAGAAAATGTAAGCATTGCCAAATAATTCATGGGTTGAAAATATCAGATACCTGCCTTCCCAACCACCTTTGCAGCAAGGGGAGGCCAAACCACCTAGTTCCAGCCAATGAGATGTAAGATTTTTCCTTCTGATAAAAAGAGGAAGATATTCAAGAGAGACATGATCTGCTTCTCGGGAAGGGGATGAAATGGATGGTGACAGTTGGGAAGGCAGTGAGTAGTACCTACCACGTGAACCTTAACATCAAAGCTGAACAGTATCAATACAAAAAGGACACTTACAGACCCATCTCAGTTAAGACATGAAAATCCTATATAAACCATTAGCAAATCAGATACCTCAGAATCTATCTAATAATAGCGGGATATGCAAATTAGCCAGGATGCCGTAACATCACGACCAAATAGCAGGGACCTGAGGCTGCATGGCGCCTGGCCTGGGCGAGGGACCTCAGGCCGTGCCACCTGCCCAGTGGAGCTTGACAGGGGACCTCTGGCCACGCCCCCTGCCCCAGTGCCAGGCCGGGGGACCTGAGGCTGTGCACCCCTCCCGGAAGGACTTGACAGGAGTGGGGCTGGCCGGGTCTGGATCTCACCCAATGGGGGTGGGGCCGGCCGGGTCTGGGTCTCCTGCATTTTTGAAGCGGGTGGTGGGCAGGGACTTGACTCTAGGTCCTGCCTCGTGCCCCAGACTCTGACAGGAGGGAGATTTTCATATACATTTTACTAATTTTTTTTCATCTCTGACACTTTTATTATAGAGAAAGGGCAAATAGCAATATTAAAATATTTCCTCTAATTAATTCCCTTTTAATGTGTATGAATTTCGTGCACTGGGCCACTAGTGTAATAATAACAATAAATCATGACTTAAATTTATCCTTGACTGTTAACATCAATATGAGAATTCAGCAAGATTCTTGGGTATAAAATCTACATCAGAAACCACTAGCATTATTATTATACAGCAGGAACAATAAATGGGAAAAAATAGCTTTTAAAAATTCTAGTTATAATAGAAATAGAAAGCTGAAGGTACCCAGTAACAAATCCACAAGATATACAAAAACTTTTTGGAAAAAATATGAAATGTTAGTGGAGGACATTTTAAAACCCCAGACAAAAGGTAGTATTCGTGGGTGGGAAATGCTGTATTGTGAAGTTGCTGTCAATTCCCAAACCAATCATACATTTAATGCAAGTCTAATTAAAATGGCAACAAGGTTGTTTTTAAGATAGAATTAGAGAACATAATCCTAAAAGTCCTAATTACTATAGCTTTATAAAGAGCCTTGATATCTGGTAGGACAAGTCCCTCCTACTTATTCTGCTTTTCTAAAATTGTTCATATAAATTTTAGAATTAGAAACCCAAGTGGCGTGAAAAATGAAGAAACCAAGAACATTTAACCTAGAAAAGCTAGATAATGGATAAAACGGGATGATGGTGTAGTCAGGGGGAGAAGAATCAGGCCTGTGTATTCTGTAAGACCCCAGGAGGGCCGATTGGACAAAGACCAATGGGTGAGAATGCCAGGAGAAGGGTTTAGGCTTCGTTTAGGGAAGAAATCTCAGTAGGCAAGCCATGGGAGAGGGCAGTAGGGTGCCTTGTGGTCAGCTATGCTGTCACGGGGGGTCCTGAGCATGAGCAGAACCCACTCTTCAGGCTGCCCCTGAGCAGATTCAAGCATCAAATAGGTGGTTAGACTGGACAACCTTTCAGGTCCTTTTCAACCTGAATTTTCTATGCTCAAAGCAAGTTTCAGACATTATCCTGACTCTCCTCCAGCATATATAAATGAGGAACCAAGAACTTACAGTTCCCTTTGTACAAATATAAACTAGATCTATCCTTTTATCATTTAAAAGGTCTGGGCATGTTTGGAAGAGTACGCACCAGCTATTTTTAGAAGCAGGTAGATTATGGTTTAGTAAGAAAGAAAGAAAAAGTTGACATGTGACATAACTATAAAATAATAAATATTTCTATAATCATAAAAGAAAATCAAACCCATTACTTTGTGGTTACAAACTTGAGTTAACCCACCTCAAGTTTACCCATATCCTCCAGTGCCCATTTAATAATGTACACAGAAATGTCATTGTCCTCTGGACCTGAATTTATGAGGTGGCAAAATAAGTCAAATCTCATTCAGAAGTTGCTTCTAAAATTTATTATCCAAAGCAACTTCTAGAGATACTGGAAATACTCAAAGCCTGTGTAGTCAGGACCTACTCTCTGAGTCTGTCTTGAGTAGAAAGGATGTTTCAGGGAAGGATGTTAGAGTCAGACTGTTTCATTCCGCCATCACCCCCACAGCTGCCATGAGTAGGTCCAAATTGTCCCTTTTTTCTTTTTATCACTTGTCCCAAAATTCCAAAGTAAGCATCCCATTGAGCTCCCAGTCCAAGCCTGAGCCCCCCTGAGTGTGGAGAGGAACTTCCAGCTGGTTTGCAAAGCACTGCAACGATACATATTCTCACCAGCAACCCATGAGGGTCCCGACTTCTCTACACCAAGCATGTCAAACTCAAAGGCTAACATGGGCCTAAGAACCAAGGTTTAAGGTTATGTGGGCCACACACAAAAAAAAGCTTCAATTTTCATAGAAACATAGGTTTATTTCGATAGAGACATGCTGAATACAAGGGCTGAAATAAATGAGTAATCGTTAACATAAAATAATAGAACATTTTAATAAAAATTAATATTTTTTCTTGAACATTAACTTACCAGACACTGAATAATTGCACAAATTAAGAAGCGTAATGCAAATAAACCTATTTTTCTAGTTCTCCAAAAGTGAAATATTTCCTGTTGCGCACACCAAACAAGTCAGTCCAAGACTAATGACGTGGCAATCGGCTGCTAAAATATTCGCTGCTAGTATTAGTGGAGAGAAATGGTGCACCTGCGCATAAGGTGCATAAGGGAAATGAATGCAACACGATTATAGTAATCAGTCATTAGTGCACGGTGTAGTTCATTATTAATAATTATGTATAACAGGATATTGTAAAAATTAAGTTATGAAATTTTTATTAAAACGTTTCTTACATACCGTTATGTTGACTGGGCCAAAAAAATATTCGTTGCGGGCCACGAGTTTGACATGCTTGCTCTACATGATCAGCAACACTTGTTATTGTCTGTCTTTTTGGTTATAGCTATCCTAGTGGGTGTGAAGTTGTATTTCGAGGTTTTGATGGGCATTTTATGTCCCTAATGCTTTTCATGTGCTCATCAGCCATTTATATGTCTTCTTTGGAAAAATGCCTATTGAAGTCCTTTGTCTTTTTCAATTTGGTAAAATGTCTTTTATAAGGGCCCTTTATCCCTTTATTACTTGCTTTCATCTCCCAGGGTTGCTGTAGCCTCTGGCCCTTCCTACATCTAATACACTGTTATGTGCGCGGTACATTTTGGCGGTTGCCTAATACATTTAGGACATCACATTAGTGCTGATACATTAGTGCATTTGGTGGTTGTCCTTAGATCCAGTTTAGTTAACCAAATAACTGTCTTAAAAAATCTTGGCATCCAGGGAAAGGAGGCAAGATACTCATCAAACTCTGGAATAGTGATTCTAAATCAAACCTGTAGCCCAGAATCATGTGAGGTGATTCTTTTATCCCTTTTTCTTTTCTTTTCATATTTAGCACCTCTCTAATCCCTTCCCATTGAGGACTGGGAATTGGTGGGGGTAGGGGTGCCTTGGAGGAAAGATGAAGCCTATTTTAGGCTTGTTTTTCAGTCATGAAGTGACATGTTCTTCCCCACCACGGCTGCTGGATTAATTAGGCTGTGCTGGCAGCTGCCAGTCAGGGAGGGTTGCCAGCTTCCAACAGTGAGTCCGCCTAATGCCTCAATCAGTTTGCAGAGAGAATGTTTCTCTTGCTATGTGGCTCCTACCTTCCAGGGCAACCTCTTCTGGATTCGAGCAGCTCTGGGTAGAAGGTACAGCTTCCATAAGCCATGAATCCTGTTTAACAGGACAAGCAAAGCCACCAGCTCATCGGTAGAGCTTTGTTGCCATGGCTTGGATCTGTCTTTCACATTTCCTCTTCCTGTTCTCCCAGATCTTCCCCAGAGTAAGAGACCAGTGCCCTGAGCTCATTCGGCTTTGGGGGGCCCACCACCTCGGCAACAGGTTGTAGAAAAGTGTCAGTGCCAGAGATTCTGACCTCAGAGCTTATGTCCATGCTATTTTTAAAGGCTCTCCATGGTCATTATTTGGCTTTTGGCTATCCAGGTGCAATCTTCATTCATTCAGAAAATATTTATTGAGCATCTGCTGTGTGCCACATGCCAAGGCACCATTCTAGGTTAGGACAGGTAGCTCTGAGCAGAACAAAGACCTCTGCCCTGGTGGGGCTAGCATTTAGTCACAATATCTAAAATCATTGCATACCTTGGAATACTTAATCTTCTATATAAATATATATTTAATATACTATTAGATAAATTATTCAATTAATAATTTTTAAAATATATATGCTGGGACAAATAGAGCATGAAAGGGACTTCTTCCAGGCATACTTTTTAGTGCTTACTATTCTGTTCTGTCCCCACCTCAATTCTTTTTTTTTTTTTTTTAATATATTTTATTGATTTTTCACAGAGAGGAAGAGAGAGGGATAGACAGTTAGAAACATCGATGATAGAGATACATCGATCAGCTGCCTCCTGCACGCCCCCTACTGGGGATGTGCCCGCAACCAAGGTACATGCCCTTGACCGGAATCGAACCCGGGACCTTTCAGTCCGCAGGCCGACGCTCCATCCACTGAGCCACACCAGCCAGGGCGCCCCACCTCAATTCTTAAGAACATGCCAGGCATTCGCAAAATGACGGAGCCCTCAGCTACTCCCATGGGAAATCACAGAAACAATGTTTAGGCTAATTATTAGGACCTTAGTGTCCAGTTCAGTGGTCTCCCATCTTCGTTCTTTTTTAAAAAATATGTTTTTATTGATTTTGTTAGAGAGAGAGGAAGGAAGAAGGAGAGAGAGAGAGAAACATTGATGATAGGGGATCAACCCCACAACCTGGGCATGTGCCCTGATAGGAATCAAACCAGCGACTTCTTGGTGCATGGGATGATGCTCAACCAAATGAGCCACGCCGGCCTGGCCATCTTCGTTCCTTGATGGCTGATGTTGACACATGTGGACTGTTCCTCTGGGTTCCCCACAGCATGCTGGCCACATGTCCCTCACACTGTCCAAGCAAAGCCCTCCCAAGAACCTGTGCCAGATAGGCCTCTTCCCAGAATCCCCGCATAAAGTGTCCCTTTTAGTTGGGAGAGCGGAGGTGGTATCCAGGAACTTCCCGTGAGGGAAGCCAGCAGCCCCGCCTCTTGCAGGTGATGGCTCCAGTCTGGAAACTGCTCATCTCTCTGCTGCCATAGGAAGAATTACATTAAGAGCAGAACTAAAAGACCAGCCAGAAAAACCATTAGGACGAGTACAGCAGCTGCAGAAGAAATGTAGAGACTCAGAAATTACTGTATGTGGAACTGGATAGGAGTAATTGATTATTAGGCAGCTAAGACCTTTTATTTTTTTTAATGTGTTCTTATTGATTTCAGAGAAAGAAAGGGAGAGGGAGAGAGAGATAACAACATCAATGATGAGATAAAATCATCAACCAGCTGCCTCCTACACGCCCCTACTGGGGATCAAATCCGGGCACTGGGAATCGAACCATGACCTCCTGGTTCATGGGTCGACGCTCAACCATTGAGACATACCGGCCAGGGCAGCAGCTAAGTCCTTTTAAAGTCGTTTAAGTGAGCTGCAGTCAGCACCAGTGGTTCTTCAGGTGCGCTCTGCCGGGGAACATCCTGAGTGAAGCACTGTTTCGTGAACTCAAGAAGCCTGGTTTTCTGCTGGGAATGTTGATGTCCAAAATTTCCAGTTAAGACCATTGTAAATCTGGTCCCTGTTGATAAAATTAGATTAGACTCCATTTAGATCACATTTGACCTAATGATGTTTAGTACCTCCTGGGGTCCAGTAATACTCCCCAATGCACATTAATTGAGATTATTTGTCATGAAAGTGAGATTATATGTCATGAAGAAACGCGGTGATAATCTGGATTATAAAGTACCAGAAGCTTCTAATGGAGGGAGATGTTTATGTTTCAGTTCCATAAATTCTTTACGAAGGAGGTAAACACTCTTAACCTAAGTGTTCGGATTATGCCTGCCTATGGGGCCTTCTCGGGTCAGTTGTGATTCAGGGAAAACTGGAGAATGCATGAAGGCTGCAGTGACTGTATTCACTTAGGTCCAGGCTGGGTTTCTCGGTCTTGGTACTGTTCATATTGGGGCCAGATAGTTCTTTGTTGTGGGCACTGTTCTGTGCATTGTAGGATATTGGGCAGCATCCTGGGCCTCTAGACAGCAGCAGCAGCCCTCCACCCACCCCTCCTAGTCATGACCACCAAAAATGTTTCCAGACTTTGCCAAATGTCCCCCCAGAGCGGGGGGCTGCAAAATCCCAACCCCCACCTGCCATTGAGAATTACTGCTTTAGGATGACCTACCAGCCATCCCGGTTTGCCCAGGACTGAGGAATTTAGCCTGTGGGACTTCCAGCGCTAAAACCAGGGCAGTCCATGCAAACTGGGAAGAGTTGGCCACCCAGCTGTGTCTCTGATATGTTCTACATCATACTAAAGTTTCAAAGTAAGAAACCAAACGTCTTGAAAAGTCTGTCTTCCACAAAGGCCTTTGGGAAACCTGGTATCATTTCACAGCAGCACACTTTGCATTATGGTAAAGGCTTTAGGGACAAACGCCCATCTCTTCCCTCGGTGTCTCTAAACCTGGGTCATGGTGAGACCCATGGGGAGCTTCGGTCCTGGCCAGCGGACCAGGAGGACATGCTTGGAATCATGCCACCTTTCTGGGAAGAGAGGTTCTTGTTTGACACTTAGTAGTGCGCTTGAATGACAGACGTCTCCTTAGAACTGTAGGCGGTGTGACAGGATACATCGTGAAAGTGACAGCAACAGTGGGGACTAATTTAATTCCATTTTTGCTTGCAGCCCTGATAAATCATTACTGCAGGGAAAACTAAATCTTACTTTCTCAGACCAGAATGATTTGAATAATGATGTGCTCTGGGGAAATTGGGGTCTGAGAGAAGGTCTGCTCATGGGCTTAAAAATATTTAAACTGAAGTATCAGAGAACTCGACGCAGAAGCCTCCTGCGCCTGGCCCGGTAAATGACTCGCACCAGAAGGGCCTCCCTCCCACACTAATTAGAACAGTCGCATAAAATCATACCAACCATCTTGGCTGAAGGATTGTGTTTTTTAGGGTGGCTCATTGGAAAAGGTAATTGACTATAGGGCTGTGTATCCTGCAAGAGCTGGTGAATGAATCAGCTAAAATAAGGATCCTAGACTCTAGAGTCCTGACCATTTACAAATGGGAACAGTTTCCATGTGAATGGAAAATCGCCAGTGTCTTTCATGTGCCTTCCAGAAAATGATTGCTGCTTGGGAATGTGTTTATGCTGGGAGGCTTATTAAATGACACAGGGAATGAATTGTGGAGGGAGGGGACTTGGGTCTCAGAGGGGCATGCCTGAGGAGCCTAATGGATCTGGGGAGGGGTGCAGTGTAGATGGAACACCAGCCCCAAGGAAGACAGTGGATAGGGGGCCCCAGTGCTGATAGGGAGTCATAGGTGCTTTGTCTAAGTTAAACAATGCCTTGCCTACTTTGGGGACACCCTGTAATCCTCTTGCCTGTGATTAGAACCCACCCTCCCTACACTATTCATTGCCATATCACTCTGGAATTGGGGGCAAAGAGGAGGAAACCCAGGGGAAGTTTTGCTTATGACCCACACGGGACATCAGCCCTAGTTGTGCTCCCACTTTAAAGACTGAAAGGATAGATCAACCAAAGGACTTGTGTGCATGCATATGAGCCTATCCAACGGTTAAGTTCAACAGGGGGTTGGGGCATCCGTGGGGAGGGGTGTGGGATGGGAATGGGGGGATGAGGACAAATATGTGACACCTTAATCAATAAAGAAATTAAAAAATAAAAATAAATAAATAAAAAAAAAAAAAAAGACTGAAAGGATAAATCACAGGCAGAAGCTATAAAAACGCCTGTCGGGAAGCAGCCTTCCTTTTGAGCGGTGTGAGTGTAAGGTAAATGAGCAGTTACCGCTGAGATGATTTTATAGGAGTGAGGCGTTCTGCTTTAGAGCAGCAAGAAGGATGATTATGTGAATTCTGAAGCTGCTCCGGCTCTCTCCCCACGGCCCACCTGAAGCAGTGGGCTTCCTCGCACTCACCTGACTCAGGGGAGCTTTCCTCTCCCCTTTGTTTTAACCCCGAGAAATGGCCCAGAGCTTTGGGTTAGATCCAACCAGCCAACCATTGAAAATACATATTTGTCTTTTAAAGAGCAGGTCCTGGATACTGTCAGAAACAGGAGAAACAATTTGAGAAGACATACAAGGTACACAGTATTTTACTGGCCCTGGTTGTCATTAAATTCCATGTCCAGGAGGGATTAGGGATTTGGGATTCTAGAAGCGTGATTCCCTCCCTCCGTTTCCTAGCTATATCAGCTTGGAATTTAAAACTGCCTCGTGGTGTTCTTTATTGCCAACATGCAGCCCTGAGGAGCTGTGCGTCTGCATCATCTTACTGGTCTGATGTACTGCTAGACATCGGCGTCCCAGACACCTCGCTGCAGGCACCAGAATAGGAAAGACAGAAAACCCCAGGGTGTACTGCTGAGGGGAAATAAAATCGTGCAGGCATATTTAAGGAATATATAATACTGTATATTTAAATAGAATATTTAAGGAATTCTCTAGGCCTGTCCTTTGCTGTGGAATTTGCCTCTGAATTAGCCCTTGATTTACAAAAGGTGTTGGGACCTGTGCGCTTGGGTTTTCTTTGTTTAAAGAATCTGATTTCTGTACATGTCTGCCTGGGTCCCTGCTCCAGAGGCACCCCTCTGTCATATTTGTTTTGTAAGGCTGCAGCAGCAAATTGCCAAAACTGGTTGGCCAGAAACAATACAAATGTATCCTCTCACTGTTCTAGAAGCCAGAAGTCTAAAACCCAGGCATCAGCAGGGCTGGTTCCTTCTGATGGCTCTGAGGGAGAATCTGTTCCCTGCCTCTCTTCTGACTTGGGGTATGTGCGGCAGTCCTTGGCTTGTAGCTGCATCCCTCCATTCAGTCTCCGCCTCTGTCTTCACATGGCCTTCTCAAACCTAGGGAGACTTTGCCTTGCAAAAACTCTATTTTCAAATAAGATTAAATTCACAAATTAGGATGTGGATACGTCTTTGAGGGGAGACACAGTCAACCCTATAGTCATGAAGGGGTTATATTATGTTTCTCTTCGCATCTCTAAAGTTCTACTCTCTGTTGCTTTAGTCCACTTCCAAAAAACATGGCTCATTTGGATTGTTAAGCTGACATCTGGCTCTGACATTTGTCCCTCCCCGCCCCCCCGCCCCCCATATTCTCGTTTAAACATACCTTCATACTACTTCTCCCACCCTATCACTCCTAGTAGACAAAGACAATGCTGGCCAAACACTTGAAACATAGCACCTCCCAGCCACTGAATTCCCATGTTTTTGTAAATCAGATCTAAGAGGACAGGCTTCCAAGTCCTATGAGGTCCCCACACCGGGCTGTAACCTTCTGCCTACACATATTTGAGGAGCACGTGAATATGCACTGAAAACCATAAACTGCGGGAAGGACCAGAGGGATGGGAAGGGCGGCTGCAGAGAAAAGGGCTGCCTCAGGACTCCTCTGCTCTCTAGCAGTCAGTTCATCCAGAAAGACAGGGTAGCATAGCAAGGCACTGGACAGACTCTGATGGACTTTTCTTTTTCTTTCTTTCCTCTTAGCAAACTGCCTAGTTGGGCCAGAGCTGTTGTTCCCAAAATATTTTATGTTACAGAGAAGGCTTGGAACTATTATCCCTACACAATTACAGGTAAGTCCTTTGTGCAGCCAGTATGTTACATGTAGCACTAAACATAACACGGTCAGATTTCACTGATTTCAGGTGTGTTATCCCAGCAGAGACTTGTGGGAGACTCTTACCGTTCTTTAAAGTCTTCACTTTTCCTAGAAGGAGGTGTGGGTGTTAAGCTAAGCCATTTCACTTTCCTTCTTAAAGTGATTTCTCAAGTAATTTTGAGGTGTGGTTTATTTTGACTTGTTTGTTTTACAGCACCCCCTCTTCCACCTCCCAAAGAACACCTTGGCTATAACTTAGCTAAAAGAGTCTGTCGGGTCTCTCTGTCCTAAACTACAGCATAGGACATATCTATGCTGATACTGAACTAAAAACTGTGGCCAGAAAATTTAGAAGGTTTAGTTCCTGCCCTCAAACACATGAAAATTCCAGATCCCACTTGAATATCATCATAACAAGCTCTTCTTATTGGTTCTGAAAGCTGCCTTTCCACTTAAAAGATTTCCTGTGTGGTTAATGAATTGCTCTACTGGAATTATTAGTCTTTAGTTTTGCTTTTATAATGCCAACTCTTTGGTTTTTAATTAGCCACAAACCCGTAGGATAATTGAATTGTCTTACAGTCCTTATCAGACCAACCACCAAAGTACCATATGAAAGAATTTTAAGAACAAACATGGAAGCATTTAATATTTATGAAAGTTTAATTTTTGGAAGGTTTCTTTACCACATTTTTAATAATTATAATGCACTAGTATATATGTTAGTTCTGTGGTTTTCTATTGCATATAAGTGTGGTCTAAATCACCATTTTTTTCTCTCTTCCCCCCCCCCCCGACACTTCCCTTTCTTCCAAATGAACATCTGGAACCAGAATACACAGTAAGTTTTATTTAATCATTTTGAAATATTCAGCTTATAATCAGTAGATTAATTGGGACTGCCCTTGTATTTCTCATCTTACCAATTTAATAAAAATATAGAGGAATAATTCAGCAGAAATATTTAAATGTTGGCTATTACATAGTTATATATAATGCAAGAACCTGACTGTTCTCATTTGTTCCAGAATATGAATGTTAATTTAAAATGCCTTGAGACTTACTTTGCATAATTAACTTTGCTTGCATTTTTAAATAGCTTGGCTGCTCTACTTGTGATAGTTCACTATAACAGAAGAACAGTTTCTAGAAACATGGTATTAAAGAGATGATGCTTGTTATCAATGGAAGGTAGGGTTTATACCTAAAGGCGGTGGCCTTATCCCTTACAGGTGAACCTTGAAACTAGAAAGACGTGCATTCAAACTATTTTACTCAGGGCTCTGGATTGGACAGTCTCAGTGGCTTGATAAAAACCATTTTACTTCTTCTTATTCTATAAGCCTCTAGAGCCATTATTTCCATTTTTTTAAAAAGGACCCTATAACACATTGTGTTGTGGTATTTTCTTTGTATCATTTCCCCTGCGGCCAACAGGTCAGACTGTCATACAAGAAAATGGTTAACTGCCAAAACCGGTTTGGCTCAGTGGATAGAGCATCGGCTTTCGGACTCAAGGGTCCCAGGTTCGATTCCGGTCAAGGGCATGTACCTTGGTTGCGGGCACATCCCCAGTAGGGGGTGTGCAAGAGGCAGCTGATCGATGTTTCTCTCTCATCGATGTTTCTAACTCTCTGTCCCTCTCTCTTCCTCTCTGTAAAAAAATCAATAAAATATATTTAAAAAAAGAAAAAGAAAAAAAAAAGAAAATGGTTAACTGAACTGTGATGGAGTTGAGTTTTTGGTCTTTTGTGGGGGGTTTTGTTAATCCTACCCCGAAGATATTTTTTCCATTGATTTTTTTTTTTTTTTGAGAGAGAATGAAAGAGAGGGAGGGAGAGGAGAGAGAGAGAGAGAGAGAGAGAGAGAGAGAAAGGAAGAAAGAAAGAAACATCGATGTGAGAGAGACACATCGATTAGTTGTCTCACACACATACCCTGACCAGAGCTGCCTGGGATTGAACCTGCAACCCAGGTATGGGCCCTTGACTGGCGGGGGGGGGGGGGGGGGGGGGGGGCGGGGTGTCTTAGTCTGCTTGAGATGCATAACAAAATACCACAAACTGGGTGGCTTAAACAACAGACATGTATTTCTCACATTCTGGAGGCTGGAAGTTCAAAATCAAGGTATTGGCTGCTTTGGTTCCTGGTGAGGGCCCTCTTCCTGATTTGCCAAAAGCCACCTTCTTGCTGTGTCCTTACACAGCAGAGAGAGAAAAAGCAAGCATCCTATTCTATTGTTATAAGGGCACTAATCCCATCATGAGAGCCCCACTCTCCTGACCTCATCTAAACCTCATCACCTCCCATAGGCCCCATCTCCAAATATCATCACATTGGGGGTTGGGCTTCAACATGAATTTGAGAGTAGGCCCACAATTCTTATATACCATGCTCATTCCAGGCCCAGTGGCTAAGTGATGTCACTGGATCCTGGCCGCCTGGACACATGGAGGCCAGGACAGGGCAATTCTGAATGTCAGGTCAAGGTCCACATCTCATTCTCCACAGGGAAGCAACTAATCCACTTTTGTTTTCTATTCCAAATATAGTACAGCTTTCTTTCTCATTCCAGTGGCTGGGGGAGTCTGGGCTTCTCTCTCTGGCTGCAGGTGCAGTGACTCCAGCTCAGCTGTGTCCACAGGGTCTGCCCCCCAGGATTTACAGCAGATGCTTTCCATTGTCTTCATCTTTTTTCCTGTTTTAAATGCTTTTTCACTGGGCTCTTTATCCCTTGAACCTTTAATCCTAAATAGCTCTTCTTGATGTCATTTCAAGCTTTATATTTCCTGTCTGTGCCCCAAAGCACAACTTCCCTGATGTCAGAATTCCAATTTGGGTCACCAAGCCCTACCCCTCCCTCACAGAAGCCAGAGTGGTGTCTCTTTTCATAGGATTAGCTCAGAGCAATGTTGTCTATTCCTAGGCTCCCCTCGGTTTTGTATCTGACTCTCCAGCCTACTACTGAGACCTCATGCTGCCCTCATTTGTGACAAAACCCAGCCACGAGAACTTTCTATTTAGGGTCATCATCTAGGGTTTCCACATGATCACAGTTATAAAGACGTTCAAGCTTTTTCATCATGGTGAGTGACTGCATGTGTCTAGGATTATGTGGAAATGTGATTTGCCCAGGAAATGGAAAAATATATCTTTAGCTTGGTTGTAGGAAAAAAATCTTAATTATACAATAAACAAAGAACTACACAACGACAATTCTCCAGAGGACAGGCCATCTAAGAGTCCTTCAGAACCTGCTGGTCCTTCTGAAGTTTGAAAAGTCACAAAGGAAGGTGCCCGAGGAGCCTGGCTGCCTTCCAGAGCAGCTGACTGTGTTTTTCTCGGGCTAAAAAAAGGCAGCACTGGAGCGTGGACATGGCTCAGCAGCATCGATTCAGCCTCGGTAACAATGGAGGGAGAAGAAATGGATTTTCTTCTCATTTGTAAGAATTTGACAACTTAAGCTATAGTAAGTCGATAGGAGTGACCTAGAATATAATATAACATATATATTGCTGTTATGACCATCCTATTCCACCAAAACATCTTTTTTTAAAAAGCAATTCAGTTGCCTTTCTCTCACCACTTTATTTTCTTTTTAAAAATTCTTATTGATTGATTTTTAGAGAGAGGGGAGGGGAGGGAAACATCGATTTGTTCCACTTATCTATACACCCATGAGTTGATTCTTGTATGTGCCCTGAGAGGGATTGAACCTGCAATCTTGGCATATGGGAATGACATTCAAACTACCTGAGCTACTTGACCAGGGCCCACCAAAACTTCTTTTAATAAGAATTTGCAGGAGAGGGGATGACACATGGGGAGCCCTTTCTGTTAGAATAGCTGGCCGTTACTCAGGGAGCAAAGGTAGATGTGGGTTGTCCAGTGTTACCCAGCATTTAAATTATTTAGTTAAAAGAGGTAGAAAAAGTGAATTGTAATAGACCAGGAAGAAGGAAATGACTGTTTTTAAAAAATTAATCTTTATTGTTGAAAGTATTACAGGTGACCCATTTTTCCCCCCATTGACCCCTTCTAAGGAAATGACTCTTGAATGAGAACCTCAAACAGTATTGAGCCATGATGAAAGATGGGGCTGTTCAGGGTTGTTTTTATTGAGCCTGGAAGAGTCAGGGCTGCTCACAGCTGGGAATGGGCCATCAGTCACCCTAGATGAACTCAGGTTATTTTCCCAGGAGTGGCAATCGATTGAGGTATTATTCTGAAAGCAGCTAGCTGTCCTGGACAGGAATTCCACTTGCAATCTTGGCCTCATCAGCTGCCCTAATAATTGAAAGAGCTGATGGGTACTGATGACCATTTCTCTCCAGCCCTCTCTTTCTCCTGCTGAGACCCCGCCAAGGGTTATTACCTAACTAGGAAATTACAAAACTAGGAAATAGGTACAAGTCCAGGGAAGATACATTATTACACCAGAACTCTAAGCTTAGTCTTGTCTGGAAGGAAATTAGAGGTCAATTGGTCCATCTCAACGACTCTGTCAGCTAAGAGAATGAAGGTCCCTGAGTGTTTCTTCTTTGGGATCATGAAACCAGGGGTTGTGATGGGGGTTAGGAGAGTAGGAAGTAACTTTTTTCTCATCGATTCTAGAGGGAGAAGAAGGGAGAGAGAAAAACATCAGTGTGAGAGAGAGATATCAATTGGTATGTGCCCTGACCAGGATTTGAAACTGTGATCCTTCAGTGCATGAGCAACGCTCTAACCAACTGAGCCACACTGGCCAGAGCGAGTAGGAAATTCAGTTACATCACAATTAACTAAATATCCAGGGCAGTACATAATTTTGTGGGGTAAAGGAAGAGTATTCCTTCTTAGAAATGGGAACATATGAGCTGGGACCTGTTAGGGACCAGGCCAAAGAAAGTCCTCCAGTTGGAGGCATTGATGAGCAAGATAGCAGTTAGGTCAGAAGAGGACCTTCCTAGGGAAGATGGTTGAAGTCAGTGGAGCCATGGATCATGGCATGAAGCTGGTGTCCTAAATGGAGCCAGAATGATGAAGTTCAAAAATCTTCAGAGTTCAAGAGAACTTAGATGGAAACATTCTGGTACCATTTATAACAATCATAAAGACGGTGTATAGCCCATTAAGTAAGGGAAACACATAGGGTTATAAAGTTAAACAGTTTTTGGTATTGCAGGACTTCTCAGAGCCTTTACTCTTCTAACATACATTGTGAATCTCCAAAAGGGATCTGTATCATGAAACATTTACTGCACTTACTTGTCCCTGCGACCTTGGATTTCTCAAAGCCAGTTTTCTAAAACTTAGGGGAGCTCCAGAAGCTTCTCTCAGGGTCAGAGCCATGATTTGCTCAGTAACCAGGCCAGTGGATCAATTATATTTTGGTTAATGTTACTTTTCTCTTATACTTCAGTAGGCTAATATATCACCTGGGGATTATTGTTACTCAAATGCCAGTTTTTGAAGAACTCCCAACAAATGAAAAATTTTTTAAAGAATTAGAACTATACTAGTAAGTTCCTTTTTAAGCCATCTGATTCTGTTAGACCACAAAGCAAAGAGAGCAGCATATTAGGATGACATTGAGCTTATGCATTCTGACTTATTTCAGAAAATGAACTGCTTGTATGGTTGAACCATTTGCAACCCAGCTTTTTCACAGATGTGCCTTGGTCCTGTGCAGGACTGGAACTTGTCTCCATACCTCAGCAGCCCAGTAGATGAGTACCTGGTGAAGCAGGAGCCTTGGAACATCAGTCAGTGTTGTCTGTCTGATTTATCCCATGTCCATGTGCTCTAGCTGTTCCCAGGCTCTTTGTACTTCAAAGAAAATTAATTCAGCCTGGGGGCGGGGGGTGGGGGTGGGGGACAGGGAGAGAACAGAGAATAGGCTTTCTATCCTAACATAGCATTTTTAAATTGTTTGTATTTTTAAATATCACTCGGAATGACTTTACAAAGGGCAATCATAAGAGAAAAAAATATTTGTTTAAAGGAATTTTCCATAGAAGATTTTACTAGGGAATTCTTTCCTTGTTTTCTGTTTTCCACCTAAAAAATTGGATTTCTCTTCTACAGTTTGTTAATGTCTATGGAGTTGTGTTCAAGTTAGTGAGGTCAGAATAATACAACTGGAAAAATTTTGTGGGGCAGGTTGCTATAAAAATAAAATAAAATAAAATGCACATAACTATACTTACGCTAATATATTAAATTTTAGTTATTAAATAGTCATTGCAAAGTTGCCCTATCTCTTTTGACCTTTCTAATCACTAAGATACTCTGAATTACATGATAATATATATTTAAGTGAGGAATTTGCCCAGCTGGTTAAAAGGGAGATTTCTTATAGTTTTTAACTGAATCTGGAGGTTTCCAAACTGGCCATATGCCAACGTATATTTGGGACGTTACCTCAATTTGTTCCCATTTCTACTATTTACATGCATTTCTTTTTCATTTGATGTGGCTTGCCTGTACACTGTTTAAATTCATGTCCTGCCTTTATTGTGTGTGGCTATCAGTATTCTTGAGCATCCTCTGCTTATTGCTGCCTGGACAGGTCCAGCCCTACATTGTGTGAGCCTGAATTTAGTTTCTCTGCCTGATTTTCATAGAAGTGTGAGTAGCAAACCGTGTCCCCATTGAGAAAACATGCTTTCATTCATGTCTTTGCTCCCTCTCCCTCCTGGCCTTGCTTCTCCAGTGGGTGCTGTTACTCATCGTGCCAGAGGATGGGGAGAGGCTCCATCAATGAATGAACTACTGAATGAGCAGAAGCTTCTGTGCAGGGTGCAGGCTGATGAGAAGCAGCCAAGAGGCTGACGTTCATTTCCTCACTGTGGGCTGGACTACACATAGCTATTTCCCTGCTCTATTTCCATGCTCTGCCTTCCTCTCAACCCACCCACTTCTCTTCTAGGTCCACCGCTCTTGGAGACATTTTTCTTCCTGTGCTGCCTATATTTGGGAGAACTTTCTCTGGTTTATCCTCATCTCTAGCATTTACATGCAATTCCTGTTCTTCTTTGCTTTAAAAATTCTTCTACTTTTTAAAACATCTTCACTTGGGTTCCTTTTCTCACTTCTCTGGAACTATGTTCTTTGCCATTTTTTCCCAACTACCCTGTCACTATTTACTACCCACGTTATCTGTGGGTAAAGTCATATGTGGCCCCAGGAACCCAGAACAGCAAAGAAAACCCAAATATCTCCTGTTATTTCCTTTGCATCTTTCCCTGTATGATGACCGCGATTCTGACAGACAGACAGACAGACAGACACCTTATTGAAATCGTTATGTGTATTAAAGATCTTCTCTGCACAAAAGAGAAGTTTTATATATGTTACCTTCTAACGATAGGGCCAATTTTCTATCAAACTGGAAGGATAGCCCGGCCAGCTTGGCTCAGTGGTTGAGCGTCGACCTATGAACAAGAAGGTCATGGTTCGATTCCCAGTCAGGGCATATGCCCAGGTTGCGGGCTCGATCCCCAGTGTAGGGTGTACATGAGGCAGCCAATCGATGATTCTTTCTCATCATTGATGTTTCTCTCTCTCTCTCTCTCTCTCTCTCTCTCTCTCTCTCTCTCTCTCTCTCCCTTCCTCTCTGAAATCAATAAAACTATATTAAAAAAATAAAATAAAATGGAAGGATAAAAATTTCCTGATGAAGAATAAATTGAAAGATACTTTAAAATCTAGGTGTCTACCAACTGCCTCTACATATAGACTCACCACCAACCATCCTCTGTTTTACAAACAGCACAGCTCAGATTCCTAGATAATAATAAACCCTACACTCCAGGCCTGACCTACCTAGCCCCATGGAGGCTAGGGTATAAGTCTCCTGTTGTGAGATATGGAACATTTGCAAATCCAGTTTTATTAATGATCCCATCTCAAACTAAAATTCCCTGGATGGCCTTAGATTACATTTAATATGACAACAAAGAATATGGTACCAGAGAATCGATGTCTTCAGGGGAATTCCATTAGAGAAAAGGTCAGGTCTGTATAGAGCTTAATGTTCATTGATAGCAGGGAACATGTGTTGCGTAGAGTTAGAACAAGATGGCCAGGGAGGAATGCATTGAGTCCCAGATGAAAGCTAAAAGGAAATGATCTCTTAAAAGCATATGAATACTTCATCTACCCCCGGCCAGCTTCTCAATTCTTCCATTTAACTTTCTTCATTCCAAGCCTCCATATAAAGTTTGCCCTCAGACATGGAAGGATACTGGCTGGTCACCAGGAATGAGGCATTGAGTTACTGGGCTCAATCACTGGTTTTTAAACTTTCCTTTTCTTGGTCCAGGAGGTTTCTTGGACATGCCCCATTGGCCACCATATCTCTTCATAACATTTTATTTGAAGAATAAACTCCGATGTCACTTAAATGTAGCTTGAACTGTGTCACTTCTTAGATCCCACCCTGTGTTAAAACTCCATGAACAACACTTGAAGTAGTGATTGCCAAACTTTCTGGATTTTTACCTCCTCCATCTACTTATCAGTGCTCTTATAATAGGCTCTTCTTTAAAGAGGACTAAAATTAAGAGAATTTTTAGAACATCTTGCGATTTCCATTATACATAATAGATTTTGGGATATCATTGATGTGTTTATTCACTTTTTTATTTGATTTGAATTTTTCTGATTACTGAAAATAGATTTTTATTGTAAAATCCAAACATTATAAAAATGTATGGTGTCGGAAATAAAAGGGCCCCATAATTCCCTCTGTTCTCCATAATAATATTTTGATGTCTATTTCTCTATTTTTTTCTGCGTAATATATTAACCATTGGTGGGGTTTGGTTTTTTCCTCTTTTTACAAAAATAGGATCATCCTGTTTTACACTTTGCTTTTTTCATAGTCTTAAAGTTCACCACAGTGTGTTTAACCAACCTTTCCTATTGGACTTGGGTTGTGTTCATGTCTTTTATAGGACCAAAAGTGTGGTCATGAATGCTTGTTCATTTGTCATATTTTTTTACAATTGAGAATTCACACCCTTCCTGGATTCTGGGTAGGAATTTAAAAGCACTTCTACAGTAGAAACTAACTTAAGCCATCATATTATCACTTTGAATTTCCGAAGTAAATAATTATTTCTTCAGTTTATCTTTCGGGTAAGTCCTGTTTTCCTTCTTTGGATTTATTTGAAGCAAAGCAGCACATCTATCATTTGACAGATGCACACACACTTATTTTCTTTGCTCAGTGGCCACAGGGCATATTGAGAAGCAAGCCTGTGCCTTAGCCCTCATAACCCCCGACTGAGTACTCAACTACACTAGAAATACTCATGTACCTTACATATCAACTACTTCCAACAGGGCCTGATGCTAGTAAGTACAGTATCATTACTACCTCAGTGTTGGGTCATGTCTGCCTGGCCCAGACTGGACATGGAGAATGCTGACATTGTTTACCTTGGATCGTCATTTTGACCCAAAACTTCCTGGGGTTAAGAAACACCTGGGCCATATGAGGAGAACCTGAACCCTCAGCAAATCAGCAGGAAAGGGGCCTGGAATCTGTTTTTAGCAAACCCACTAGATGAGGCATCATTAGGTAACTTTTAGAAATATACTGTTAGAGAATATATGATTTTTATTTTACTTTGCAAACTGGTGTAGGGTGGGAGTAATACCTGTTCGAGTACAGTTTCCCCCATTGGTGCTTTGGGGGTATAGGATGACAATAGTGATGATCTTCAAAGTGAAAGGTGCACATTCTTCCAGAAGTTTTGCCACTGCATGCTCCTAGGGTGCAGAACACTTCACGAGCCTCAGACTCCTGTCCCACACCCATTCTCCACGGCCACCAGCCCCTCTCCCTCTGCCGTGTGGAGACTGCAGCCAGGGCTTCCAGCACCTTCCAGAAACTGACGATAGAATGCTCAGCCTGTTTGTCCCTTTCTCTTTAAGACTTGCTTGCATTTAGTTTTGTTCTAAGTGTTTCTTATTGCCAGAGCAACCCTAATCAATCACCGGACTAAAAATAGCTCTTTCATGTTTCCAAAGCATGTCTGTAGTGAATTGGAAATTCAGCTCTTCCATGCATTTTGCATATGCTGCTTCCATTTCCCGACACTGAACCTGGGCGTGCTTTGTCTGGAAATTATTCTTGCAGGGGCTCAGGTACTTCGCTCATCTTTCCTGGCATTCTTCTTCCTGACTGCAGATTCCCTCATCACTTCCAAAAGACACAAGTGCAAGCATTTAAATGTTCAGTAGAGAACTGCCGAACTGCCGCTTTTCTGCACTTTTTGGTTTTATTATTAGATAGATAGGTAAATAGATAGATAGATAGATAGATAGATAGATAGATAGATAGATAGATAGCTGATAGATTTCGGAGAGGGAGAGAGAGATAGAAACATCAATGATGAGAGATAATCATTGAGTGGCTGCCTCCTGTACACCCCACACTGAGGATGGAGCCCGCAAATCGGGCATGCGCCCTGACTGGGAAATGAACTGTGACCTCCTGGTTCATAGATCAGCGCTCAACCACTGAGCCATGTAGACCCGGCCACTTTTTAGTTTTAGGTGCTAGAGCTTTCACAGGTACCGGATGATCACTTTATAGAAAGGGGTTCATGCCGGTGGGTGGTTGGTGGGTGGTTGCCACTGGGTTTGGAAGGCTAATGAAAGATGCACAGATCCTGGCTGCTGAGGAAGCTGATTGTGGCAGGGAGCAGGTGACAGCAATACCAATAAGACTCTTCTGGGTAGGGAGGATCTAAGCGAGAAAATCAAAGAGGAAATGACAAGAGATCTTTTGCCTTATTTCCCAAATTTCTCCATGACACCACTACTATTTTTAGGGGGTTGAGGGCAAAGCAAACTCAGAATATAATGAAGTGAAGGTTCCTCTATCCAAGCTGCTCTTGTAGTCCAGAAGACAGAGAGAAAGAAAGATTTTTCATTAGAAAGAGTTCAGATCCAGTGGGCCCAGGGGAGGGGCTGAAATGACTCATGCTGTTCCCCAGGCTCCAGGGGACGAGGGAACCTCACTGCCTGTCCCCTGCTTCATCATGCTGCTCAGTCACCACCCACCCTCTGTCTGGAAGCAGGGTCATCGAGTGGGACCCCGCAGCTCCCAAAAGCTGTTGTGTGTGTTTTATGCTGATTTTTTAAAATGCTACTTTTTAATTTCTTTGCGCCTCAGTTTTCATAATAAGGCTGAGTGAACCAGCAGGCAGAGAGCCTTCAGATCTAGGAAAAAAGAAAGAACACAGAGATCCTGGTGGTATGCTTGTTTCCCTGCACAAAGTTGGCAGGGAGTCTAGAGAGTGCTGAGAAGGGGTGAGGGGAGAGGGCTGCTGTGCAGAAAAAGGAACTGATAACCCTTCAGGAAAAGGAGGACAATGAGAGGGTGGACTTGGAAGATGTAATGACGTCCTCAGCAACAGAGCAGCTCAGGGGCCAGAGCCATGCTGAAGGCAAGCAAGCTCTGTGTCCTGGCCACCACCCATGTCAGGAAGGACCAAGCAGGTGTCCTCCTGTCGTCGCCGCCCCGACAAGCCCACCGCCTCCCAGTGCATCCTCACACCTACACAGCAGAGCACTCCCCCACCCCAGCTGTGTTTTCTCCCCCAGGTAGCCTGTGGGATTTCACTCATGGGAAGGGGTACACCGGGGTGGGCCCATATTTCTCGAGTGACTGCTCTAGCAGACACTGCCTGGTCTTGGACATGCATTATATCATTTAATCCTCACCCCACAGCTGTGAGGTTGGTATTGTCTCCATTTTATGGATGAGAACACTGAAGCTCAAGAGGATTAAGGAATCTGCCCAAAGTCACACAGTTTGTGAGAAAAGAAGCTGGGGTTTGATCTAAAGTCTGCTTCATTCCAAAACCTGTATTCTTTCTACTGAACCACTATGCATCCTCCCTGTGGGCCAGCCACACACTGCTGCACCTGGACGCCAGCTAATGGCAAGCTTAGTGGTATCCGTTACTAGTAAATGTCACCCTGGACAATAAACAGTGGCCATCGATAAAGCAGACATCACAGGTGGAACTACTAAGTTAAAAAGAGTACAAATTCCCCATTGCCCTGGAGGTGCTCAAGCCTCAAAGTGAGTATACTTTACTCAGATGAGCCAGATGGGAGATTTGGAAAGGAAGCAGTGGTTGGACTCTGGAGGTTGGGTGTTGGGTTGGTTTTTTATTGCTGTGTAACAAATTTCCCACAAATTTAGTGGCCTAACACATCACAAATTTATCATCTCACATTTCCATTGGGGCCAAGTGAGGTGGGTCTTTGGCTCAGAACCTTACCAGGCTGAAATTGAGGTGTCAGCGATGGCTCCGGCTCATCTGAGGCACAGGGTCCTCTTCTACATTCACTGGCTGTTGGCAGGGTTCTGTTCCTTTTAGTTGTAGGAAAGAAGTCCCGTTTTCCAGTTGACTGGCCTCCAGGGATCATCTCAGCTCCTCAGCTTCTAGACATGGCAGCTTACTTCCACAAAATCAACAAGGGAACCTCTGCTTCTAAAAACAAGTCTCACAGCCTGGCTGGCATGGCTCAGTGGTTGAATGTCAACCTATGAATCAGGAGGTCATGGTTCGATTCCTGGTCAGGGCACATGCATGAATTGCGGACTCGATCCCTAGTTGGGCACATGCAGGAGACAGCCAATCAATGATTCTCTCTTATCGTTGATGTTTCTATCTCTCTCTTCCTCTCCTTCCTCTCTAAAATCAATCTATATATATAAAAGCCTAATATGCAAATTGTCCCCTTAGGAGTTTGACTGAGAGACCGGGAGTTCAGTAGCTCACTATGACGTACACTGACCACCAAGGGACAGTGTGGAATGAAGAAAGGCCCCAGCCAGCAGCTGGAAGGCCCCGATTGGCCCTGATCGCCAGCCAGGCCTAAGGACCCTACCTGTGCACGAATTTCATGCACCAGGCCTCTAGTAAAAATATTTAAAAAAAAAAACACACAAGCCTTTTATACTGTAGCATAATCTAATCACTTTGGTAATTTAATCAGATGAGCTGCTGTACCATATTATTAGGTCTTGTCCACACTTAAGGGGAGGGCTTATACAGGATCTGTATCCCAGATGCTGGGAATCTTGGGGTCTATCTGGGAACTCTGTCAACAGGAGTATTTTAGTCTGTCCTTCATGTTGTTGTGGCCCAATGGGACTTGAACTGCTCAATGTGCCATAGAGCCTATGAGTCTCCTGAATCCCTTAGACATCCAGTTTTAGCCACTGGATGAAATGCCCAATGTCTCTCTTCTTGCACTTTGCTCCAGTTATGTCAGAGTTCCCAACTTTTTTTCCTGTCCTGTACTCCTGAGAGCTAAAGCTCCATGAGGATCAGTGGGCCTATTTTTAGGGATGCTAACCTGCGTAGGGAAGCAGAAGTTTATCTCATCATGGACACCTTAGTGGAAAGGTTTTAGTAACAGCTCTGAATAGGCCCCGAGCCACAGATACACCTGACTTTTAGCTTAAGACAGGTACACTCTCCAGGGCTCCGAGTAACAGCCACTGAGTTCCCAAGGGAATTATCAGCCCCAAACCACTGCAATAGGAGAAAAATGCTGACCCGCCTGGAGATGGCCTGTCTAATCTGGTCCTCTCACTGCCTTGCCCGCCAGGTGCACTCACAGCCTTTGGCAGCCTTGCCATTCTAATATGAAAATAACCCAAGTCCTCACTCAAAAATAACATCTGCTGATTTGCATAAGAGTTTTTATTTTCCTATTCGGGTTCAGTACCCAAATGCTAAGATTCATTTGTTTGACCTTAGGTAAATGGTTTAGAGGTTCAACCAATAAAAAATTCTTGTGGGGTTCCACTCCGATGCACCCAGCCCAGTCACCATGCTGACAGCTCTGTTCTCTCGCCAGCTGGTACTGTACTCACGTTGGATTGACTCTCATGTGAATTATGGGTTAAAAAGGACAAGTCTGTTTACCTGAAGGCTTGTTGTTTTGAAAAGGGTCTTGGGCAGGTGCATCTCCCCAAGTTTGAGGTTGATGGAGAGCTCTGCTGTGGGCTTCAAGCTGCTGAGTCCTCAGGGTCTCGATTCCCAATGAGCAGCCCCTCCTTGGAACCCCCTGGGCCTGGGTGTGAGGGCAGCAGTTATGGAGTGAGAGGTTGGAGAGATGACTGCAAGGAAGGTGTCAATGAATGAAATTGCAGGGCTACGTTCTCCATAAAGGCAATTACTGGGATTGTCTGGTTCTGAGTTTCCTTAGTCACGGTTCAGCTTGCTTATTTCACCATATTGAGACAGACGAATGCCAAATCACACAGGCGTGTAGCATCAGGAGAATTTTCAGTGGCACATCCAAGGCCCCTGCCTTATTGTACAGATGCCTAGGGGTCTTCACTGGGCTGAAAGGGAGTCATCCGCATACCGGTGAGGATGGGTACTGTGGACTTCTGGATTTTAGATAATGCGTTATCTCTGTTTACTTCCTATGCATGAAATAGTGAGGTGGTTTTCCCACTTGGGTGTGCATCAGTAGGCCCAGAAGGGCTCATTAAATACAAAAGGGCTCCCAGAGTTTCTGATTCAGTGGGTCGGGTTGGACCCACGAATTTGCATTTCTAATGAGTTCCAGGCAGCGGCGCTGCTGCTGCTACTACTACTACTACTACTAATGGTTCAGAGACCCCACTTCGAGAATCAGTGGGGATGGACATTGGGCTCAGGCCACCAGACCTTTTAACCCAACTCAACTATTCATTGGCTGTGTGATCATGAGCCATTTTCTTAACCTCTTTGTGCCTTTGTTTCCTTCTCTTTAGAGCAGGGTAATAATAAATGGTACCTTGTTCCTGGGATGGATGCAAGGCATAAATTAATTAGAATTTAGGCCAGTGCCTGGGGTACAATATGTGCTATGGGGATTGAGCGGATCAGTCCAACTCTCATTTCCCCTAAACCTGCAGTGGAGATGCTGGGTCATTTTACCCAATTGTCTTCAATCCCATTTCCAGGGGCTAAGAAAGTTAATGCCAGCTTGGTGCCAGCAGGAGGAAGGTTACATCAACATCCATCAAAATCCTCTTGTTGGCCTGGCCAGTGTTGCTCAATGGGTTGAGCTTCATCCCATACACCAGGAGGTCACAGATTTGATTCCTGGTCAGGGCACATGCCCAGGTTGCAGGCTCAATCCCCAGTAGGGGGCATGCAGAAGGCCGCTGATTGATGTTTCTCTCCCTTCCTCTCTCTGAAATCAATTTTTAAAATTTTTCATCCTCTTTTTTTAAAAATATATTTTATTGATTTATTTTACAGAGAGGAAGGGAGAGGGATAGAGAGTTAGAAACATCGATCAGCTGCCTCCTGCACACTCCCCACAACCAAGGTACATGCCCTTGACTGGAATCGAACCTGGGACCCTTGAGTCCGCAGGCCAGCGCTCTATTCACTGAGCCAAACCGGTTAGGGCTTCATCCTCTTATTAAGCTACCTTAATCTTTAAAATCTCACTGAATCCATAGAATGTAACTCAGTGAAACTGGGACACTAGGGCGGTGAGCATTTGGGGTTCTTCTCCCCTGTGCCGTCAGAAAGAGGGGCTGCCTTTTATGTCAAGCTCAGCTGTAGCCTCACACTGAATGCTGACTCTATGCCCTTGATTTTATTCAACCCTCACAATGTCACTGTTAGGTAATAATTAGTATACATGTTTTAATACTGTTAGGGTTCAGAAGAGTTCATCAACTTGTCTGTCCAAAGTCACATAGCTATCAAGTGATAGACCCAAACTAAAAGCCAGGTCTCTCTGACTTCAGTAATGTATGATCTTAAGGTTCTGCTGTGCCCCCTGCCTAGCTTTATATGAATGTTTATAAAAGGGTAAGGCTGGGGCCCTGGGTTCCAGCAGTGATCGCTGTTGCCCAGAGGTAGGCACCCAAAGCTGGAATTGCCTCTGATTCAGGTGTTTGCTTCTCTCAAGCCTAGGGCATGGCTCTTGCCTTCCATTGCTTGGCATTCTCTCCAGCCTGACTTCTGGATGAAATTTTGTGTTCACGTTGCCAAAGGCAGCTTTTCTTGTCTGAATTTGGATATTGACCTCGTATCTGAGCCTTTCTGGTTGCAAACAGTGTTCCCAAGCAAGTGATCAGAAGAGCATCCAGAGCCTATATTGAAGATGCAAAGAGAGAAAAAATGGTACGCTAATGAAACCTTCTCTTTTTCCATAGTGTTCCTTCTTGCCAAAATTCTCCATTCATATAGAAACCAAGTATGAGGACAACAAAGGAAGCAACGACAGCGTGAGTAGCACCACCCCGCCCCCCACCCCCATGCCATACTGTGTTCTTGCCTTTGGGCTCTGAAAGCCATAGTACTTTTCAGGCCCTTGTGTGTCCAGGTCTAGCAGCAAGAACTGTGCCTGGAGCCTCAGAGTTCTGGCTTTGGCTTCTGAGGGCTAGTGTCCTGGGATTCCTTTCTGGATTATTTTGTTGTCTAGTTTTTCTTCTCATTTTTATGTGCAGGAATTTCTGTGACCTGGAGTGATTGTCACTGGGGATTGAGAGGATGGTGGGGGCCTGGAACTCCCGGGTTTGGTTGCTGATCATTGGGTTGAACACATATCTTCTCATGTTAACATTTATTTATAGAGATGAATGAATACAATCAGATATATGTGCACATTCTACATATATTTACCAGCTCAGTGCCTTCGCCAGAGTTTCTGGAACTTCCCAGAGGAAAGGAGAATGTAGGTGGCAAGGGTACTCTCTTCCCAATAAGTTCAGGGTCCCCAGTGGTTAGCATCCCCTAGTGTGTAGTAACCCCAATGGAAAAGTTTAGGACCCTCTCCTTGTCAGCAACCTAAAATCAGAGGTACTGTGGTGGCCATTTTCATCAAGACCTTATTGTCTAAAATGTGTTGCACGATGTTTAACTTGAACGCTTGTAAAACAATGGCTTTTTTTCTGATTGGAAAATTAGCACATGGTTATTAAAACTTGAAAAATACAAAAGAAAAAAGAAAGAAAGAAGGAAAACTAGTACTAATTTCATAATTCAGAGATGACTACTATTAGCATTCTGGTTCATGTTGCAGATTATTGATGAATTTTTTTAAACCATTTCTCATAAAATTGAGCCATATAATATGCTGGTTTTTAATATGTTATGAAGTGCCCTTCCCAGTGTGATTTTTTTAAATATATTTTATTGATTTTTTACAGAAAGGAAGGGGGAGGGATAGAGAATTAGAAACATCGATGAGAGAGAAACATCTATCAGCTGCCTCCTGCACACCTCTCACTGGGGATGTGCCCGCATCCAAGGTACATGCCCTTGACCCGAATCGAACCTGGGACCTTCCAGTCCGCAGGCCAATGCTCTATCCTCTGAGCCAACTGGTTGGGGCCCCAGTGTGATTTTGTTATTGGCTGCACTGCATTCCACACTTATATTCCTGGAATAACTGCCACTGGACAGTGAAGTGGGCTTAAACGTCAGGAAAAGGGGGATGTAAATCAGATGTTTGAATTGCTTTGCCTGGCACAACAGTGTAAATTTTTTTTAACATCTTATAATCTTTCCACACAAATTCTTTCTTTTTCTGTAGGGCTCTGTCCTCATGCATAGTTATAAACTCCTCCATTTGTGAAGTTCTAAGGAGGTCACATGGCCTCACCTTGATCCCCCTAAGTTGTTAGGAACAGCATAATCTTCTGGTTTATCCTCCGCTTGGTTCAAACAGCCAAAAAATTCACATTATTATCATTTATTATCTTGTATTCCTTTTTGACAGGTGCAAAGTTCTTTTCACTACTCTCCTAGGAGTTTAGCTTTGTTACTCCTCTCCTAAGAACGTAAAATACCAGGTTTTCCACCTAGAATCAGCAGCATCCCCTGCCCGTGGCCAGGGCTGGGTCTCTCTGAGACTTTGGCCAGCCTGCAAAAGAAGCACGAAACCAGGGGCATTTGTGCAGAGTCCTTGTCAACACAGTGTGCTTCTTCTGGGAGAAATGCGAGCTATTGTACTTGCCTTACCTCCTCCCCAATTTGCTGATTCTGAGACTACCACTGGGACAGCTCCTTATCTCTCTGTCATGGCACCCAGCTTGCCCAACTCCATATCCCACCATCTTGTTACACAAAAGAGGTCCTACTGACTGACATGGCCCAGTTGGTTGAGCATCATCTGGTGCATCAACCAAGAGGTTGCCGGTTCGATTTCCAGTCAGGGTACATGCCCAGGTTGTGGGCTCTATCCCCAGTAGGAGGCGTGCAGGAGGCAGCCAATCTTTCTTTCTCTTTCCCTCTCCCTTCCTCTTTCAGAAATCAATAAAAACATATTTTTTTAAAAAGAGGTCCTAAGCGTGCTTTTGCCCAGGTTCCCATTTCAGCCTCTGCCTGGCTCTGCTTCCGAGATCCCTAGGTCTTGCTTCTGAGGCCACTGGACCAGCTGGGCCAACCCCAGCTTGGTTAGACTTCTTTGCCACTTCGCCTTCCTCTCATTTACATATTTAGCAACAGCTGTTTATCACCCAGCTGGTCCAAGGTTGGTCCCAGGGAGCCAGAAAAGGAAGACCTTATTGGTTTTCATTTGTTTCGTTCATAGTTAGTTAATGCTTTGAAATCAGACCATGAGAAATATATTTTTATGTAATAAAGCTTACTTTAATTATTAAAAGACTAGAGGCCCGGTGCACAAAATTCGTGCACGGGGGTGTGTGTCCCTCAGCCCAGCTTGCACCCTCTCCAATCCCCAATCCGGAACCCCTTGAGGGATGTCCGACTGCCCATTTAGGTAGGATTGGGCCTAAACGGGCAGTCGGACATCCCTCTCACAATCCAGGGCTGCTGGCTCCCAACTGCTCGCCTGCCTGCCTTCCTGATTGCCCCTAACCACTTCTGACTGCCAGCCTGATCACCCCCTAACCACTCCCCTGCCAGCCTGATTGATGCCTATCTGCTCCCCTGCCAGCCTGATTGATGCCTATCTGCCCTCCCCTGCCAGCCTGATTGCCCCTAACTGCCCTCCCCTGCAGGTCTGGTCCCCCCAACTGCTCTCCCCTGCAGGCCTGGGTCCCCCCAACTGCCCTTCCCTGCAGGCCCGGTCACCCCCAACTTCCCTCCCTCCTCTGCTGGCCTGGTCACCCCTAACTGCCCTCGCCTGCTGGCTTGATCGCCCCCAACTGCCCTCCCTTGCAGACCTGATCCCTCCCAACAGCCCTCCCCTACTGGCCATCTTGTGGTGGCCATCTTGTGTCCACATGGGGGCAGCCATCTTTGACCACATGGGGGCAGCCATCTTTGACCACATGGGGGCAGCCATCTTGTGTGTTGGAGTGATGGTCAATTTGCATATTACTCTTTTATTAGATAGGACTAGCGGCCCGGTGCATGAAAATTCGTGCACTGGGGGGAGGTGGGTGTCCTTCAGCCTGGCCTGCACCCTCTTGCAGTCCGGGACACCTCAGGTGATGTCCAACTGACAGCTTAGGCCCGCTCCCCTGGGGATCGGGTCTAAGCTAGCAGTCAGACATCCCTCTGTCAGCCCGTGAGCCCTCGGGGGATGTCTGACTAATGGCTTAGGCACACTCTCCCAGGCCTAAGCCATTAGTCGGGCATCCATAGCGCTGCTGTGGAGGTGAGAGAGGCTCCCGCCACCACTGCTGTGCTGGCCAGCCATGAGCTGGCTTCTGGCTGAGCGGCGCTCCCCCTGTGGAAATGCACTGACCACCAGGAGGCAGCTCCTGCATTGAATATCTGCCCCCTCGTGGTCAGTGCGCATCATAGCGACTGGTCGTTCCTGACCTTTAGGGTCAATTTGCACATTACCCTTTTATTATACAGGATACTTTTGTCCCGGGGTTCAGAACTGGAGCCTTAAGCAGATGGCCTGTGCTGGCATGTTCTTTTTCTGTCTGTGGATGAGGATGCGGTTTTTGGTGGGAGACAGAGTTGCTAAAGAAAGCAGTGCAGTAGTGGATATTTCTCTTCTCACTGCTTTGACAAATTATTTAATAAACTCACTTTCTTTGCATGTTCTGGGTGTATAGTCTTATCATTCAGCTGCCATTCTTCATACTGATGCCTGCAACCTGTTTTCTCCCCTACCTGCCAAAGATTTAATGAAATTGATGACAAGAAGCAATGAATAAATTGAAAGACACTAGTGATAATTATATTGATTAGTGATTGAATAGAATACATGTTGTTATCCTATTATCATTGACCATGTAAGTAATATTTTTTCCATGACCCAATATCTAGTTTTAAAAAAAATTTCATGTTGAGATGACTAGGTTTAAATATCTTCTCCTCTGTGTGAAAATAAAACTTGTATATTTACGATTGTGAAGACCTCTAAATTGTGAATCCATTAACCAGGACACAGTGGGGAAGTTGTCTTAAATTGAGGTCCATTTATTTTATGCACATACTGATGAGAATTATTTAAGCTGTAATTAGTGCTGGGGATGATGGCACCATGCCAAGTTCAGGTTCTGTTGTTTACCCAAGGCCATAAATCTCAATGGGGAGAGCCAGTGCTTAGCACGCGTGATGGCTGCTGCCAGGTTACTGTCGTTCACTGGGGTTAATGGGGGCAGCTTTGCCTTTACTTCCTCTTCCAAACAAAGCAGGCACCATTAAAGTGGTGGTTCTCAGGTTGGCTGCACATGGGCCTCACCTGAGAGGTTTAGCGGTGGTTTAGCTCATGCCTGGCTCCCACTCCACTAGGATTTAATTGGCCCTGGGCGAAGGCTGGTCTAACTAGTCAACACACATGAAGGGCAGAGCATTATCCCTCTAGGAGAGCTGAATTTGTCAATTGGGAGTATATGCAGTTTTAGAGTCTGCCCTCCAGTTAAACCTGGTAAGTCCTCTTTGGGGTAGGGTGTAGGATATGCCATTTATAGGATAGATCGCCACCCATTTGAGGATTTAGAGCTGGGGTAGGGAATATCCAGCCCTCAGGCCATATAAGGCCCTCAAAATCTTTTGGCCTGTTCCTTCCAAGACTTTAGGGGTGAGTTAATTAAATGTTTGACCAAATGTAGCAGGCTAATTTTTTAGTTGATAATTTTGTATGGCCCGTGAATATTCTTATAAATGTCCTAATAGCCCTTGGCAGAAAAAAGGTTCCCCCACCTCTGATCTAGACAAATAGTTCTCCATCGTGACTGATAGTAAAGTCACCTGTGAAGCTTTAGCATTGATGCCCCCATCCCTCCCCCTGGGGTTCTGATTTCATTTGTCAGGTGGGGTCCAGGCATTAGGATTCATAACACTCCCCCAGGTGAATCTGATGGGCATCGAGGCTGAGAATATAAATTTAAAAGAGATACTAAGTGCTATTTAAAAAACCAATTGTGAAACTTAGGATATCGGATTCTCTAAATTTCTCCACTTCTTCATACCCCTGGAAACAGAACAGCTTACAAAAAGCATGTTTATAACAACCACCACCACCACCACACACAATAAAAGGGCTTGAGGGCACCATACTTATTCTCATTAGCCATTATTCCTGAGCAACCACCTCCTCTGAGCAGATGGAAAGAATGTGTCCAGTTGAGTTCCTGGAAGCATGAGGCTCTGTCCTTCACAGATCTCTCCTTGGAGGTTGCCTAAAAGAAGTATTTGGAATTGATTTAGTGTCTAGCTCAGCTGTGTTGTGATGAGAGAACACAAAGTTGTTCTTTGTGAAACAAAATGATCAGTATTGAAGTCCCAACTAGTTGACCTTAAGCAGTGGAATCTTAGTTTTCTTATCAAGAAAATAAGAGTAAATAATGTGGAAGTGCCTGGCCGGCATGATTCAGTGGTTGACCTATGAACCAGGAGGTTACTGTTTGATTCCTGGCTAGGGCATATGCCCAGGTTGCAGACTTGATCCCCAGTGTGGGGCGTGCAGGAGGCAGCTGGTCAATGATTCTCTCTCATCCTTGATGTTTCTATCTCTCTTTCCCTCTCCTTGCCTCTCTGAAATAAATAAAAATATATCTTTTTAAAAACTGTAGTAGAAGCCAGATCACAGAAGTCCTATGAGACCATGGCAAAGAGTTTGAATTTTAGTATCATAGGAAGTTATGCAAGGATTTTAACCAAAAGAAAGGAATTAGATTTATGGGGTTTTTTAAAATAAACTTTTAGTTTGTAATCTTAAATTTACACTAAAGTTGCAAAGATAGTACAGAGAGTTCTTGTATGCCCTTTACCCAGCTTCCCCTACTGTTAACAGTTATTTAACCCCTAGAGGCCCGGTGCATGAAATTCGTGCATGGGGGTGGGGTGACCCCCCAGCCCAGCCTGCACCCTCTCACAGTCCGGGACTGCTGGCTCCTAACTGCTCACCTGCCTACCTGACCGCCCCTAACTGCCCCTCTGCCAGCCTGGTTGCCCCCAACTGCCCCCCCTGCCAACCTGATCACCCCTCACTGCCCCCCTGCCAGTCTGGTTGCCCCCAACTGCCCCCCCCCCCGCCAGCCTGGTCACCCTTCACTGCCCCCCTCTGCCAGCCTGGTCACCCCTCACTGCCCCTCTCTGCCAACCTGGTCACCCCTCACTGCCCCCCTTGCCGGCCTGGTCACCCCATGCAGCTTGCTGTTCAGTTGTTTGGTTGCCTCTCACTGCCCCTCCCCCCCCCCCCCCCCGCTGGCCTGGTTGCCCCACACAGCCTACTGTTCAGTTGTTTGGTCATCCGTTGCTAACCCCCTGCCGGCCTGGTTGCCCCACACAGCCTGCTATTCAGTCATTTGGTCATCCCTCACCAACCAACCTGCCAGCCTTGTTGCCCCATGCAGCCTGCTGTTCAGTCGTTACTGTGAGGGCGTCCTGACCAATTTGCATATTACCCTTTTATTAGTATAGATGATACATTTTTTAAAACTACAGACTTTATTCAGATTTCACCTGTTTTTGTGCTAATGTCTCTTTTTCTGCTTTAGAATCCATTTTAGGAAATAGTGTTACACTGGGTGGTTTATGTTTTTAAACATTTGCAGTGGCCATTCTATGGAGAACAGTTGGTAGGATCGCAAGTAGGGAGTTCCGTTGGTAGGTGATTGCAATAATCCACACCCAAGATGACGGTGGCTCGGGCTGGAGAGATGGCAGTGGATAACAAGAGGAGGGATATGTATATATTTTGGAAACTGACTTTCTGTTGGTATTGGTGCATGAGAAGGGGCAAAATAAGGATGCCCTAAGGATTTCCAGCTTTGTCTATTGAACCTGAGTGGTGGTGGTGCCGCGGCCGTGGTGGGGACAGTGGAGGAGAGGCCGTGTATGCAGGGAAGAGCATTATTTGAGACATAGTCAGTGTGAAGGACCAGGGAGACTTCCTAGTGGACACGGCAGGTAAGGAGTTGGATATATGAATCTGGAGTTTAAGGAGAGGTGTAGGTCGTGATTCAGAGTTGAAACTAAGTGAGGTTATCTAGGGAGATGGGAGACAGAAAAAAGAAAGTTCTAGATACTCCAGAACGGAGAGTGCCTGTGGAGGATGGTCCCATGGCTTTCAAGTCCAGCTTCTGATTATTATTTCTTCTCCTTGATTATGACTCCTTTTCAATCACTGAGTGGCACTTCGTTTTAGGGAATTAGACTATCTCATTTAGTTAACTACGAAGTCTACCTGAGTTTCTTCCCCTGGGTGGACACCTCCTTTGTATGAATTAAGTAAACATTCCATTGTGTTGACTTGGCTCAACTTAACATTGCCTTGGAGAGGTGGCCAAAAAAGTTCTTCTGCAGACCTCAGATAGCTTCTGCTGAATTTACCAACTGACACAGGGAAGTTTACCATCTAAGGGGACCTCTGCGTATGGAGGATTTGTTATTATAATAGTCATCATGAAGTTTGTTTCATTATTAGTATTATTTGTTTTTCTTTAAATATATTTTTTATTGATTTTAGAGAGTGGAAGGGAGAGGGATAGAGAGATAGAAACATCAATGAGAATCATTGATGGGCTGCCTCCTGCATGCCCTGGAGATGGAGCCCAAAACTCTGACCTGGAATCAAACCGTGACCTGGTTCATGGATCGACGCTTAACCACTGATACATACTGGCCAGATAGTTTTTTTGTTTTGTTTTGTTTTGTTTTACATCAAGAGGGCAACATGGATGGATGTAGGGTAAAATAATTTATTTAAAACATGCCAAAGTGAATTTTTAAAGCAGAGGTGCCAGTGAGAACCGTAGAATCCATATTTACAGGTTTCTGAAGCTGATTATCTTCTCCTTAAATGGTTTCTAATTGAGGATTATAGAAAGAAAAAAAAAAGTACTTGCTTTATTTTTAGACATGATCTCTGCTGTCTTCAACTTTTATGGTTCTGTTTTTAACCTGAAATTATTATAACCAGCCACCTACAAAATCTGCCGTTTTCTCGAATAAATCGGTACGTGTTAAAAAAAGACTGCACAAGACACCCCATTTGCAGTTTCGAAGGATTATTATCCACTTTGGTCCATGAAGTGGGAAATCAATGGCCTTCTCAATCCATGTCTAATAGTGTCATTCTGAGGACAATGGAAAACACATTCTGTTTGGTCCCTTAAGGTGTCGCCTTTGCTGTTTGTGGTACAATTTGTGCTCTGAGAGCAGATGTAAAAAAAAAAAAAAAATGTTGGCAAGATGAGCATCTGTCCATCTCAAGGAGGAGTTTTCCGTCTGGGTATAGTCACAATTCAGGTTATCTCTGCATTCAGAGAAGCTCATACTTACTGCTAGTAATAGTTACTATTAATAGAGATAGCTTATAGTAGTATTCGTTTTCTGTTTAAACCTGGTTCGCCAGTGCTGTGGTGAACCTAAAAACAGCCTGCATGCTTATAGGCATAGCCCATGGACACGGAAAGATGGGGGTAAAAAGGGGGAAAGGGGAGATATCTGTAATACCATCAACAATAAAAAGTACATTTAAAAACAAACAAACAAAAACAGCCTGCCTGTGCTGACCTGTTGCTCTTGGTACTGAGGGTTAGGAAGAGAGTTTACCAAACTGGTCAAAAGCAGCATAATGTAAGGGACCAGGCTGAATCACAGTTAGGAAACAGAGGTCAGAGCTAGAAAAGCAATAACAAGTATCACATTCTGGGCCACCGTTTTACGGCTACTCTAGTAACAATAGACTCAAACAAGAGTCATCTATGGAAGCTACCATCATTGAGTGAAGCAGTATTGGGGAACCAGAATTCACACTGCCTCCGAGTATTAGCCCAGATTTATGTATTAATTACCAACAGTGGAGAAATCTAGAAGATACCATCAAGTAATCCAATTTTCATCACCAATAATAGGACACACTGACATGGTGTGCCTTCCATTGTGACTTACTGAGGACACCATCATCTATTGATTATCCTTTCCAAAATGTGTAACCTGGATTCAGAAAAGGAGGAAGCAATCAGACAAAGCCAAATTGAGGAAAATGCTACAAAACAACTAAGCCAAAACTCTCCAAAAAAGAACATGTCATTAAAGACCAAAAACAACTGCCCTAGATTAAGGGAGACCAAAGTAATTCAACAACTAAATGTAATGCCTAATCCTTGATTAGAGTCTGGATTTAGGGGGGAGGGACGGTATAGGGAACAAGAAAAGATATTATTGGGACAATTGGGGGGATTTGAACATGGACCATGTATTAGGAAATAGTATGGTATAATATTGAGTCAATATTAAATTTCTTGCCTGTGATCATTACCTTGTGAATATGTAGGCAAATGTCCCTGTCTAGGATACATGTTAACATATTCAGGAATGAAGTAACATACTCTTAGTCTCACATGATTCAGCCAAATACTTTTTATATATACATGTATTTTTGTTCTTCTTACAGAAAGGCTTATAAAAATTAAAAAGCTATTCACACACTGCAAAGAGATATCTGATAACTTACTCAAGGTTACATGAGTCTTTTGTTTTTGTTTTTCCATGCCATGAAGCAGTTTTCAGTCTTCTCTCTCTTTTGAGTGATATCATCAAAAGAGGACTCCATTAACAAAACAGAGAAAAAAAATAGCCTAATCATAACCATTGTCAGCATCATTGTTGATTCTACTCATCCAAAATAATATTTTAGCCAGGACAAAATTTGAACAAAGAACAATGAGGTGGGAGAGCCATCATACCAGATAACAAAACCATATTAAAGGAGTATAGTATTGGCACAAAGTCAGAAATAGACCTAAGCTGATAATGGAAGTTTGACACATAGTAGATAAAACATCTCAAATCAGTAGGAAGAAAAGACATTGAGTCATTTTCTCAGAAAATGACATTGGGTCCATTGACATTTCCTATGAAAAAATAAAATATTAGATCCCTACCTCACTCCATATTTAAAAAAAAATAAACTGCAAAAGGAGTTTTTCTTTTTAAAAAAAAATATATTTTATTGATTTCAGAGAAGAAGGGAGAGGGAGAGAGAGATAGAAATGATGAGAGAGAATCATTGATCAGCTGCCTCCTGCATACCCCCTACTGGAGTTCGAGCCCACAACCTGGGCATGTGCCCTTGACTGGAATCGAACCTGGGACCCTTCAGTCTGCAGGCTGATGCTCTATCCACTGAGCCAAACCAGCTAGGGCGCAAAAGGAGTTTTCAAACCTAATTGTGAGAAACCATTAAAAGTATTTAAGAATATATTGTTTATGAATACATTTACACATTGTAAAAAATATAAAGTTTATAAAAACATGGACCAGGTTTATGACAAACTTATGATAACGGTCAGCTAGAGTAAAAGGGGAAGGGATTTCAACTTTAAATGTGAGACCTTTTTTTGAAACTGTGGAGGTGGGAGGGCAGAATGGGAATCAAATGTAACAAAATGTTTATGTAAATGTGTTCATTTTGGGTGGTGGGGAGTGGCTATTTGTTATATGATCCCTGGTATTTTTCTGGATGTTGTTGGTCTTCTGTGGTTCGTGAAAAAATATTCATCTAACAATACCATTGAAGGAGATTTAAATATCTCCTACTTTCTGTGAGCCATTCTCAGGTCCTGTCACTTTGCAGTTGCTTCCCAAATGTTTGCCTTTTTTTTTTTCCTTTCCCTCTTAAGAGACCTAATTCATGTGGGAAAACAGTACAGTTCACTTGGAAAAAAAAATTCAAGGCACATCTTCCCGTTTATTTACCTAGAGCTTTGTGTTTGTTTGTTGAGCCCAATTTTCTGTACCTCATTGAATGGATTGCTCACGACAGATGGTGGCCAATAACCTTTGGGTCTTGGAGCATTTTGGACTAGGACACATTATTAGGTTTCTGCCAGAAGCTAGCAGCTGCCCAGCCCCACGTAGCAGGACAATGTACTAGATTCAGAGAACTCACCAGCCTTGACCGAACAGGGTCCAGAGAAGGGCCTTAGAACCTAATGATACTGGGACTTCATTGTTCTGAGCTTCCCCAGCTGTGGAAAGGGGAAAACGATGCCAGCTTCAGAGGATTCTTGGGAGACTTCAGTGGGATGATGCATGTTGAATACTCCCTAGACAGGGGTTCATTTCTTCTCTTTAACTTCAGCGTGCTTGGTGGAAACCACTTCAGAGTTAGACCTTGGAGATCTACAAGTGGATAAATTGATTGGGGAAGTTCTTCTGAGGGAAGGTTTCACTTTTCCAAAGTCTGTAGTCCCTGCTCCTTTTCCACCATCCAGGATGGGGCACCCTCAGGCATAAGTTGAGAAGTCACACACTCCTGGGAGCCTTCGAGTTCACTTTTCCAAGGTGGAACAGGGAGTGGTCACTGGCGAGCCCTGGACCCTCTGCTTGGTGGCCTTCTGCTTGGAAGTTGAGGGTTCTGATTTCAGAACCAGTCTTTCCTTGGGTCTCACTCACTTGTAGGGGATCCTGATTGACACATCTTGGCACCAAGAGGTGACAGTCTCCAGTCCAAGGTAGTAATCAACAGGATATAGGCAGAATGATGCAGGGACAAAAGCTGTACCCACTAGGGTCAGACCAGTTGGGTTTGATTCCTGCGTCAGCTGATTAGCGGCTGGTTAAGGCATGTTACTTCATTCTCTGTGCCCCTGTAAACGAGTGTAATAAGAGTTTCTACTCTTTGGGTACTTGTGAAGATTAAATGTGTTAATCCTGAAAAGTGCTCAGAACAGTCCTTAGTACACATATTAGGTACTCAGCATGCTAGCTGTTACTGGTGTTTCCATAATTGATAAAGTCTACAGTGGCTACTGTTTTTCATGTTTTAACAACTCTAAAAATGAACTGCATGTTAGAGTTGATGCCATCATACAATTTTAAGTCGCAGCATTTTTCTTTTTTGGTGGCATAACTGGTAGTGCCTTTAGTTCAGTGAATTCACCGTGAGACTTCCTCCTGCACAGGACACTGAGGTTCTGGATAGTGAACTTAAGCCCTGAATAGTGTTTGCATACAAAGTGTGAACATAAAACGTATCAACATTGGGTTCTGCCAGTGGAAAGTCATTGACTGATAAGCTATGCAGTTATTCAGGCCTGGAAGGTTAGTCGACTTTTCCAGGGCACTGACTGGCTTCCTGTTAATGCCAATGACCTGCTAGAGCTCTGAAACAGAAGTGGTTGAGTCTCCTCTGCTTACAGGTTCAGAACCTTCATCTTTGTAAACAGGATTTCTCTCTAAATTCCCTGGATGCCGTCTATCTGATAAACACCTTCAAAGACACACCGTCTCCACCAGCCAGCGTTTTAATCTTTAAAATAAGTGGGGCTAGGAGATGATGGAAGCTGGCCTTATGGAAAAGAAGTTAATGATTTCCAATAGATGTGGTTCCAAAGCAGGGTTTTTTGTTTGTTTTTTGCTTTTGATGCACTGAAGGTGTTGCTTCCATTTACTCTACTTGTGTGCAGGCTCTGTGTTTTCTCCAAGCAGCGTGTCAGCTGTTGCCCACCAAATCCTGCACTTGATCTTCTGAGACTGATAGCAGTTCTGTCTGCACAATATTAACCTGTTACATCGTTTTTCCCCACTAATACCTCTGGAAGGCCTGTGTATAGTCCCTCAGACTTCACAGCCATTTGCTACATAAACTTTATTAAATATAAACCTCACGAAGCTGCATCTGAAAATTTCATCTTGTTCCAGCCCTTTAAAGAAACAGTCAGAAATAACCTTGGAATATGCAGACCATTATATGGAATGATTTTAATTTTCCTTAGCTATGCCAAACCGGTTATTACTAAATACATGTTTTAAAGTATCAACTAAATGCCATCATGGAGTAGATACTCAAGGAAACCAAATAATTGACTATTTGGTGCTGAAATGTGTTATTGTCACTCAGAGGAAATTACCAATCTGCCTTGAGTTGGAGTTTGTTTATAACTCAGCTTCACCTTGGTTGGCATGTCGAAACTAGAGTGAAATATTGAAATGAAACATGAAATGTATTAAGGAAGGTTCTCAGGAATGAAGGACACTGGAAAGATTGATTTTTCTAGTACCTTAATTTTGATCTATGAGTGAAGCCTTGTTTTCAACACCCAGCTGGATTTGCTCAGAACCATCTGGGTCGCTTGAAATAGATAATGTTAAACCAGATACACCATTGCACACATGGTATGACTTTGCTTCTTAGAAAAATGAAAGTAATAATGTGCTACTCAGGGTGACTTTATAGTCTGCTTTAGCTAAGTGTTCCTATAATTTCCTCCAAGATTTGCTCTTATATTAAAAAAATCTTACCCTTGGAAAAAACATTATCTCATACAATTAAGAATCAGAAATTAATTAGTGACTCCCTCTGGGTACAGATTTTTTTTTTAATTTTTTATTGATTTCAGAAAGAGGAAGGGAGAGGAAGAGAGGGATAGAAACATCAATGATGAGAGAGAATCATTGATCAGCTGCCTCCTGCACACCCCTCACTGGGGATCAAGCCCACTACCCGGGCATGTTCCCTGACTGGGAATCTAACTGTGACCCCCTGTTTCATAGGTTAACGCTCAACCACTGAGCCACTCCAGCCAGGCTAAGTACAGATTTTTGAAAGTTATGTATTTTGTCAGACTTGTTCTCTAGCTCCCCTGAAAAACTGTGTATTCTGGGATCCACTGTTAAAGTCTACACCATGGGGTACTAAGGAACAAAAGGTACAGTGTGTAAAAGTTATTATCACACACTTGTACAAATAGGAATGCCCAACATAAAGGATGTTTCCAGCTCTGTATGCTTTATCTTATTCCAAGCCAGTGCCCCTGCAGATAACAGGTTTTATCTGTAACATTGGACAAAGTCAAGAAGTGGTTTTAATGAAAGAAAGAAAGAGAGAGAGAGAGAGAGAGAGAGAGAGAGAGAGAGAGAGAGAGAGAAGGAAGGAAGGAAGGAAGGAAGGAAGGAAGGAAGGAAGGAAGGAAGGAAGGAAGGAAGGAAGGAAGAAAAAAGTGGTTTTAGCCGAAACCGGTTTGGCTCAGTGGATAGAGCGTCGGCCTGCGGACTGAAGGGTCCCGGGTTCGATTCCGGTCAAGGACATGTACCTTGGTTGCGGGCACATCCCCAGTGGGAGTTGTGCAAGAGGCAGCTGATCAATGATTCTCTATCATCGATGTTTCTAACTCTCTATCCTTCTCTCTTCCTCTCTGTAAAAAATCAATAAAATATATATTTTTTTAAAAAGTGGTTTCTTGGGCCACTTTTATAGTCTGCTTTAGCTAAGTGTTCCTATAATTTCGGGAACTTGAACAAGTTTGTCCTGCTGCAAAGTTGGGGTAATGTACTTGAAGAGTCCTACAGTGTCTCAAGGGCAGTCAACACCAACCTTTAGAGACGAAGGAGTTGGAGCTGATTTCCACAGACCTAGTTTTACTCATGTTCCCAACCATTATTCTAAATTGACAAAAATGTAAAGTCTTCTGATTTAAAGACTATTCCTGGGGTGTTCTTTATTCCCTGGAGGTGTAGTAGATTCTTATGTTTTAAAGATTCTTCTCCTTGGATTTTTCTTATCCCCTTGAACCCATTTTTAAAATGATAATGAATATTCTGATCCAAACAATTGATATAAGCCACCTATTTTACAGGTAAGAGATGTTTAGTAAATATCAGTTGTCTTCCTCAATCCCTTTGTCTTAACTCTGCAGTGAGAATCTGAGAAGCCCTTTATTTTGCATTGAAAGGAAAGGACGAACTCAATAGTGCATTAATTCATTGTACTAGTACAAAAAACATTTGTTTGTTGCCTCCCGCATACACCCTGACCAGTATTGAGCCTGCAACCGAGGTTTATAGGAGCACAGGTAAAGCCATTCAAATATCTCATCTCCATCTGGAACCAAATCAATGGTTGCATAGAGGGTAGAATCCATCTGGAATCAGCAATAAATAAGAGTTCCTGTTGCTCCACATCTTTGTCAGCATTTGGTGTTGTCAGTGTTTTGGATTGTGGCCATTCTAATAGCAAAATCTCTGGAGACAAAGACTTTAAAGATCATTGACTGCCACCTGGAAATTTTTTATTATTATTATTGGAAAGGACATCAAATACACTCTCTGGCCTCATTGGAAGGGACTTTATCCGGCACTTAACCACAAATGGCATTTATCCCTGTCTCTGACGCTTGCTTTTGCCTACAATGAACACCAAACACTTCTTGAGGACGAGAAGCTGCCAATATCAGATGTACACAGCTATCCTAAGATATCAACAAGGCTTGTATAATTATGGTTTGATATTAAACTCAGAAACCAATTGTTTGATTATACTTACCTGTCTGCTAATGATATTAATCATAGTAGTAGTTATACCATTTAGATTACTGAAAATATATGATAAGTTTTAATACTGAAGAAAAGAAACATTTGTTGGACATCTAATTGGTTTGAGGAGTCATCAGCTTGGGCAAGCAAGTCATACCATTGCAGCATAAAGTGGTAGGTATACAGTGAACAGAGGATGGAGGAGGCAACTGGAAAGAAAGACAGGGTTGTGATGCAGGGAGAGACTAGTTGAGGGAACAGGAGACCAGCAGTAGATCAGATGAGACAAAATGCAGCCCAAAATAAAAACAGAGAGGAGAAGATTAATTAGAAAGAAGAGCCCTGACCGGTGTGGCTCAATGGATAGAGCGTCAGCCTGCGGACTGAAAGGTCCCGGGTTCGATTCCGGTCGAGGGCATGGACCTTGGTTGCGGGCACATCCCCAGTAGGGGGCGTGCAGGAGGCAGCTGATCGATGCTTCTCTCTCATCGATGTTTCTGACTCTCTATCCCTCTCCCTTCCTCTCTGTAAAAAATCAATAAAATATATATATAAAAAAAAAAAAAAAAAGAAAGAAGGAGATACATTGGTGCCTAACCAGATTTAGGGATGGAATGGGACAACTGGCTCAGGGGTCTGGGATAATTCAGGTTTTTGTCAGGGATTGGTGGTAGTGCCACCAAGACAAGGAATATTTTTGAATGGTTTAGGAGAAGTTGATGAGTTCGCTTTTTGCCTGGTTGAGTATGAAGTGCTCATGGGAAATTTAGTGAAAATAACCAGTAAGAAACTGAATATATAAATCCAAAGCCGAGACTGAGAGATAAAGTGTGAAGCCATAAGAATGGAAGATGTTGCCTAAAGGATGTGTGAAGGGTAAAGAGAAAAAGGTAAGGGTGGAACCTGTGGGAACAGCAGCATTTGAGGGGAAGGAAGTGGAAGAGCATCTGTAAAGATGGATGGGAAGGAGCTCCCTGAGCGGCAGGAGGGGAATTGGAATGCAGAGGAGTGCAGAGGCCCAGGAAAGAGAGAAAGCCAAGGAGGAAAAAGTCACCAATGATAATAGCCATATAGTTCAGGAAGGTAGAATTTGAAAGGTCCTGTGGGATTGAGCAATAAAAAAGCCATCGGTGACCTTTATGAAAAGGAGTGAGATGGTAGGGCAGAACCCAGCTTGCAGTGTACCAAAAAAAGATTTTGGAAATGCTTGGCGAAAGGAAGGGGAGGAAATGAATCAGAAAGGGACTCGGGGTTGAGGCGAGAAGCCTGTGGAAGACTTCCCATCTTGGTAGGAAAAAAAGTTCATGTTCTGACACATCTCCTCTGTTCCAAACACATAGCAAGGCCAGATAAAGTACAGCAAGAGAAAAACAAAGTGATACGGCTAGGTTCATGGATCAGAAACAGGACAGAAACCCAGGAGAATGGGATACATGGAGTGGCTGGCCTCTGAGTCTGGGACAAGCAGTAGCAAGTGTTAATATGGGAGTAGAAGTGCTCCATGCAAAATAGGGACCACAGCTAGGCCCACTGTTTAAAGCTAGAGGCCGGGATGGGCCTCCTCCACTGGTAAAAGGGGGCTGAAAGAATCTCCTGTGACTGCTCCTTGGCCAAAGCTTAGAGTACTGGTTTTGACCTTGGAAGGCAACTATAAAACCTAAAGATTGATGCAAGGAGTGGGGGAGGGAGTGGAGATGGAGAAAGACAGAGAAAGGAAAAAAGCTTCCTACTCAAAAAAATTCCACAAGCCAATTATTAAGAAAGACAGCCAGTATGATCAATAATCAGATCATGAATGCAAAGGAAATAATTTCATAGATGGATCTGATTAAAATAACATGTTTGTGCTGATCAAAGGGAAAAATAAGGAAATGTCCATTTTTAAAGAATGAGAAATTAAGAAACCAAATCTAACCGAAGCCGGTTTGGCTCAGTGGATAGGGCGTCGGCCTGCGGACTCAGGGGTCCCAGGTTCGATTCCGGTCAGGGGCATGTGCCTTGGTTGCGGGCACGTCCCCAGTGGGGGGTATGCAGGAGGCGGCTGATCGATGTTTCTCTCTCATCGATGTTTCTGGCTCTCTATCCCTCTCTCTTCCTCTCTGTGAAAAATCAATAAAATATATTTTTTTTAAAAAAGAAACCAAATCTAAATAAAAATGATACTAGAACTGAGGATTTGAAAAAGAAGCAGTTAGAAATTTGGGAGCCGAGGCACTGAAACGAAAGACTCTGGAGATAAAATAAACTCTAGACCCAACTAAAAGGATAGTGAATTAGAAAACAATATTGAGAGATACAACCCATTTCATAGCTCAGAAATATAAAGAATTTTTAAAAATAAATAGCTAAATGTTTTGGCTATTAATAATTGAGAGTTGAGAGTTGCCATATGGTTATCTCATAGCAGCAGAAAATGCAATAGAGGAAAAGCAGAAAAGCAATTTGAAATGATAAAAGTGCAGAACTTTCTAAAATTGAAGGGTCCTAGCCAGTGTTTCTCAGTGGTTGGAGCGTCATGCCCTGCACCAAAAGGTTGCAGGTTCCATTCCTGGTCAGGGCACATGCCCAGGTTGCAGGACACATGCAGGAGGCAACTGATGGATGTTTCACATCAATATTTTTCTCTCTCTCTTGCTCTCTCGCTCTATCTCTTTTTCCTCCCCCCTCTCTTTCCTCTCTCCCTCTCTCTCTAAAATCAATCAAAATTATAAATAAATACAATTGAAGAGAGCCATGAAAACTCAGATCAGAAGTATACTTTGAATAATAGCAATGTCCAACATTTACTGAGCCTTTATGTTCCACCATTCTATGTGCTCTCTGTGTATTAACTCAGTAATTCTCTAATAACCTTGAGATAAAAGCATTTTACATGTGAACATATTATAAAAGAGAGAATATGTGTAACTTGCCCAAATTTGCACAGCTAAGTGGTGGGATTTCATTCCTAGCAGGCTGGCCACCCGCTATTATCACTCTAATACGAAGGAGGTAGATATAAATCCATACGTAGTCTCATTGTAATGAAATTGCAGAGTATTAAAGATTTTTTTTCGAAGCTCTTGAAAGGTACTTCAGAGGAAAGACAGGTCACATACAGAAGGGACAATAATAACCCTGACTGTGGACTTCTGATTAGCAACAATAGATGCAATAAGTTAATGAAGGGATATATTTAAAAAGTGAACCAGGGAAAGGCATGGGATACAAAAAACAAATGTGGGCCTATCAATTGATAAATTTACTTTTGTACATTACCTCTTGGCCATGAGATGCTGAGAGGAAGTTGTCAGCAAGAGAGTGAAAATTTGAAAGTAGAAAAAGGGCCTGCTCCTGGAAGTCAGAGAAGGAATGGTCTTCATGAACCTCCAAGATCGGAGGGAAGGGAAGAGGGTGGGACATGGAAGGATTTGTCTCTCGGAAGGAGAAGGAGGAGCAGGGAAGGAGACAGGAGGAGGGGTTTATGGAGGAGAATGAAGGTCATTGATAAACCTGTGTGGGAAATGGATGAGGGAACCACCTCCCAAGAGTGAAAGGATTACTTAAAAGGTTTTGCAGTCAGGTGATTTGGGAAATTTTGAATGAGTTAGTAGAACCAGCGAAAGTAATTGTGTCATTTTCCCAGCTGTTCTTTGCAGCATGCAGAAGAAGTGGTAGGATTGATTCAGGATTTGTTTTCAGGGTGGATTTAGCAGGGTGTGAAAAAGTTGAGCGTTGAAGCCCAGTGGCGGCTCTCGGGATTGGAGAGCTCAGCAAGGTCACAAAGAAGGCATCCTGGGAGTGAGAGTGAGCAAATCAAGGTTGAGATTGGAGAATAAGTAACTTAAGTTTTCAGATTTCCAAGGTGGAATAATTCCAGGAGATTTGAGACCAGGGTAGGGCTTGGGAAGAAGTGGGTAGGAAGTATAATGGAGGTGAAGGTCATTGGAAGAGAAGGGGAAAAGGATTTAGGCCTATGGTATTGTCCATAAGGAAACTGAGATCACAAAGATATGGACATGAGTTGGGGTAAAGCAGAACCTTGAGTGCAAGCCTCTTGGAACTTCTTCAGTGACTTGAGGGGCCAGGGCTCCAGATTGGTGGTCTGTAAATAACACCCATCAGCAATGAGGCCTTGTGGCTAGAAAGCATGATCCTGGAAGGAGGAGGGACCCAGAAGTGCCACTCATTCTACAAGTGACCACTGATCTCTAGGAATTTTCTCCCAAGGATCTATAATTATTTTCTAGAAGGGGATTCTGAATATGCTGCTGCTTCAGTGCTGAGCTTTATATTCTGAAGGAGTAGTACATCTCTACTTCTTGCCAGTGACCCAGCTTATCACACACGTGAGCCAAACCATGAGAGCTGGGTGTTGACTGCGTTGCTGGCTTGGGTAATGATGGTAGGGCCCCATCTAATGGCCCTTTTGCGAAGTACAGGTGAAGCAATCGGGCTCTCTCATGCCCCTCAGCCTACAGGAAGGCAAAGAGCATAGAAGGTAAACCAGCAGGCCCCAGCTAGAAAGTAATTTCTTCAAGAGTGGGCAAGTAGCTCTAGCTGGTTTTGCTCAGTGGTTAGAGCATTGGCCCACGGACTGAAGGATCACGGGTTCAATTCTGGTCAAGGGCACATACCTTGGTTATGGGCTCAATCCCTGGCCCCAGTCAGGCAACCAATCAATGTGTCTCACATAGATGTTTCTCTCGCTGTCTCTCCCCTTCCATTCTACTCTCTCTAAAAAATCAATAGAAAAAGATATCCTCTGGTGAGGAAGGATTAACAAACAGTAAGTGGGGAAAGTAACAGTGATGATAATGATGTGGCTGTCGGCCAGTGATAATGATGATAACAAGATGGATATTGGCAGGAATATTTACTGAGCACGAGTGCAGCATCCTGCTAACCCATCTATAGCTGTGATCTTACAAAGTCCTCACAACTATGATTATTCCTGTTCTCCAGCTGAGAACTGAGGTTTAATAAGAGCCTGTGGTCTCACAAGGTCAGAGCTGGCAAGCAGCAGACCTGGGACTTGATTCTAGGTTAGTTTGGCCTCGTTGCATGAGCTCTCATGTAATTAATATGCTATATTCGGTTCTAAAAATGGAATTATAAAACTGCATGTGGAATCTGCTACCTGAGTTTTGAAAGCCTGGCTAAAGGTTTACATTTTCATAGTGAACAAAGAGAAATAGTCCTTCCCATGTTACTGAAGCAATGTCAAGTTTGTTTGTTCTCCTCCCAAGTTTTGTAGTGCTGGAAATAATCTTGAAACAGAAAATGGCTTTTCAAACATGTCTTCAGTTTGTGTGCATTTTCAAATGTGGGTGGAAGGACAGAGCTGGGCCATTTTGAGTCTGGCTCAAGTTAGATACCCCGACCTTAGAGGGTGAGGATGGTAGCCAGGATGCTCATGGCACATCAGAAGGGAATGAAAATGATCAGATTTGGAGAGAAAGACGATCTGGGTAGAAGCACCACGATAGAAAAGAGACTGGCCCCAGAGACCCAACAGCAAAAAGGAAAAGTTAAAAATAAAATGAGGCTAAAGATAAACCTTGACAGGAGCAAAATTGAACCAAGAATTCTGTTCCTGGAGCCCAATGTCTGATTGATTTATTTTCCCCACCTTTTGGTCCACATGTGCCTCCCTCGGCCAAGGTCAAGTGCCAGAGGACATCTGAAAATATCCACAGCCAAACTCCTCAGCATATCTCACCACGCGAGGGAGAGGCCGCTCTGCAAAAGTCTTTGTCCTAAACTGTTTATGGATTTTCCATAGTCTGTGCAAGACCTTGAGCACATGCCAACTGGCAGCCGCCCTACAGCTTGGAGACAGACCTTCCCCTGGTGCAGAGAGTCCTCACGGGGTGTATTGTGATCTTCCCCTATTTTACATATTTATCCAGAGAATCTCCCAATCTTTTCTTACTGAAGATTTTAGTTAGGAGACATTGCATGCATGGCTCTTTATTTCTGTCATCCCTTTGAACTATGTTAGTGGCTAGTGAAGGCAGTCCAGTAAGTCCTTGTATTTGTTGTGGGTTGTGCCTGGGAGTCATCATGGACAATAAAATAATAAGTAATGGGCAGGAAGACAGCTCTTCAAACCAGGTGGGAAAACTACTCCAGTGTCAGACAGGAAAATGCCCCCTGCGGTTATCAGGAAATGAAGTGCATTCAGCAGGCACTCAGGGAGCTCCTGTTAGGGACCTGCACCAAAACACAATGCATTTAGAGTTGAGAGCATCTGCTATATATTATTTCAGTTAACACTCATATCATCTTAAAGTGGACATTATTATGCTCTGCTGTTGAGAGATGTTTAAGGCCAGACAATTAAGAATACACTTTTAGCCCAAACCGGTTTGGTTCAGTGGATAGAGCGTCGGTCTGCGGGCTGAAAGGTCCCAGGTTTGATTCCGGTCAAGAGCATGTACATTGGTTGCGGACACATCCCCGGTGGGGGGTGTGCAGGAGGCAGCTGGTCGATGTATCTCTCTCATCGATGTTTCTAGCTCTCTATCCCTCTCCCTTTCTCTGTGAAAAATCAATAAAATATGTTTTTTTTTTTAAAAAGAATACACTTTTAAGCATGTATTCTTTGCTCTTTCCACACTCCACCTCAGCTGCCATGAAGCAGATCCTATGGTCAGAGTGGACTGTGGGAAGTGTCAGTGATGGAAGTCTCTGCCCTATACTGGCTGTCTGAGTTCAAGAAACAATGGGCAATAGGTGACAAATGGGGGAATTATTTAGTAGTTTGGTTGAAAAGACTTCGGTATGTAAACAAGTCTTACATACGTTACAGAAAACTGGGGTTAAGAGAAATGAGGAGAGTAAAGAGACAAAAGTATTTTCTCTTGAGTGCATGGGATGACACTCAACCAACTGAGCCACACCGGGCAGGGCTCTCTTTTTCTTAATGGTTTTTTACTCAGACTCAAATTCAGATGCCTTCAAAGAGATGCTTACAGAATGAAGCATCGAACCGAAAATTGGCTTTCCCTAAAAACTCTAAAGGAGCACCCTTATAGGCCAAGTGGCCTTCAGAGATGAGGTTTGTAAATGCAGGCTGGTGATACCTGGTCCACACCTGGACGACCGGCCGTGGGGTAAGGACCCGTTGCCTGGAACACTGACTGTATGACCATCTCAGGAACATTTTTAGAGCTTCATAATGGAAACGCTGACACAACCTGCTATCAGCAACCACGATTATTAAACAGGCACAGAGCCAACAGCGGTGACTTGGAGTCAGGGAGGAGAGATTAGCATCACAAGAAGAGATTTTAGGCTCTGGGCCAGGAAAGATTTTTTTTTTTCCTTTTCCTTTTCATTAAATAATAATAATAAGGGAGAGAAAAAGAAAGACCAGAAAAAAGAAAGAAAGGTGCAAAAGAATTCTTGTTTAGTAACCCTCCATCAGATTGTTCTGGGATGTCCAGATATAAGCCTAGAAACAAACCATTGTCTGTCTGGAAACTTGGCTGTTGCTTGCCTTTAAAATGGTTCTGCAGAAACCCAGGCAGCCGGCCCCACTCTGCTGTCCTTGGTTGGTCCATGCGCAGAATGGGTACATTACCTCCAGCAGAGAAGAAATAATGATCAGCAAGACCCATTTTCCATTTGGAGTTGGAGGAAGCACCATTAGGGCAAAAATCGGGTGCCACCTTCTTGCCCTATGGAACTCAGAAGGAGAAGTATGCAGTGATCGGATGCCAGTGGCACCTGCTCCCTGGGATGGTGGAGCATCATTATGGGATCCAGGAAGAACTCTTACAAGACAGTGCCTGTCTATCAAACTGCTCCCTTCAGATTTCCAGAGAGGGGGCCAGTCCCAGGAATTACATGATGCAGCAAAATCGAGGTAGCATTTTCCGAGAGAACTTTCGATGTCCACCCTCTGTCCCAGGTCACACGGCACTGACCACCGCAGAGGGTCAGAGTGTCTCTGTTGCAAGTGACGCTTAAGACTGGATGATGCGCCCAGTTGCCCTGCTCAGGACTTGCTTCTGGCATTTTAGCTGCTTTTGCCAAACCAGCAATGTCTTGTGACCTTCTTTTAAATTTTTTATTTTGAAAAATGTCAAACCTACAGGGAAGTTGCAAAAATAATACAGTGATTCTAGATTCACCCATTGTTAACCTTTTTCTGCATCTGCTTTGTCTCTCCCTCTCTCTCCATAAATATGAACATATTTTTTCCCAGAACCCTTTGAGAGTTAGTTGCAGACATCATGACCCTCTTCACCCTTCAATACTTATGCATCCATGCCCTAAGAACAAGGACTTTTCCTTTCGTAACCACAGTGCAATGACTAAGCTCTGGAAATTTAACATTGATGCAATACTAAGATCTGATAGAGTCATATTTATGTTTTGCCAGTTGCTTATGGGGAACAACAGTAAGAAACCTTCATGATTTATGTTCCAGTGTAGACACATACATTGCATTTAGCTGTCACTTTCTTTGGGTTCCTTTAATCCATGTTCCATGACACTGACATGTTGGAAAGTACAGCCATGTTGTGCGGATGCCCCTCATGCTTGGGTTTTCCTGTTTGTGTTCTCATGATTAGATGCAGACTGTGCGTCTTTGGCCAGAATACTGGGTCTTTGTGGACTTTCGTCCTTTCCCCACACTGTGACTTCCCTGAGTTCTATTTTCTGGCTTTGGGGAGATGTTGGCCTCCTTCAGTTTTTCCAAGCTGTGTTCATCATGCAGCTGGTGGTGGAGGTCCAGTGCAAGGGGTGGGCAGAGGCTCAGGCTGCCGTGTTTGTCTAGCCCTGAAGGAGGAATGAAGGCTGATGAAAAGTCACCCTGAGGAACAACAGGAAGAATCCCAGAGCAGAGGCAACAGTGCACTTCCAAGCTGGCCTCTTAACTTCTGCAGACTGCTCAGGAAGCCCTAACAGGATAATTCAGAGCAGAAGCCAGTCTGATTGGATTAAGGAAAAGGAGCCAAATTCCCTGCCTCCATTTGCCTTTTGGGAATTCCATTTGGGTGGAATTTTACATCCATCCTATCTTCTCCATTTCAACTACTGCTGCCCTAGTTAAAGTCCTTATCTTTTTTCTAGAACAATCTCTCACTAAACCCATCTTCCACAGAGCCTTGTGCGGGGATCCATTTAAACCCCAAAACTGATTTCACAGTGGCTTCCATTGCTAGGGTGGGATTCCATTCTGCAGTTTCTTTATTCTGGATTCCCAGCCTTAAGTTTCTATTCCCCAAAAAGCAGATGTTTACAGAACCTTTAGCATCAGCATCCCCTGGGGCCTTACTAGAATCTCAGGCCCTACTTCAGATTCCCTGAACCAGGACCTGCATTTTAGAAAGTTCCCCAGGTGATTTGTGTGTAGATTAAAGTGCAGAAGTGCTGTTTAGAACATGCTGGAAGGGCATGTTCTGTGCAAGGATCTTAAGTTCCCCCTCAGGCTCTTGTCCTTGGTATTGAGGCATGATTCGAAAACTATCCTTTGCTCCAAGGGATTCATCCCTAAAATTAAACTTTACAATTATGTTTCCTAATTTGCAGAAAGAAGGAAATTTAGTGGATGAGATTTTTCTCAATTCTTTTTTCTCACACAAATTTTTCCTAAACTTTGACATCTGCTACCACTTGTTGGCTACCAAGATGTCAGTCATTTGCTGGCAGACAACAAAATGAACTAGCAGACAATGCTAATGTTAAAACTGAAAGCTGAAGGTATTAGCCCAACAGTTCAGTTCAACAACAGCAAAAAATTAAAAAATTAAATGTTGAGCTTTGACTAAATAAGAAATGTTAAAGTTAAAATACAGTGTGAAGGATGCACCAATCCATGAGGTATATCAGTTGTATAGCATATTCCCCACTACCCCTGGGGCCATATATGCTCATGGTGCTGTGTTTAATGGGACCTGGGCAATGGCCATCTTTTTTCTAGAGCTCTTGGGATGCCACTAGTCCAGTTGTGCACAATGCAATTAAATGAAAGACTTGCTGTCACCTATCAATTTTATTTCATCTTCCATGTGGCAGCTTGATAAAGAAATGCATTTTTTAAATATGTTTTTATTGATTTTAGAGAGGAATGGAGAGAGATAGGGCGATAGAAACATCAATGATGAAAGAGAAACATCACCGATCGGCTGCCTCCTGCTTGCCCCCTACTGGGGATCAAGCCCACAATCCAGGCATGTGCCCTGACCAAGAATCAAACCAGTGACCTCTTGGTTCATGGGTCGACGTTCAACCACTGAACCACACTGGCCAGGTGAGAAATGTATTTTAAACCAAAAATGGTGAGTCTGTTGTCACTTGCTAGATTGGGCTTTAGTTGGGGAGATTTCAAAACCCTGAAGCGGGAAGGTTCAACCTTCCCTAGAATGTTAATGACTTGTGACCCTCTAATTTAGCAAGAACAGGGACAAACCACTTCATAGAGGCATTGTTCCTCTAGCAATTCCATCAAGGAGATAGGCATGGATCTCTAGGAACCCAAGATTTTAACCATAACAAATGTTATGCCCCAAAATGAGTTCATAGTCACTATATATATATATTGTTGCTTTACTAAAAGATAATCAATCTGGAAAGGTGTGGCAGAGACCATAACCTTGAAAGGTGAGTTGGTATGACCCAGACAGATGGGTTGGGTGGGAAAAAGCCTTCAGAGCAAAAGGAGGAGCAAGAACCAGGGTGTGGAAGGTTGAAACAGTGAGTTGTTAGAAAGCCTGATGCTCAGAGGGCTAAGTAGGGCATACTTGGAGCAAGGAAGAGAGAAAGGAAAACACCCTAGGCAGTGTGAGTTGAAAGGTGGAGGCAAATGTACTAATTCCATATGCTTGTGTAGCATTTTGGAGTTTCCATACCACCTTCCCACCCTTTACCTGGTCCTGATGGGGCAGGACACACACAGAACTCGCTTCCAGTGGAAACTTGGAGGAGTTTCTCGGGCCACATAACACATAAGTCATCGAGGCAGGAGTAGGCCCAGATATTTTGACTCCTGGGCTGTGCTCTTGCCACCAGAAACTGATATGTTCCAGAGGTGATGAAGAAACCATCCTAGCATATTGGGAAGAAAACTTCATGCGTGGGTGTGTGGATGGATGGATGGATGGATGGATGGATGGATGGATGGGTGGAATGTGGAAACCAGAGTCAAGAGAAAGGGAGGTTGGGGTCCTACAGCTGTTCAGGTGAGGTCTGTCAGGGAGATGGATTAGGGAGATGCAGAGGCAGTGGATTAATAGGACTCTTTGCCTGACCGATAGGAGAATGAGAACGAAATAAGAGCCTAGGGTGACCCCCAAGTTTCTACCTCAGATGCTAAAGGTCCACAAGAGGAGGAACCAACTCAAACCTGAAAACCAAGGGGTAGGGGTTGAGATGATGAAAGTAGTTTTGAAGAAATTGATTTTGAGAAAAGACAGAGATTAGTGTCCCATAGTCAGTTGTTATCAAAAGGCCTGGAAATCGGGGAAAGTATCTGGAATAAACAGGAGATTTGTTAGGTAATTAATAATCAGTGATTAACATTTTATTACAGGTATTTGCTGTAATATAAACAACATGATAAAGAGAAAAGACAGTGAAGAAGAAAAAAAGGAAAGGTCTTAAACATTTAACAGTGATATTGGTTCATTTATGTGATAGCCATATAATGAAATGTGATTCAGACCTTAACAATGAATGCCCGCCTTGTGGTGAATTCAGTGATCCCCCCATCCCAAGACTAACATCTAATGGACAAACACTTACCATGGCCAGGTCAAAATTAAGTGGGCTTCATCTTCTCTGGGTTATTGAGTCCTCACCACTGCCCAGTGAGGGAGGATGCTGCTCGTACCTCACAGGTGAGAAGAGTGAGGTCCGGCTGTGCTCGGCAGCACACCCAGGTCATTCCGCCGAACAGCACAGCCTGGTCTCAAACCCAGGTCTGCTGCCTGGAGTCCGGCTCATCAGCACCAGACTCTATTTCCTCTCTACGATTTGCTAACTCTGTTTGCCATGATGCAGGAGTATGGTGATAAGGGGAAAAGAGAAAAGAAAATGTCGTTCCATTAGGATGACATGAAGGACAGCCCAGAGTTGACCCATGGTTGTGCCTTTGAGGGTGGGTCTGACCAGGGAGGAATGAGGCCACAGGCTCCTCCTCCCTGGGGGAACCGAAGGGACAGGCCTATCCGGGGTCTCCGGCCTAGTCATGCCTCCACCTTGGGGAGAGCTCAGGAGGCCAACCCCTCCCACCTGCTGGGCCAGGTCTGTGGAGTTCCCCAACTTAGCCTTGGGCGGTATTTAGAACCAACCCTTGCAGAGGGGAAAACCAAACAAAAAACAACCTACCTGGCCCTAGCCGGTTTGGCTCAGTGGGTGGGGGTCCCGGGTTCAGTTCCGGTCAGGGGCACGTGCCCAGGTTGTGGGCTCAATCCCCAGTGGGAGGAATGCAGGAGGTGGCCGATCGATGGTTCTCTCTCATCATTGATACTTCTATCCTCTCTCCCTCTCCCTTCCTCTCTGAAATCAATAAAATATATATATATATATTTTAAAGAAAATGTATCATTAAAAACAAAAAAACTCTACCTGGAAAATGTAACAATCTGTCCCTTTATTTTATTTTTTCTGACAGTTGATGTAATATCTATCCTGAGTCTTAAGTGGTTTGGGGCTGGTGCCCGTCCCACTGTTCTGCCCAGAGAGGCATGCTGGGAACGAGCTGGAAGGAGACACAAGGCCCTGGCAGCCTTCTTGTCACGCTCCTGTCTTTTGACTCCCCGGTGTGGCCTCCCCACCGCGGGCCTCAGCAAGCCATCTATCTCAGTGTTTTATTCTCTCCCCTCCAGGCTGAGGTAGTGGCTTCTCAGGGAAAAGCAAGTAATTTTCCTGTGTCAGGAGCTCTGCCTCTCTGTGCAAAGGCTTCATTGTGCAGGCTCAACAGAGGTGTAAGGGGAGGACAGGGATCGGAGCTGCCTTGCCATGGCAAACCCCAAACACTGAGGCCACTGCAGGCTGTCCCAGCGCCAGGGCTGTCCCAGAGCCAGCCTACAGTGCGTCCAGGTTAAATATCGACTCCTCACCTTGAGAAAACCAGCAGTTCTAGTTCCCAGAGATCACCCTGCAAACTGACAGAAGAAGGAACTGGGAGAAATTGAAACTATTTTAAGCTCAGCTTCTGAGGTTTATTTTAGGAAGCATATTGATCCTGCTGCGGGGCAAACCATATAACACATCAGGTGCCAGGATCCACACGTGTCCATGTGAAGTGTGGCCAGCGTGACACAGGCTGTATGTCCAATGGGGGCTGCGGCCCCAGAAGAAGGATTCGGATGGAGGCTGCTCTGTCCCAGAATCAGACCAAGCCAGTGAAAAGAGCCTTGTGACAGCGGCCCTGGGAAATGTCACTGAGAAGCGTATTTGTGCCCTAAAAGCCTTTTTAGTAAATGGATGGAGCAATAGCATTGTGACCCTCTGCGTTGCTGTAATGTACTTTTCTGTACATTTCATAATTAGTTGCCATGACCTGGAGCATCATTTCTCCAATCAGAGTCTTTTTCTCATCGGTCATCATGTCACACTGATTACTGGCTCTTGAACCTTCTTCTTCACCCTTCAATTCACCCAAATGAGCCAGGGTTCTTTATTGTTCCCTGCATGGACCTTGGATCGTGACACAAAATGGTTCTCAACCCTCAACTGGTTTTCTGGGGCTCTGTCTAGACACAGATTCTGGAAGAGAAAGGAGTGTCCCTTCCCTTGGAGGGGCCGTGCTATGAATTCAGACTCACTTCGTTGTGCTCTCTATCCTGAGGCCATCCTGCCACCGTCTCGGGCACCCTTCCCTCTTTATCCTGCTGTTCTTCTCCGGGTGCATTTAACGGCAGCTTTTTATTCTGAACTTCACTGGTGAGCATCGACCCACGTCATCCCTGTCCTTCTGTCACTTCTGTTGCCATCAGGTTGTTGTCTGTTGTTTTTGAATTTTTTGCAACCTTGGAGGCGGGTGGAGAAAGGGAAAGGTCTTCTCTATAAAATCAAGGTCCTCCTTGAGTGGACCTTATCTCACATATTTTAAGAGGCACAGTGTTGAGCACATAGTAGGTACCAATAAATATTTGCTGAGTTATTGATTGCTGTGTACCTAGTAGCTTCTCTTCCGAGCACCGTCTTAAGTAATTCCATCTTCAGAACAAATAACAGTTACCCACGTCTCTATTCTCATGGTAAAACAGAAGCAGAAATGTTTTTAAAGAGACCCAAGAAGATGATCCTTCTCTATCTCCATCTTAATGGCAATGTTGCATGCTGTTGGGTTGAATCATAGAGTGCACATATGTATGAAACAGTCACAATCAAGTTGTGCAGGTGTGACAATGTTCTTGGTGAGAATACCAGTAGTAATGGGATAATAAAATGATGGTTTACTTCGTCGTTAACTTGGGATTTTTTATTTATTTATTTATTTTACCTACCATAAGTGCTTTTCAGGCCCTCCCTACCAGATATGCTGCTATGAGATAATAATCAATAAGCCATGAGCCAACTCTAGCCCCATATGCCTAGTGTATTAACCACTGCTCTCCACCAAGCCAATGGCCACTTTACAAATCCAGAGCATTAAGATGAAAGCATTGTTAAAACAATAATCCTGCTTCCAGCATGCCTGCTTGCTGAATTCTTTGTTGGTATGTCTTAGTCAATTGCTTCCCCTGAGATCGCCCAAGTGCAGTGAAATAAAGTGAGGGTAGAACAGTGGCTTAGTTGGGATTCTCTATACCTTTAATCATATCTGAAGCATAAAACAAGATGGGATTTTATTTCTCAAAATCCATACTAATCGCCCTAACCGGTTTGGCTCAGTGGATACAGCGTCGACCTACGGACTGAAGGGTCCCAGGTTCGATTCCGGTCAAGAGCATGTACCTTGGTTTTGGGCACATCTGCAGGAGGCAATTGATCGATGTTTCTAACTCTCTATCCCTCTCCCTTCCTCTCTGTAAAAAATCAATAAAATATATATATTTTTAAAATCCCTACTAATCAACCACCCCTACCATGCATCTTTGGTAACTTGGGAAGATGGCAGGAAAATCCACACAGCTCCTAAGCTTGGATCTCTCCCTACCCCCATCAAATTTTTTTTTTTTTAATAATAGACTTTTTTAGAGCAGTTTTAAGTTTATGGAAAAATTGTGCAGAAAGTACAGAGAGTTCCCATCTAAACTTGGATCTGAAACCACAAGTTACTATTATAGAGAAAAAGCGGCTGCCCAGTCTCTTGAGTTCCAGGATTGTGGATTTCTGGAGAGCCATCAGACACAGTGGTCTCCCTCGATGGGCTGTAACAAGAGAGATCACAGAAGTTAGAAACATCTAGAAGCAAAACAAGAGAGATCACAAAATCTAGAAAGACAGTCTTGTCCAAGGAAGAAGTCTAGTTCGTTGTTAAAACACAGTCCATTATCTATCAATGCACCTTTCTCTTCTGATTTATGACCTCACAACTCAGCATTTTCCTGCATTAAATGTGGGGCATCTCCTTTTCTCCATCCTCTCCACCCCATGTTTACCCTCTGGGAAAATCTTTTTTGAGAATGGAATTATTAATGGCTACATAATGGTTCATCAAATGGATTTATCATAATTTCCTTGGCCATTCTCACATACTAGGATATTTAAGCTGCTTGCTTTCTCTCTCTCTCTAATTTTTTAAACAATAATGTTGCCATGAAAATCTTTGTGCATAATGCTTTCCCTTTACTTAAGATTCTTAAGATAAATTTTCAAAGCTTAAGCTTACTGGGTCAAACTATATGAAGGTTTTAAAGGTGCTTGATATTTAATGTTCATAATACTTTATAAAAAAGGGAAAACTACTCCCTTTTCATTTTGGACTCTGTAAGATAGTATTTACTTGGGAGACTTGCCTTTTCCTGGAGTACTGCTCAGTTCATATTAAAAGGAGTGTGTTTATGGGGTGTTCATTGCCTGCGGGGGAGGGGGAGGGGAGCCAACCAGATTGGCCCTGAAATCCATTGCAGATGATCTGTAGGGGGGCATGTCTGATAATAACCAAACATGGGAGCGTTATTGTAGAGGATAAGGGAAAGTACCACAATGAACTCCCAAACCCAACTGCCATCTCAGAAGGAAATGGGTTCTGCCTGAGGCCTGGAGGTGCATAACACCTGTGTCAGGTGCAATCCTGGCGTCGTTTGACTTGATGATGTACCAACAAGATGCATCTTGTCCTGACGCTATCTCAGCAGATCTCCTACTCAAAGAGGTGGTGGTTGGACCAGAGTTCTGGCAGCTGCTGTTGCTGCCACTGGGGAAGCTGAGATGAATACTTACTCGTGCTGTTTTCCCCGGAGGCCTGGCCAAGCCTCTGTCTGTGTCTAACAGTGTTGGCTTAATTCTGGATCGGGCCTAAACGAAGCATGAAGATTAGACTGTTTCACCCAGGCTGTGGCCTCTGATTACACTACATCGTGACCACCCCCACTTCCCATTTCCCTGCTGCAGCCCCTCTGTGCACCACCCAAGTCAGCTGGCCGTGGGGTGAAGGGGCAGAGAGGGACAGAGCCAAAGAGCAAGACTTGGAAGATAACATGACCCAGAGGTCACTCAACATCACAGACACTTTAACTGGAAGGAATATTAGTGGTGAGCTGGGTCACTCCATCCCAACCTCACTGGGACCACAGATCTCTGATAATCACATGAAAGCAGTCAATCTCTCCAAAATATGCACCTGCCCAAATTCTGGCTACAATTCCAGGATATTCCACAACTCCCTGACACTGTCCATCTAGACTAAGCTTTTCATTTCGCAGATGATGACATGGATGATGACATGGAGATGATGACATGGAGATGCAGGGCTTTGCCCAAGGTTACACAGAGGAGAGAACTGAATTCAAACTCAGATCCCCTAATTCCCGATATAGGACCAATACAGGAGGTTTCCACTCTACATTGAGCCCTATTTTGGGAATCATGAAAAGGTAGGGTGCTTACAACCAAGGAAATAGAACTCAGGCTTATGAAAGGAAACTAACATCAGTTAGTACTCAGTATTCCTGCCATAGATTCCTCTTTGGAAAGCAGAAACTAATGCCTTCCATTAATTCAGCAGGTACTCAACGAGAACTTGAGAGCATCTCCTGCCCTAACCAGTTTGGCTCCATGGATAGAGCGTCAATCTGCGGACTGAAAGGTCCCAGGTTCGATTCCGGTCAAGGGCACGTACCTTGGTTTTGGGCACATCCCCAGTAGGGGGTGTGCAGGAGGCAGCTGATCAATGTTTCTCTCTCATTGATGTTTCTAACTCTCTATCCCTCTCCCTTACTCTCTGTAAAAAATCAATAAAATAAAAAAGAGCATCTCCTAAAATCTCTAATCATTGGGAGACTAGTTGTTTATTGGAAATTACGACTTTTGTATTTGGAGGCTGAAGAGGATGTTGAGGTCCTCAAAATGATTTTTTGTGGCTTTGTTCAGGCGGTGGGAACCCCACCCTGAAAGGTTTAGTGCAAAGGTGCTTGGTATTTCATTGACTGTGATGCAAAAGTTAAGTGTCACATTAATGAAGGAGACTAGAGTTTGAACCAAAGGGTCCTACGTAGATTCTACTGCAGCATCAGCTACTCAACAACCAGAAGAAGAGCTCCAAGTCTTTGGGGATATACATTTTATAAACAGCAGTAGGGAAACCAGATTCCAATTTCATCTTTCTGGAAAGAAACAGGAAGCACTTTTGACTGATATGTGTCTTCTCAGTTGGGTGCCAAAAGGCAGCCTTTTATCAAGAGTGGGCAGAGCCTAATGGTGAAGGCTGAAGATGCCCTGGATAGGAGCTTCCCTGCTGACTGGCTGTGTGACCTCGGGCAAAGCTTTTTAGTTCTTTGAGCCTTGGTTTTCTCATCTGCAAATTGGGAATAGTAATACTCTCCTCATAAGAGAGAAGAAATACCCAAGGAAAGAGTAAGATCTAAACCAGAAAGAGAAGCCTCCTTCTTCCTGCGGAGTGCTTGAGTTCATGGCTTCATGTTGTACTTGCTACAAAGAAGTGCTCACAGGGTCCAGGCCATTATCTCCAAGCAGAGACCAAAGGGTGAACTTGGAGCTGAGAGGCAACGATCTGATAACTGCTAAAATGGGCGGTCAAAACTGTTTGAATTAAAGTAGGAAAAGCCAGATAATCCGTCAATAACTACCTTAGCCCCTGTTTATGCCCCCTTCTTTCAGTCCCATAAATTTTTACCACCAATAAGTGTCCAACCTCTCACTTCTTTTGTAATTTACTCTCCAGAAGCTCATTTCCCTCTGGGGGGTTCCGAGTTGGTTTGTTGCCTTAATGAGGCACGAGTCTTTCTTCTCTTGGCACACACTTAAAAGAGACTCGTGCATGAAAGGGAGAGGGAAAACACTCACACAAACAACCTAGGACCCAGTATTTCATCTCACAGTGTATTTCTCCACTCAGCCTTGAACCTGTTTCCTCACCGTCTCTCTCATTCCTAAGCTGTCCACTGTGTGCGTATCCTGAAGCACTTGGCTCCCCATGGCAGTCGAAGGGATCAGAGCTGATCCAGGAGCCAGTCTTTCTCTGCCTCTAAGGAAAATGCAGTGACCACCTCAGGTCAGACCATGGGATTAATCTCCTTGAACAAATCTGAAAGAGTCCAGTCTCCAAGCGTGTTAGGAGAAAATTAGCAACAGAGCGAACAGCAGACTTGGAGGATAATTACGAGCACCAACATTATTCAGAAAGCATTTGGAAAGGACTAATCATTTAAACTTGAGAAGCAAAGCAGGGGGAGCATAGCATGCAAAGAGGCCTGCAGTTGCCCTCCTGGGAGATGGTGTTATTAATAGGCACCAAATTTGTGTGTCAAGACAATGTTCTTAGGCATCAACCACCCTGTTCTTCCCAAATATTTCATTCCCTTCTGAAGAGTCAGATTTAATTAGTGTTAACGGATGGTTCCCCTGCTGGAATTAGCTCAACTGTGAAAATGGGGGGGATGGAGGTAGGGAGGATAGTTAAAACCTACAAGGATGGTCCTCGCTGGTTTGTCTCAGTGGATAGAGCATCGGCCTGCGGACTAAAGGATCCCAGTCAAGGACACATGCTCAGGTTGTGGGCACAATCCCCAGTAGGGGGCATGCAGGAGACAGGGAGAGGGATAGAGAGTTAGAAACATCGATGACAGAGAAACATCAATTAGCTGCCTCCTGCACAATCCCCACTGAGTATGTGCCCACAACCAAGGTACATGCCCTTGGCCAGAACTGAACCTGGGACCCTTGAGTCTGCAGGCCGACGCTCTACCCACTGAGCCAAACCGGTTAGGGCTAAGAATATATATTTTTTAAAAACCTGCAAGGATGAAGTGGTTTTGCAAACTTAATTTGTTTACCATCCTTCAGATCCTTCAGAAGGGCTGGGAAGGTGATCACTTTAGTCTAGAAAAATGGCAATTGGAAAAACTAGAGGAATGTAATCTTTCCACCAAAATTGTATCTTAAATCAGCCTTCATGTATATCTGTATATGTAGCTGTCTTACATATTTATTTGCAAGTGATCGTCATTGTGGGCCATGAAACCTAGAGTAGACTGGCGGGAAGTCATCTCAGTATCTTTTCAAGGTTTTACCTTCCTACCCCTCTGTGTACCGAGGAAACCATGCTCTTACGTGATCAAGAATAACCCTGTGTGTATCCCTGGGTAACTGGGTTGTTACCCAGATCTTTACTTTCTTCTGTTTATCTGTATTTTCTACAGTGAGCATGTATTCTTTGTGAAATTAGGTAGATATAAAAATTTTAATGAAAAAAACCCCCACATTTTTAAATTCCCTAAATCTTTGGCTGTATTACCGCTTTATGTCTCATATCTAGCTAGATCCTTTTTAGCCTCTTCACTCCCCCTGTTCAGCAGACATCATTTTGGAAAGAGATTTATGTCTTCAGTCTTGAACTTCTAAAAACAACCTTCATTTTCTTCTACCCAGCGGTGATTGATGCTACACCTGCCTCTGATGTGACAAACACAGGCAGTGAATAAAAGCCTTTCATGACTCCTGTGAGTTCTGAGGCCCCAGAAGGCACTAGCCAGGGGCACCGAGCCACGTGAAGATGCTCTGTGGGTTGTAATTCTGCCAGCGGGCACCTTGAAGCTATCACCTGGTATCACTAACCTTTGATCTCTTGCTCTGCTCTTTCAGATTTTTGACAGCGAAGCCAAAGACCTCGAGAGAGAAGTTTGCTTTATTGATATTGCCTGCGATGAAATTCCAGAACGTTACTACAAAGAATCTGAGGTGAGCAATAGATGGGATGACATGTGGGAGAGATTCATTCATTCATTCAACAAGAATTATTAAGTCCACCATAACCTGGAGACTTCCATCTGTCTTTGTGTTCATTTAGTCTGGTTTCACATTTTGCTGGATTCTTAATTGTGTGTCTCAACATGAAATCCCGCCTCCTAAGGGCCCATCATTGGCCCTGGCTGCCACGCAATTTCAGTGTAGTCTTCCTATCCCCCCAATTCTGCCATCATTCTGGGCAGCAAAATATTCACAAGGCTAAACTTACCCAACATACTGGTCTCTCTTAAAAAACAGCAGTTACTGCTGTAGCCGGTTTGGCTCAGTGGGTTGAGCATCAGCCTGTGGACTGAAGGGTCCCGGGTTCGATTCCGGCCAAGGGGACGTACCTCAGTTGCAGGCTCCCAGCCCTATTCGGGGGCATGCAGGAGCAACCAATCGATGTGTCTCTCTCACATTGGTGTTTCTCTCTGTCTCTCCCTCTCCCTTCCACTCTCAATGGGAAAAAAAGATCCTTGGGTGAGGATTTTAAAAAAACAGCAATTACTGCCTCAGCTGGGTGGCTGCTGGTTGGAGTGTCGTACCCGTACACCAAAAAAGGTTGCGGGTTCGATCCCAGGTGAGGGCGAGTATGGAAAGCAACCGATCGAATATCGATCGAATATCGATGTTTCTCTCTCTTCCTTTCTCTTTCTATCCCTCCCTTCCTCTCTCTCTCTAAAGTAAATAAACATATGCTCAGGTGAGGATTTAAAACAAAAAGCAGCGTTTACTTCTGGCTTCCTGTTTTTTCAGGCTTTTGCATAACCTGTCTCCCCATCTGTGAGGGAGGGGCTGTGTTTTATTTGTATCGTTGGGGTCTCACACACAGAAAATGCCCATTCAGTCCCCTCTGAATGAATGTTGGAGCTTGGGCAGCACCTGTCAGCGGAGAACCTTTCTCTCTCTAAGCGGGAAGCACTTTCATGGGGCTTCTCCTTTTTTTGTCTTGACTGAGAATAAATTCAAAAGAATATCTTCTCTACAGTTCCTACCCTAACAGAATCCATTGTTCGCCTCAGCCCGACCTTTTTACTTGACTGTGGGTGCAAGCCATCGTTTATATCCCGTTAGTGCTTTATTGATGGCTGCAGAAGGCACTCGGGTGATCCCCTTGTAAATAAGGCCCAGCCCTGCGAGGACAGCGGATGCAGGGCTGTTTCTGTTGTTTAGCAACATGCAGCCAATCACAGTGTGTTTGGACTCAGGGCCCCAGACTCGTCCTTGAGCCATAACATGTGAACCTTGAAACTCTTCTCTCAGATTCATTAAGGCTGATTTAAGACACAATAAATAAACTCGTTAAAAATAAATCCCACCGCTGCACAAACTGGGCTCCCAACGTGGTTCAGGGTTGTTTTTTTACCTTCACATTTTGGGATTCGTTTGGATATAAAGTTCTAACCTGAGGGTAGCAAATGCCGAGCCAGCTGCTTAATTGCAGGCGTGACTTCGCAGCTGACGTCACCTCAAAGACCAGGAGAGGCTGTGATGTGAATTGTTCTCCGTTCTGGTCCAAGGCTGAGCTTTTTAGTGCCATCAATTTATAGTACACTCTGCAGCCAGCAACGCTCGTGCGTTTTCAGAAAAAAACAGAGTGAGATGCTCTCTGTGTAACATGCCGAGAAGAAACCTGGCCTCCCTGTCTCACGGCAAGGAGGAGCCATTTCTGTGGTTTCACATCAAGTTCGCCAATACTATGGGGCTTCAGTGATATGCAGAGCATCATGCAACACATGGGTGGAGCTGTTGCCCCGTCGGTCCCGTGGCTCTTTAGGCCTTGGGATGCTACTGTCCTTCCTGAACATCTGGCCTCTTGGGAGCTCGGGCCTTCCCGAAAGGCAGCGTTGCCAGAAAACTAATTTCAGCTCTTCCTCTTCAATTGCTTTGGGGTAGTCCTGCCTGTTACTCCGGGAGTTCCCTCTTGGTTCATGGAAAGTCTTAGGACAAGTGTGGAATACTAATGAGGAAATCAGCCAGTCTCGTTTCTGATCAGCGGTGCCTTACTCATTTCCCTGTGCTTCGTGCTCCAAGAACCACCACTGGGCAGACATTCCAGGAACTTGGACTTCTTGCTTCACAGTCATTAATTTCTCTGGGTCTTAGTATTCTTTTCTGGATGCAGTTTGACCAAGGAAATGAGAGGAGAATCGTCATTCATCCAATAAATATTCAGTGAGTGTGGCATACAGTATTAAGATGGTAACATGGCAATGGGCAGAAGAGACGCTGAGGGTCCCTTCCCTCAGAACACTTCCAATCTAGCAGGCGAGCCAAACAATAAAGAAATAATAATGAGTACACACAGGGAAACAGAACGTAAAAGGATGGAATCAGGAAAAATGTACTACAGGAAATGACATGCCGAGACCCACGGGACGGAAAGAGCTGGGGGAGGAGGTAGCAGCATGGGTGGGGCCCTGAGGTGGCACGAATGAGGAATCAGAAGGCGGCCAGCATGGTGGCAGTGGAAACAAGGAACAATGGTGCAAGGGAGACTGGATAGGGAGATGAGGCTATGTTAAGACACTTAGATTTTATTTTGTTCAAGTGCAATAGAATGCCTTTTAAAAATATATATTTGTATTGATTTTAGAGAGAGGAAGGGAGAGGGATAGAGAGAGAGAAACATCGATGAGTTTCATTGATCAGCTGCCTCCTGCTCGCCCCACTTTGGGGATCGAGCCTGCAACTTGGGCATGTGCCCTGACCAGGAATCAAACTGTGACCTCCTGCTTTATAGGTCAACACTCAACCACTGAGCCACACTGGTCAGGCTGACCTTGTCATAATCTGAGTAAAACCCCTCGGTGGCTGGGAGGAAGCTCAGCCTCTTAGCATGGCCCTCTGCCTTCTCCACTCCCCTTTCCTCCCTGCCTCTGTGCCACTCCCCTGGGGAGCATCCAGTTATTGCTCTTTAGAGGTCAGCTCAAACGTGACCTCTCCCATGGCCCTCCTGAGCATCCCACACCCCACCCACTGTCAGCGGATTTCTGGTCTGTGGTTTCCAGATCATGCTAGCTCATGCTAGCTCATAGTTATGCAACAGCTCCATGAAGACAAGGGCTGTTGTCTTTATCACTGTGCCTCACCAGCTGGCACAGCGCTGGCGCATGACAGATGCTCATGAAATGGTTGTTGAATGAATGAGTGAAAGCCAGGGGCTTTGTTTTCCCTTCCAGCAGCCACAGCCTCAGAGTGAGCACCATCCGAGAAAATGAATTGGTTGCCAGCAAGCTAACAGTTGTGAATCAGAGTTCCTTTCCTTTTTTTCTTTTTAATCCGAGGCATACAGCTTTACCCACTTTCTCTTCCAATCCATCTTTGTAACTTGACTATGTCAGCATCATAAGTAGGATCGCACTTTCTGGGGAGAAAACTGTGGTGCCAGTGGCTGAATCTGAGGTTTCTGATGCTTATGGATCTGGACCAGGGTTATCTAGGTCAGTCCTCTCCACCCAGCTCCTGTCACTCACACCGCCGTCCAGACCGAAGAAGAGGATTAAAGCACTTTTCGTTTTCCATTTCTCCTTGGGAACCTCTGAGCCACATAATCAAGAATGCCTCTCTCCATAAGGTGACCAGAGCTGGGAATTTTCCGCTGGTGCCCTCTGCCTGGTGGCTCTGGTGCCACCACTAACCAGGGAGACAGAAGGTCACTGGAGGGATCAGCTGACGCCTAGCCCAGTGCTCTCCATATTCTCCTTTTCCAGGACTGCTCTTTCCTGTGCATGTCCAGGGCCCGAGCCTTGGCTCCCTGGAACCTTTCCGTCTCAAGTTCTGTTCTCTCATATCCATTGCAGAATTCTGCAGAGCATCGCTGTGTTTAAAACAAAAAAAAAAAAAACAGTCACTATGATTTTTCAGGCACAGAGAGCTCATCCATCAGTCTCAACCCAGCCCCACCAAGGCCCCGCCCCCCACCAGAGTCTGAAGGCTCTTTGTACCGAGTCACATGAGCAGCACCAACGCAGCAAATAGGAGGGGAGGCCAAAATCGGAGCAGGTTGTACTTGATGTGTGGTTGATAGGTGGATTGTTGCCTCTCACCAAGATTTCCATCCCGACCCTTTGAAGCTCTGCCGTGGTTTCAAGGTGAATGAGAAACTCTGCATGATTGGTTGGAGCATGCCCACAGAGGGCACGGGCAGTGACCCGTCCCTGTAAGGCTGAGCAGCTTAGGGGGCAGGAGTACATCTGGACACCCCGCCTACAGCGCTAGTCCAGGCTGGACGATCTCTGAAAGCCGTGCTCAGAGGGCTCTAACTCAGGCCTTGGTGTTGGCTCTGTAAAGTCCAGCGCTCTTCCTCCTGGATTCACTACATAAGGTTTGGCTTCCACTGTAAGGAGTGACCAGAGATAATGGCATCTCTATTGGCCTCCTCGCAGCTCCCCAGAGGCACCAATGTGGAGGACATACAAAGTAGCTTCTAGGTGTTCAGACATGCCTTGAGTAGAAGGGAGCGGGTGTATTTCCCTGGTGGAGGAAGTTTAGAAGTAGAGGATTTTTTTGTGTTTTGTCTTTTTTTTTTTTTTTCTTTGTTGATTTTTGTAAAGCAGAGGGAAGTCTCTCAACTAGTGGTTCTCTATTGGGGGCAGTTTTACCCCCCAGGGGACATCCAGCAATGTCTGGAGATAGTTCTGATTGTCACCACTAAGTGGAGGATGTTTGGCATCTAGTGGGCAGAGGCCAGAGATGCAGCTAAATATCCTACAATGCCCAGGGCTCCCCCACAAATAGTATTATCCAGCCCAAATGTCCACAGTGGTGAAGTTGAGAAACATTGCTACAGACCAATCCAAGAACGGAAATATAGAAGAGCCTATTCGTAACAGGACTCATTAATTAATTTCTTTAATTTGCATTTACTAAGTGCCTGTTGTGTGCCAGGCTCCGTGCTAGTCACTGAGGCAACAAAGGCCATGACTGTCTGGTCTCTACTACCCTTTGAACTTGATCCACTTTTTACAGAAAAATCAAGGTCCTCTTCATTTTGGAGGATGTGAAAGAAGTCTCCTTCTTGCCAGGGATAAGTAGAGCATAATCATTATTATGGGAAATTTTATGATGTTTGGAACCCAGGTAGCAGTGAAGAAGAAAGGATAACAGCTCTCCTTGAAGCATGGCCCTGAAGTGCTGTAACTGAATGCAGGGCAGTGCAGGAGTTTTAGGCAGAATTTGATTTAGAGCCTTCCCTCTAGGTGTGACTAAGAGAAGGGGCTCTTTAACCTCCAGGTTCGGATCATTGCCTGGACTAAGAAATCACCAGCAGCCCAGCCAGTGTGGTTCAGTGGTTAAGCGTCAACCTATGAACCAGGAGGTCACGGTTTCAATTCCTGGTCAGGGCACATGCCAGGGTTGTGGGCTCGATCCCCAGTGTGGGGCTGTGCAGGAGGCAGCCGGTCAATGATTCTCTCTCATCATTGATTTTTCTATCTCTCTTTCCTCTCCCTTCCTCTCTGAAATCAATAAAAATATATTTTGGAGGGTGGGGGGAGAAATCCCCAGCAGCCAGTCTGTTGGGCCCTCCAATTGAAAATCTGTTGAATTCTCTCTTAAGGGAGAGAGAACAGAACAAAGAGAGGTATATCTAACTTTCCCAGTAACTGTCAGAGGTGAGAGATTAAATGCTGTTTGCTCAGTAGGATGGGCCCCCAGAAAGGGAACCAAGAGGCAAAGTGAGTAAATATTGTCATACTTAGCCGTACTCTTCAGTACAGAGTGCTTCGCCCAAACCACTCGGCTCCCTCAGATTAAAAATGTTTTCATTTTGGTCCGCATCCTGGCGATTGACGGTGGTAGAATTTTCATTTATCTCCCAACAGCCAGATTTAGCACAGCTGCCTCCTGCTAGGGTACGTTGTCAAGTTCAGTTTGTTGTGTTGTCATTGTCATTTTTTTCCCCTTTTCCCTCCATCCATCTGTTTCTCTCTGAGAGCAGCACAGCTGTTTGTGATGGGTTCCAAGTTCCTGGGGCTGGGCCCTCTTAGATACCAGGAGGACTGGCTGCAGTACGCAGGAGCCATTTCCCAAGGGGTCTGCTGCTCCCCGGCACCCCGACTCCCGTGGCCCCAAGAGGAAGACAGCATTGTAGCTGCCATGTCATTGCAAATGGGGAGCCTGGGTGGTCACCTGGGAAACTAGCTTTTCTCTCTCCATCCCCCCTTACACGTTGGGCATCATACTGTGCATCTATCCAGATTGATGGTACTGAGAAGGGAACGGGTCTCCGGCCCAGCGGGAGGCTTAGATGGTATTCCAGTGGCTTCCTCAATGTGGGAGCGAGAGTCCATTCAGCCATGAGGGCTTGATCCAGGAAGGCTAGAGGGAGACGCTGCCATTCTCCGACCTGCAAGAACTATCCCTTGTGCAGAGGCAGTGCAGCACTGGGTGGGACAGCCTGTGGGGTGAAATGAAAAGTAGGACACCCTCACCTTTAAGAAGCTTATGATCTGGTTGGGAGGAGAAAGTAATGAGAGCACAGCCTGAGGCAGCAGGAGAAATGCCCTCACGAGATTCACGCCCTCTGCCCGACCATCATCCAGAGAGTTCAGGGAGGGGGCAGCTCCATCAACAGCAGTGGTCAGGGCAGGCTTGCTAGGAGTGATGGAATCTGAGCTGGGCTTTCAAAACGTGTTTATCTTTATTATTCATCTGTTCACCAAGTAATATGTGATCCTCGTAAAAACAACTTTCCAACATGATATAAATAACATGGGAAAACAATTGTCCTGTGGCACCTCATCAGAAATAGCTGTTGCTAAAGTTGGTGTTTATACCTAAACAAGGTGCATAAATAACATTATTCGATGAAAAGAAGCTTTTCACGGGCACTAGGAGCTTGCCATCCTGTGGCAGCACACATCTGTCTGCAGGGTTGGTAATGGCTGTAGATTGTGCCATCTTACAGTTATGTCCTATTTATGCCTTTCCCCGCTTGGTGGACATTTAGGCTGTGTCCATTCTTTGGCTCTTATAGTACTACAGGAAACATCCTCACGTGACATCCTTTGGGCGTTGTTCTAATGTTTCTGTAGAATAGTTTCTAAAAGTGAAGTTGTTGAGTCAGCCAGGAGGGCTTTATCCAGGCTGCCCCCGTTCAAAGCTATGTGAAGTTACCCTCTGACCCACACTGAATTTCGAGGACGAGAGAAATGGAAACGTCAGTGTAGTGAGGGCAGAGACAGTGACCATGGTGGGAGGCCCAGTGCATATTCAAGGATCTGTCTGATTGAGACAGGAGATCCTTGAACGTCAAGCCAAGGAACTGGGAGTTTATTCTGCAAGTAGTGGAGGACTTTCAAAGCAGGGTCACCAGCCATGATGCAAGAGGACTCTATTTGTGACCTCACTAGAAAGGCTAACTTTTGGGGTGGGGGGATGCTAAGGGAGGCTCCTGGACCCTCCTGCCCAATCAACCTACTTCTGTCCCTCTTCTACTACCCCTTTTGTGAACAAATCGCCTTTAGCCATCTTTACAGCAATTATTTTATTAATGGAAAGAAGCCTTTGGAAATAAAAGGACATAGAACAGCCCTAACCAGTTTTGCTCAGTGGATAGAGCATCGGCCGGGAGACTGAAGGGTCCCAGGTTCAATGCTGGTCAAGGGCACATGCCTGGGTTGCGTGCTCGATCCACAGTAAGGGGTGTGCAGGAGGCAACCGATCAATGATTCTCTCTTATTGTTGATGTTTCTATCTCTCCCTCTCCCTTCCTCTCTGAAATCAATTTAAAAAAAAATTTTTTTTAAAGGACATGGAACAGTGGTCCAGCCCTCAGCAACCCTGGACCACTGTTTTTAAAGCAATGATGGGCCCCTCACTTCCCAAGGTGATCTCTCTCAGATATCGTTTCTTTCAAATACAAGAAAGCTGGGCCACCAAGTCTTACCAAAGCACCATGTCCAGGGCTGGTTTTTAAAACCACTGCTGTTCTTTTGACCTGATAATGTGGAGCCTGCTAGAATGTTTTAAGCAAAGCCGTTTTTTTTTTTTTAATATTTTTTAATTGATTTCAGAGAGGAAGGGAGAGGGAGAGAGAAACAGAAACATCAATGATGAGAGAGAATCATCGACTGGATGCCTCCTGCATTCGCCCTACTGGGGATTGAGCCTGCAACCCGGGCATGTGCCCTGACCAGAAATCGAACCCTGACCTCCTGGTTCATAGGTCAATGCTCAACTACTGAGCCACACTGGCTGGGCAGCAAAGCTAATTTTTACTAGGAAAACAATAGTGCCCAACTCCATCCTAGGGAAAAGGTTTTGTTTTTAATTTTTCAAGGGGGAAAAAATGATTAACTGCTGCTGTAATTTGTATGAATGAGGTCCCCCAGAGCTTAGTGCCCAGAGTAGCAATTGCAAATCTTACCAATTGGATTTGTTAGTGAAATGCCAGGCCAAGTAGGTCAAACAAAATCGAGGCAAATGAATTCCTAAATACCAGGTCAAAACCAGAGATTCGAAGTCCCTGCCAGGAGTGGAGTTTCTCAATAGAAAGAGTCCTTGGGGAAATGGCTCCATGTCCCATAAGGAAGGATTCAGCCAAGCAAAGCATCCATGGAAGAGAGAAGCAATTGGCTTGTTGTGGGGGGAGGGGAGGTTTGCATAAGAGGTCACCTCTAGAACCTATGGGTGGGGATTCTCAGCTCATGCTTTCCATGTGCAGATAACCCCACGTAACCAGGTGCCTTGGCTTCGGGAGGTCTCCCAGGTCATCACAGCCATCTCACTTCATCACTCCCCATCTCTGTATCTTGACTCCCTTCCTCCCTTCCAATGAATGGATGAGTGGAAAGATGAGGTGAAATGCAATGAGATGATGTGATAGGCAAGGCAGGGCATTAAAATGACTAGCACAGTCCCTGGTACATCATAAGCCTTCTCCCTTCTCCACACTTTGACTCTGTCGTGGAGATCTGCAGGTGTGTTTTTGGAATGCTTGCTCAGTACCAACCCTATGTCTTTGGAGAGAGGCTGTGGGAATTTGTTTGTAGGTTACTTTTGACTTGTTGGCACGAATGGATAAGAGAAGCAGAGGGTTGGTTCCAATCACTCCACTTCTCAAGATCACAGAATCCTCTGCAGATACTAGATCCTTCAGAAAATAGAGCCATTTGAACTGCGAGGAGTAGAGTTTTCTTAAAAGGTGTTGTTATTACATGGGTTACTGTTTGACCTGAATTCAGAAGGCCATGTGTCTCTGACTTCACTTCTAAGAAACCTTAGAAGTTACTTTTACTGTTTGTGTACCAACCTCGGGCAGTACTGGAGTCCTGGCACTACCCAAGGCAGCTTTGGCATTTTATCAGCTGTCCACCTTGAGCCTTACCAGGTATATTTTAGAAGAATAGAAGTTAAGATTTTTAAAAGAAGGAAGCAGGAGCCAAAGGGCAAAAGGTTTTCAGGGAGAAGTGCACTTCCCCCAGGGCTTCAATTCTATCTCATGGAGAACCTCCCTCTGATCTTTCAAGGAAACCACTCCACCAGCCTCTGCTAGACTTAGTCTGATCAATTAAGACACCAGGACTTCTTGGCCCTTTTGGACTGAGTTCCCAAATCAGGTTAGAATCACCTTGGGAGCTTTAAAGAAATGCAGGTACCTGAGCCCCACCCTAGACCTACCAAACCAGATGTGGTAAAGTGGGACCTAGGGATCTCTGTATAAATGCACTGGGTTTGGGGAAATAGCCTCAGAGCAGAGGGACACCCCCCCCCCCTTTTTTTTTTCCCTGTCATGCCACACGTGGCAAATTATCCATTTTGACTGGCGTATCAGGGAGGAGCTCCTGGTCAGAGATGACCAACCCCTGGGGTCAGAAGGCCCATCTGCTTAGCGCCCAGGGAAGCGGTATTTTGTTACATCTATTATCCATTCAAGGACAGCTGTGCCTAAGAGAGGTCTGTATTCTGTGTTCGAGTTTTAAAAACCATTGTATTGTTATTTTATTTATTTTATTTTTTTTATTTTTATTTTTTTTTCTTTTTTTAAATTTCTTTATTGATTAAGGTGTCACATATTTGTCCTCATCCCCCCATGTATTGTTATTTTAATTTTGTGGAAGGAAAAGGAAATAGCGACCTTTTCTAAATATATTTTTTATTGATTTCAGAGAGGAAGGGAGAGAGATAGAAACATCAATAATGAGAATCATTGATCGGCTGCCTCCTGCACACCCCACACTGGAGATCCAGCCCACAACCCGGGTGTGTGCCCTGACCGGGAATTGAACTGTGATTTCCTGGTTCATAGGTCAATGCTCAACCACTGAGCCATGCAGGCTGGTTAGAAATAGCCATCTTAACCCTGGAAGAATGCCTGTTCCCCTATGAGGGAAGGGTCAGTGCCTTTGAAATCATTCCCGCTGTTGGGGGACTGGTACCATCTGTGGAGTTACATCCCGGGCCTTCCTTGCCAGCCAGTGGCATTAATAACAATATAAGTTTGTACAGTTTTCTGAGCACTTTCTAAGTTGCGTGCTGGCTCTGGAACAACCATCTAAGTTTATTTCCTCCAATCAAACACTAGAATCAGTATCCCCCAACTGCTAGGGGTTCATCTTCTCCAAGCCCTTCCCAGCTGGCACTCCGAGAGTCTCCACTATGCCTCTGTGCAGATGGAAGTGGTGTTTTTTCCCCTTGAAAAATAAGACCCAGTGATTCTCTCTTCCACTTTTTCTATTTATTCAAACTCCAGGTATAGCTATTCAGCTTTGGCTCCAAAAATATCCAGGAAAGAATAGGTGGTATTAAGTCACTTGTCTTCCTCTGTTATTGTTAAGGGGCCCAAAGAAAGACATACAACAATTAGCTCATCAACTTGGGCCTTAGAAATTTCAACAGACTGCTTACAGAATTGCTAATCCTAGCTTTAGAGGGATGCGAACTAACTTTTGAGTTGCTAAGTTGTTTTATTCAGTTATGCCATTTAATCTTAACCCCAGCGAATAGATATTGTCTCCACTTTATAGCTAAGGAGAACCCTGGCCGGTTTGGCTCAGTAGATCAAAGGGTCTCGGGTTCAATTTCCAGTCAAGAGCATGTACGTTGGTTGCAAGCTCAATCCCTGGCCCCAGATCAGGGAGGTCAGGTCTCACTTTACCTGCTTTATATATTGGGATTCCAAATCATATCATATTTAGCAAAAACAAAATTGTTCTAAAGCTAAAATAAATTTGAAATCTGTTTCACTTTAAAAATGGAAATCCCTGATTGCCTTCAAATTACAGGTGTTTTGGCTTATTGACCATCTCTGTACAACAAGTTGGAGGTCCAGGTTTCCCAAAATAATACAGTACATGAGAAGTAAGCTAGCTTTAGGGACAGCTAATCCCATGCTGATCTCTGTTGCCATGTTGCAACTCATCAAGAATATTTGTTAACCTATTATCAGCTTCTGGTTTAATAGACTCAGGCTACCTGGGGGCCAGATTGTATAGCTTCAGGTTGGATCTGGGCTGTTAATGCTTCCTAGCATGTGTGCAAACCGCATGCTAAGGTCAGAGTGTGCGGGACAACCCACAAGAGCAGCCCCAGTTCTGAAGCTGCTGCACCGCGCCAGGTCCTTGCGGCCTCCTTTGTGTGTGTGTGGCGGGGGGTGGGGGGAGGGGGGTAGCTCACTGGCTATTAGGAGAGCTAGTGCCTCTCACTGTCACACACTCCATGAGGCAGGGACCCTTCCAGTGCGCCCTTGAATGACCTTGCTGGTTTTGAAGTTATCTTAATACAAAGTCATGTCTATCACTGCTGAGAGAAACAGGTTAGCATTACATAACAGGATGTTAGGAAGCCATCTCAAGTTGCTCTGGAATGGGAACTAGGCCCAAAGCTGGGGACAAAGGAGTTAGGACTCCATGTCCCACAGGCAGCTGCTAGTCTGCTCAGGCCAGGTGTTCCCAGGGCCAACCCAGATGACCCAGATGGCCCTTCCCCATTGGCTCCCTGCATCCATCTCTCCCACTTACTGGTCTTTATTTAGAGACAGGGAAGGGACATGCTCCGAGTCATTGGGAATATCCTTCTTGCCTAACCCCAAAGCCATGTGAGGGAAGTATTTAAAGAGAATCAATTACAGGAATTGGGGTGTCTGTAAGTTGCACAAGAGCTGACTATTTGCTGAGCTGGGAATGTGCAGGCCCGCCCTCGGTGCTGCCATCCCGCAAGCCTGCAAGGTGGCCCATCTGCAGTCTTCTGAAGGAGGGGCTTATGGAAGATGCCCATGGCAGGGGCTGAGGAAGGGAGCGAGTCTGGGAATAGGATGGGGCATTACCTCGGGCATTATTTAAAAAGAAGAAGAAGAAGATAGTCATGTACTTTATAGGTTTGTTGTGAGGAGAATTCTGGGGTGTTTTCTCTGGTAACAACTGAACACCCAATTGTCCAGCACCAAGCTGGCTGTCCAACAATTTAATTCTGACACTGCCTACCTGGAGACAGCATCCGATCCCCAAGTTAAAGGGCTTGGTCCCGCAAGACCGTCCGTCCCCACTGTTGATGGCAGTCACACGTCCAACCACCCACACTTCTAACAGACAGGGTTCCCAGCACAGGCTCTGGAACACAGCAAACATTTACTAAGCTAGTATGATGACTTGTCCCTCCCATTACTCTCTTCTGATCACCTCTCTTGGGGTTCTCTCAACTTAATCTTCTCCCTAGTCCCGGAAAGCCATCAACAGTGGTCACCCTCAGAGCTCAAGACCTATAACTATTGCCCTGGCTGGTTTTGCTCAGTGGTTAGAGTGTCAGCCTACAGGTCTCAGGTTCGATTCCCAGTCAAGGGCACATACCTCGGTTGCAGGTTCCCCAGCCCCGGTAAGGGTGCATGCAAGAGGCAACCAATTGATGTGTCTCTCTCACGTCGATGTTTCTCTCTCTCTCTTTTCTCCCCCCCCCTCCCTCCCTTCCACTCTGTCTAGAAATCATGGGGAAAATATCCTCGGGTGAGAATTTAAAAAAAATACAAAACACCTCCGACAAATTATTCTGTGGGATGTGCTCAAATTTTCCATTCTCATGCTCCCTCTTCCCCAAGTACAGAGTTGTGAGTCTTTCTGGCACTGAATTATAACTGAGAAGGGCTCAGAACCCGTACCTAAGCAATACCCCCCACACACACACACACAGCCACCTTTTTGTCTGCCTGTCTACTTGTCAGATGCGCTTATGCGTCAGGTTCCCTAAGAGAGGTGCTGCGGCAGTAGCCCAAGTCACTGATGTTTGTGGTGCACTCTGGTGCCAAGAGCCGGTGCTTAGGAAAACAGCACTTTAGGTATTAACTGCTAGCAAAGCAAGAATTGGCTGCTTCAGGCTGTAGTTCACATTTAGGGTTTTTTTTGTTTGTTAGTTTGTTTTTTTATCTGATGCAGAGCAGTTGACCTTTTAAGTAAAGTTTTGGGCCAATTCTCAAGCACACTCTGAAAGCTCTTTAGTTCTGTTTGTTTGTTTTTAAACAGCATTATTGAGATACTAGAGGCCCGGTGCATGATTTCGTGCACAGGTGGGGTCCGGCCTGCCCCGATCGGGGGTGGGACTGGCTGGGGGGAGGGGTCGAGGGTGGTTGGCCAGCTGGCCCCGCCCCCTGGTTGAACTCCCGGTCAAACTCTCTATCAAGGGGACAATTTGCATATTTGCCTTTTATTATCTAGGATAGTTCACATACCATACAATTTACCCATTTGAAGTGTAGAATTCAATGGATTTTAGTATATTCACAGATGTGCACAGCCATCACCACCGTCAGATTTAAAACATGTCCATCACCCCTAAAAGAAACCCTGAATGCTTTGGCTATCACCCCTCTTCCCCCCTGCTCTTTTCCCCACAAGCCACCTCACCCCAGCCCCGCACAACCACTGATCTTTCAGTCTCTGTTGATTTTTCTGTTCTGAACATTTCCTACGAATGGGATCCTGTAGTAAGTGGTCTGTTGGGACTAGCTTCTTTGAAGGGAAACCACAGCATGGGACTAGCTTCTTTGAAAGCTGCTTAATTTTTATGTGTATCCCTTTTAGAATTCAAGTTTAAGAAATCTTGGTCTAAAGTCAGGACTAAATTTTACCAGTTTTAAACAGCCATCCTTTGGAGGGGATATGAGAAAACAATATCTATAACACCTTGGAGTCTTCAAGAAAAATTCCAGAATGCAGGAGAAAAAAATCTGATATGTGTTAATAGTTCATCTCTATTTTAGAGCTGAGCATTATAGTTCCATAATATAGCTATTCTAGCCTGTTGCTGCTTAGCCCTTTTTCATTTAACATTTATCAAAAACTTCTAGTTTCAATTAACAGGGCAAGTCCCTGTTGGACAGGGTCCTATGTGGTTCAAATTGAAAGGGTAATTAATCACAGAGACTTAACATCTCAGTGAAAGTCGGCTAATAAAATCGCCTCTGAGACGGAAGCCACGCTCCAGCCGCGTTCCAGGATCTCCCAGGGCTTCTCCGAACACCTCCCAGGTGTGATACTGACTCTAACCAACACGGGACAGTGTCCCCTGGGCTCTGTCCCCTGGTGGCCCTAAGGAAGAAGCCTAGTGTCACCTTTTCTGCTTTGTCCAAGCGCGAGGTGGAGGAGGCCTGTAGGTGTGCCTGCCCTTGTGGAGAGGAAGCCTTCTACAGAGGATGTCCTCGCGCAGAAGGGTGGCCAGCGAGGTCCATCTGGCCACGGGATGACAGTCCTGGCACCAGCTCACCTTCCTCCGTGCAGATGGGCTTTGACTGCAAAGGTCCAGCGTGCCATCTGCCAAGCCTGGGGAGTTGCGGCCGGACGTGAGCCGGAGCTCTCTCTGTGGATGAATTTAGAAGCCGGGCCAGGAAAACTGCAGCCTGGCACCTCCCAGCCAGCCGGCTGCTGGGCAGAGCGTTCCCAGCAAAAGCATTACGTTCAGAGAATTCCGCATCACCCCGGGACCAGCTGCAACTGAGGAGTGTGGGGTGCAGCGCCCCACGACTAAGCGAGCAATTGTGGAAGTCCTAACCTCCTAACCTGAGAGTGTGACCTTATCTGGAAAGTGGGTCTTTACAGAGGCGGTTGAGTTAAATGAGGGGGAGAGGGTCTTTATCTAGGATGACTGGTGTCCTTATAAAAGGGGAACATTTAGGCTCAGAGATAGACACGGACGGAAGACAACGTGAAGACCTGCAGAGAGAACGCCATGTGACAGGTGTGCATCTATAAGCCAAGGAATACCAAAACTGCTGGCAACCCAAGCCACCCGAAGCGAGAAGTAAGCTGAGGGGCGTGGAACAAATTACTTATAGCCCTCAGAGGGAACCAGCCCTGCCCTCACCTTGATCTCCGACCTCGAACCTCCAGGCTGATGAGACAGTAAATTTCTGTTGTTTAAGACACCCAGTTGGTGATACTTTTACTGCAGCCCTAGCAATCCAATACCGTGGTCTCCAATAGGGGAACGAGCCCACCTTCGCTTGGAAGGTTACTGGAAGGAAAGGACTGCACCTGTGTGTGTAGCTCTCCACTCTCCTCAAGAGGAAAGCTCTTAAACCCCTAAGCCCTGACCGGTTTGGCTCAGTGGATAGAGCGTTGGCTTGCGGACTGAAGAGTCCCAGGTTCAATTCCAGTCAAGGGCATGTACCTTGGTTTCGGGCACATGCCCAGTAGGGGGTGCGCAGGAGGCAGCTGATCGATGTTTCTCTCTCATCGATGTTTCAGAAAAATTCTCTATCCCTCTCTCTTCCTCTCTGTTAAAAAATCAATAAAATACATTTAAAAAAGGAAAAAACCCCTAAGATGCTCAAACTCTGTGTGGCTTCAAGACTGACCCATCGGGCTGTTGTTCCCACCAGGCACGCTCCCAGCTTGGCTCCTGCAAGTACCACCATGTGGTTGCGGAGCCCCAGTGAAATTGGGGGGCATCACTCCCTAAGGCAGCAGCCTGCAGTGGGGCAATGTGCTTTGTCATCTTGGAACCTGCCACTGAAACAGGAGACAGAGAGAAAGGAATTGGTCCTGAAACTGGAGACTCTCCCTGGTCCTTGGCCTGGAGCCTAGTCGTAGCATCCAACAAGCAAAAGCCCTTCTCTGGGGTTTCTTCCACCCCGTTCTATGGACTGGCAGGTGACAGCTCCCAGAAAGTGGGAGCGCCCACCAGCCTTTCGCTGGTGCAAGGACACCTGCATGATGGTGGCAGGCAGGCCTATCTGCTGCACTTACTAGCGTTTTCCTGTACACTGGACCCCAGGATAACAGCAGAGTAATAACCGTCCTGCAGCTCTACAGATAGTCCTGCTGCCTTCTTTCGAGGAACTTAATAAGATCTGAGGAAATTGCATTACAGTCTCTCTCTAGGATGTTCCTTATCTCTCTCGGGTGTCTCCTGCCTATCACATGCCATCCATTGGGTGCTGGATCGGGGGACGTTGCCTACATTATTCAGTTGAAGCCCCGCAACAACCCCACGAGGGAGACAGCACTGACACCACCCTGCAGATGACGAGACTTCCTCTCCTCTGACAGATAGTGCCCGAACTTCAGACGGGACTGTCCTGTCCACAGGGTGAAGAATGGGAGCCCAGGCCTGGAGTCAGGCAGGCCTCAGAGGACATTGTCTCCTGGAGCAGTGGCTTGACCTTGGCGGTACCTTCAGCTCACATGGGGAGCTGGATGCCCAGACCCACCAAGACCAGTTACATCAGAAGCAGGGGGGTGAGGTTAGCCTTGCGCCTCGTCCCCAGGGGTTTCTCTCACAGCTCTGAGGCCAGAGCCTGAAATCAAGGCGAGGCTCTAGAGAAGAATCCTTTCTTGCCTCTTCCAGCTTCTGGTGGCTCTTGGTTTGTGGCTATATGCCTTCCATCTCTGCCTCCGACAGCATGTGCCTCTTGTCTTCTCCATTTCTGTTTCTTATAAGGACACTTGTTATTGGACGTGGAGCCCACCCTCTTAATCTAGGACGATCTCATTTGGAGATCTTTAGCTTCATTACATCTGCAAATAAGATCACATCCGTAGTTACTGGCGGTGAGGACTAGGACATGTATTTGGGGGGAAGGGGGGTGTACCTGCAACCCACTACAGAGAGCTTGCAATGTATTTTCTAGTTGCACTGGGTTGAGATCTAGGAGGTCCAAGATGTGTAATCTCTCCATCACACTGAAATCAAAGTGTGGGAAGGTCCAGGGTATTTGTAGCTTCAGAGGTAAAGGTGGAGGTTTATAAACCTTGTTTTAAAATAAGGAAACCCGGATGCCCGGCTGATGTGGCTCAGTTGGTTGGAGCATTCTCCATATACAGAAAGGGTTGTGGGTTTGATTCCCAGTTGGGACACACGGGAGGCAACAGATGGATGTCTCTCTCTCTCTCTCTCTCTCTCTCTCTCTCTCTCTCTCTCTCTCTCCCTTCTTCTCTGAAATCAATAAAAAAAATTTTTTTTAAAAAAACGTCAATAATGAGAGTCATTGATCAGCTGCCTTCTACATATCCCACACTGGGGATCAAGCCCATAACCTGGGCATGTGCCCTGACCAGGAACGGAACCATAAATTCCTGGTTCATAGGTTGATGCTCAACCACTAAGCCACGCTGGCCAGGCATCATTGATGTTGCTCTCTCTCTCTCTCTCTCTCCCAGGCATCATTGATGTTTCTCTCCCTCCCTTCCTCCCTCCCTCCCTCCCTTCCTCCCTTCCTTCCTCCCTCCCTCCTTTCTTCCCTCCCTCCCTTCCTCCCTCCCTCTCAAGAAATAAAAGAGTGATATAACAGAGTTTGAATCAGGACCAAGATATTGTAGTAGCTATAGAAACACAGATCAGAAATTTTAAAAATACAAAATGTTTAAAGGTTATAAAGAAAGGTTAATTGGTGTGTAAATTGACAATTTACATATTTATGTCCACAAACTCAAGTGAGAAAATGATAGTTGAAAATGATTTCAAGAGGAATGGGTATTGGGGTGAGGTTGTGAGGATTGGAGGCAATGGGCTCTGAATGGGAAAGGGGAGAAAAGTTGGAGATCAGAATATTTCAGGTTATATATATTTTTCTCATCTTCATTCAAAGGCATTCAATTGGATGTTCATGTCTGATCTTGAATTTTCATTAAAGGAGCCCTCTGGTGTCCTCTCCCTTACTTCCCTCCAGCTCTTTGGACATGAATTCCTTATTGTAGCCACATCTGAGATTTCCTAGATGAAATCAGCAGCTGTAGATATGACTCCAGACTTGCAAAAAATCAGCCCACTGTTGCCATAAAAAGCCCAAGTGTGCATTGCTTCTTTGCATCTGGCTGTAACAAAAACACCCTTTCCCTGTTTAGTATTAAAAGTAAATGTAGTGGAAAGAACATTGGGCTAGAACTAGAGGAGGCTGGAGTTCTAGTCCCCGACCTGTCACCCAGTGCAAGATGATTTCATTTCTCTCAGGCCTTGGCGTCCTTATCCATAAAATCAGGGACATGAAACCAAATGATCACATCCACCTTAAAAATCCTATTCTAAAAATACTGTGCACTGCTTATTTCCATCTAGCCTTTTCCTAAAACCTTATTTGGCACTATCCTAATAAAATTTTGTAATTTTGTGGTGCGATCAGGAGCCACACCCGGATTTCAGCATCTACCTAATTCTCACTGTGCAGGCAGAACCTTTCCCGCCTTACTCAGAAATGAAATTTGCTGTGGGGCCCCTCGATTCTTTGCTGCTTTGGAAATTCAATCCACCAGTGTTCCTGTGTGATACTGCAGAGTCTTGCTTTATTCTTAAGTCTGAAACATACATTAGTGTGACCTGAACTGACACAGTATCTCTTCTGACACATTGCATTAGTCAAAGCAAGTCAAAGGCCAGTCTCGGTTCCATGGGAGGGCAGAAGGCCTCTATCGTTGGTGACAGGAACAGCGTGCCTGCACCGTGAGGGAAGGAATTGATGGCCACCATGTTTGGAGATTGTCTACCATAGTCCCCCTGTTGATACATCTCTTGTTCTATTGTTCTCTTTTTATTCTTAATGGCTTTATGTGGCATAGGAACACAGGCAGGCAGGAATTCGTTCCATGGCCTTAAACATCAAATATTTTACTGCAAATTGCAGGTGCTTTGGAAGGCATTGCTATCTCTGCCCTGGACTGTAGGGTTGGATACTTTACTCTAAGTCTTCAATGACTGTCTTGGGGGGTACAATCATGCTTTACATGAAGGAGTATTTGTTATGGGCCAGACCCTGTGCTTATGCCTTTTCCATGGGTCTATCATTCGGGCCCTGTGAATATCATTTCAGTGCCGGTTTCTGGGTTGGTTCGGGTAATAAAAATACAGCATGGCAACGTTGGTACCAAAGATTCAAAAATGCTACCAACTCTCAAGATCCCCACGACCTCCCTTCACAGAAGCACTTACTTCGCTGGGATACCTACTGTCCGTTCTCTTTCCTCCCCCACTTCTGGAACCCCTTTTGTAAATTTTGTATTCTATTAATTATATATTTGCCCCACTCTGGTCCCTTTCTGCCCCCAGGCCCACCACTTTCCTGCAACCGATGCAAATTAGGAGGGACCCTAGCGGGAGGTCAGGGAACAGAGGTGTCCAAGTAGAGCTGAGTTTGTTCTCTGTGTGGAGGGAAGTTTTCTGCGACCACACACAGCCGATGCCCTTCACACCCTCAGGACAAAGAAATCAGGTCAGCGGGGAGCATGTGTGATACCTGCTTCTATACTATGCCCACAGTGTACGTTTAGTCAGGGGTTTGGGGTGATGACTATTATAATATTAATTTATGCAGGGATGTCAGCAAACCCAGGGCAGAGCACACACTGAAAAATCCTACTGAGGTAGTTTATAACACTTTTTATTGCATTTATGTATCTCTCTCAGTTTTATTGATATACTAGAGGCCTGGTGCACGAAATTCATGCATGGGTGGGGTCCCTAGGCCTAGCCAATCAGGGCCAATCAGGTTCCCCGCCTCCCCGCCTCCTTCCCTCACCACTCACGCACCACCACCGCGCCATTCCCTGCCTCCCCCTCCTCCTTCCCTCACCACCTGCGTCTGCCATCACCCACCCCTGGTTTCCCATCCCAGCCTGGGGCCCAGCCCCAATCAGGCAATCGGGGCCTGCCAGCCGGGGGGGGGGGGGGGGGGGGAGGGACCAGAAGGGTGGCCGGCAGGCCCCATTGGCAATCAGGGCCTACAGGCTGGGGGCAGCTCCTGCATTGAGCGTCTGCCCCCTGGTGGTCAGTGCATGTCATAGCGACTGGTCGTTCCATCGTAATGGTCGCTTAGGCTTTTATATATATAGATAATTTACAAACCAGAGAGTTCACCCATTTAAAGTGTTCAGTTCAATGGCTTTTAGCACACTCACAGTTTTGAGCAATCCCCTTAAATTAATTTTAGAACATTTTTATCACCCCCAAAAGAAACTTTGTCCCCATAGCAGCCATTCCCTGTACTATACCCATTCCCTAGCCACTAATCTACTTTCTTTCTCCATAGATTTGCCTATTCTGGATATTTCATATAAATGGAATTCTACAGTGTGGCCTTTGGTGAAAAGCTTCTTTCACTTAGCTTCACTTCCAAGTTACCATTTCTTTGGTATATTTTTTCCAGGATCCTAAACACTTCAAGTCAGAGAAGACAGGACGGGGACAGTTACGGGAAGGCTGGAGAGATAGTCATCAGCCCATCATGTGTTCCTACAAGCTGGTGACTGTGAAGTTTGAGGTCTGGGGGCTCCAGACCAGAGTGGAACAATTTGTACACAAGGTAAGTAAACAAAGAGCAGTTCCTGAGCCTCGGAGCACGTACCTGTCTTTATGGTAAGCTGGAGTGAGTGATGTACGACAGATGCACAGGCACCGAGCCAACACCAGGTAACTGCATCTAGGCAACCCTGTTTTTATGAACAGGCATTTTACATTCAGGTTTAATTTGCTTCCACTAATAGATGTTTTACACCATCTCCTATCCTGTACCTCCATATCTATTATGTGAGTGTATTCGGGAAGTTGGACGTTCAAAACACTTATCCTATATGGAAGCAACCCAAGTGCCCATCAATAGACAAGTGGATAAAAAAGCTGTGGTACCTACATAAACAGTGGAATATTACTTAGCCATAAAAAAGAATGAAATCTTACATTTGTGACAGCATGGATGGACTTAGAGGGTATGGAGCTAAACAAAATAAGCCAGACAGAGAAAGACAAATACCATATGATTTCATTCATATGTGGAATCTAAAGAACAAAATAAACGAACAAAATAGAAAGAGACTTAGAGACACAGAGATCAGGAGGGTTGGTAGGGCTGGGTGAAAGGGATTAAGAAGTACAAATTGGTAATTAACAAAATAGTCATGGCGATGTAAAGTACAGCATGGGGAGTATAGGCAACAATAGTGTAATAACTATGTATGGTGCCAAGTGAGTACTGAAAATATCAGGGGGATCACTTTGTAAAGCTTATGATTGTCTAACCACTATGCTGTATACCTGAAACTAGTACAAAATAATGCTGAATGCAAACTGCAATTGAAAAAATTTTTTTAAATGTTAAAAACACCACACACTTCTCCCTTTGGCATTGGGCTAATCTAGTTCCAAGCACAGGTACTTATACCAGGTACTTGGGTTGCAGGCAGAGGCAAAGGGCTTATCTGCATGTGCACTCCCCAAGGATTATTCTCACTCTAAAGGTCCTTCAAATGTAGACCCCTGAGGCACGGTCTGAATGTAGAAGACATCTCAAGAGACAGAGCAAGAAATCCCTGTAGTCCCATTAGATGGTGCACTGCAGAATTTCTGCTCATATAATTCTGTCAACAAAGAATTGTGAACAATCTCAAAATATAGATTTCAATTCTATACCCATTTTGGCTAAGCTCATTAATTTTGTAGCAGGAATTCCCTTGGTAATGATTTAGGTTTTTTCAGAGGTTTCTAACATGAACCCTGTCCTCATGGCGGAAAAAAACAAAAAAAAAAGGAAATGTAGTGTTGAACACTGCCCTTTGTAATTCCTTCCATCTCCATAAAAATAAATACTAACCCACGTTATCTCTGCATTCCAGATAGGCTGAGTATCTGTTTGTTTTTCCTCTTAAAAATTGATAATAATAATTTTTAAAAAAAGCTTTCTGGAATTCTTTTGGAGGTGTTGGAATTTAAACTTAATATGCTGAGCTTTTTGTTACTTAGATAGATTTGTCTACGGGGGACAATTGACAATAAAATAGGAGACCCGCCGAAACCGGTTTGGCTCAGTGGATAGAGCGTCGGCCTGCGGACTCAAGGGCCCCAGGTTCGATTCTGGTCAAGGGCATGTACCTTGGTTGCGGGCACATCCCCGGTAGGGGGTGTGCACGAGGCAGCTGATCAATGTTTCTCTCTCATCAATGTTTCTAACTCTCTATCCTTCTCTCTTCCTCTCTGTAAAAAATCAATAAAATATATTTTAAAAATAAAAATAAATAAAATAAAATAAAATAGGAGACCCAATTGACCATAAAAATTTGTAAATCTTGAAATTAGGTCCAAGGAATAGACTGACCTTGGGCTCCTGATTATCACAGCCTCTGGAACAAATCTGAGACAGAGAAGGGTGCCGATCTGCTGAGCCTCAGAACCCATTCTGCCCAACCAGAGGAGGGAGCCGAGCAAGACACCTAGAAATCAAGCTCTGGGGCTGCCTGTCGTCCTGCTGAGTCCCAGTTATTAAGCAGGAAGACAGGGTTCCCAGGGTGAATATCTCCCAGCCTCTGCTCTGGGTCTGTCTCAGGTTGTGACATCCTACAACATCCCCTCACCCCCTTTTCTTTACCACAGCGCTCATCGTGTTTCTTTTCTCACAGATGACTTGGGCTAGTTTTGAGAATCTGTTTCTTTAAAACACCTGTAAGAATTACACTCTGGCGTAGGCATTCCCATTGCCCGTTTCCAAATGGAATGAAGTGCTACCAACGCCCAGCACACACCTGCTCTGGCACATGAGTCGCTAATGAGCGTCTGAGGCCAGCATTTGCATGGGCGCCTTTCTCTGAACACCTTTGTTTTTTTAAGAATCTTTTCACAGTTAAGGGGAAGAAATGTTTGAAAGCGAGCTATTAGCACATTATTGAGTTCCTGTTTCCAAGCAGACAGCTGTGTTGTGCTTAACGTAATAGGGTCTATTTACTGATGCCTCGATGCTGTTCTATTGATTTCCATGAATTTGACACACTCGGCACTCAAGTATGTTCAGCTTCACGAAAATGTCTTATTTTCATTACGTTTCCTCCTTAAGCCTCACTAGCTACCCAGAGGCCTGGAATAATAAACACTTTCTGATAAATACTTCCTTGTTTCTGCAAATTCACCAAAATTAAAATCCTTCACTTACTGAAACATGCTCAAACCTCCCATGAGAGGTTTTAGACAATTGCTGGATTTGTTCAGCAGTAATAAAGGAATGTCAGAAGGAGAGTGTGAGTGTCCAAGAAACTTTTTAAGGAGTATTTATGGGGGACAAAAACAATAATAACAATAATACCATAAGTTAAAAGCACATAAATAGGGCTACTCACACACAAACTGTGTCTATATTATTTTTCTTTGTCTCCTGTCGCCATTATGTGACACCATCAGAAACAGTTTCATTCTGATGGTGACACATAATGGCAGCAAGACAAGCTTATTATCATTGCCATTATGTTCTGTTCTACTTTGGGTGTCTTATTTCATTTCTTTCAATGATAGTTTACTGCACTTGCTCCCCCCTCTCCTGCCCCCGTTCCTATTACATGAAATTCAAGCCAGAAAGATATTTATGCTTCTTGTGTACCACACCTTCAATTATTTGTTTGTTTGTTTGTTTGTTTTATTTTTTTGTTAATCTTCACCCAAGGATATTTTTCCACTGATTTTTAGGGAGAGTGGAAGAGAGGGGAAAGTCTGAGAAAAACACATCTATTGGTTGCCTCCTGCACGAGCCCCAACCAGGGCCCGGACTGGGGAGGAGCCTGCAATCAAGGTCTGTGCCCTTGACCGAAATTGAACCAGGGACCCTTTGGTCCGCAGGCCCACGCTCTATCCACTGAGCCAAACCGGCTAGGGCGCTTCAATTATTTAAAGAAAATGAACCAATATTTAAGATATTTCATCAGAGAAGAATGTTAAGTGCTCTTTATTAAGAATTGACCTGCTGCCCAGAAAAACTCTTGATTTCTAGCATGTATGACTGCTTGGCACCAGTGAGACACACCCTAAACAAATAAAAAGTAGAGCCTGTTTTAGGTAAAGGTAAACAAAGAGAAAAATCTCAAGGTGATTAGCCTGGAGATTCATTCCAGTCATTGCCGTGCTACTGCCAAGTCGTCTCATTGGTTTGTACACACCTCCAGCCTGACTTTCAAGTAAGATGGACATTAATTTACACCAAGGACATGCCCACCATGGAAAGGGCTGAGGGTGAGCAAGCACAATACCTGTGCATGTTTTCTGTCATTGTCCTCGCATATGAACAGAGGTATGGAGACATTTATAATGCCAGGATTCCTAAAACTGGGAATGATCTATTTTCCAGGTAGTTTTAATCAAACATGGTATTATTTCAACCTTCTTCTTTTACTTTTTTAGGTGGTCCGAGATATTCTGCTGATTGGACATAGACAGGCTTTTGCATGGGTTGATGAATGGTATGGTAAGTCAACTTCCCCGAAATAACTTGTAGGACAATTTCATAACACATTGACTTGGGATTTCAGTCCATCTGGCTTTAAACGCTACCTAGAAAGACATCAACAAAGGCAGGGCAACTGCTTCCTGTATTGGAAAATAGCACTGTTCACGGAACATAATGAGGAAAAATGTAATGATAGAAGCTTGATCTAAAATAACTACGGTACTTAGCTGTTGAGGAAGTGGGACCTCAGTATGTTTGATGCTTGCTTACTTGACTTGCATATAGGACTCCACAATTCTCTGTGGGATGGGTTTCAGTCTCATCCTAATTTATACAGACTTCAAGATCAAAGCTGTCTCAAGTGTCATACCAAGTGAAACTCGTCCTTTGATTCACACATCACTTGAAACACTCCCTCACACAAAACAAGGACTCGGCGAGAGTTCAAGGGCAGAGACCTAGATATCCCCTTAATCCTAAGGCTATTGTTTTGGCCTTTTTTCTTTTTTTTTTTTTTTTTACATGATTTGGGAAGAGTTTAGCAAGTTCTGCTCGTTTACAGTAAATGATGGATGGAGCACCCTCCCCAGATCCTCTGCACTATCATTCTACCCCCGAGAATCCTCTCCAGTCCCAGGATCAGTCATCAGACACTAGTGTCCTTGACTTTAAATAGAAACAAACACACCCAATTGGTGGCTTGGGTTAGATCTGATTATCTAATGAGGTGCCCTTCTCCTTGGCCTTATCCTAAGTCACCCTGGATCTGTTCTGAGTGTAAGCTCGGTTGTATTCTGGTGCTTTTCTGTCACTGTTCCATCAGTTCCCTTCCTCTTCAGAACAGAAAGTATCAAACAAAGTGAAAGGGGAGGGTGGACTGAATGGACAAAGGCAGGGATCGTCAGTAATGTTGTTTGCTGTTTCTGAGCCACATTTTTTTAGAAACATGCTTTTGTAGGCCAAGGGCTTTTTTTATATTTTGCTTTTATTTTTTGCGATTGTTCCCAGTTCTGCATCTTCTGAAGAACAAATGCATCTTCCTAGAAGAGATTCTTTTGGAAGATCACCACTCTCTTTATATATATATATTATTGATTTCAGAGTGGAAGGGAGAGGGAGAGAGAATAGAAACATCAATGATGAGAGAGAATCATTGATTGGCAGCCTGCAACCCAGGCATGTGCGTGCCCTTGACCAGAATCGAATCAGGGACCCATCAGTCCATAGGCAGACGCTCCACCCACTGAGCCAAACCGGCTAGGGCAAGATCACCACTCACTTAACACAACCCCCAGGATGCTGCCACCCGCGGTCCGTGGGCTGGCTCAGCTCATGGTTGTGTGTCTCCCTGAGACCTGTCTGTGGTTGTCTTTTGTGAGGCAGGAGGGACAGTCTCCTGTGGTTACTTCCCCGATCTTTAAACCAATCTTTCCGGTTGTATTTTTCTGGGGAGCTTTTCTCAGATTCTTAGAGGAAGCACAGACCCCAGAAAAGTTAAAGAACTGGTAGTCCCAACTTGGATTCCTCCAGGTTTCCTTACCGCCTACACTAGGGATATCAAAAGGATATTCAACGAATAACAGGCTCAAACTGATAAGGAGGTTGGCAAGTGAAGGGGACCCGAAGGACCAAATATCTGCCACTTTGAAGACCGAGGAGACACTGGGCACGTCAGAGGATGTCTCTCTAGTGCCAGGATGCCAACATAGACTTTTAAGAAAGCTCACATCAAACAGGGCAGCTGGGTCCTGGTTCAGAGGACAAAACACTGCCAGCCTGTCAATCAGGGAAGGGCTTGAGTAGAGATGGATATAGAAAGAGGAAAAATTGTGGGTGGGCCTCCAGTAAGAGACCTGCTAGACTATAGAGGATGGGGATTGACTGGGGTAAGGAAGACTAAAATACTTCTAATCCCAAAACAGAAAAAGCTCAGACTATTACAGGGGCCCAAAGGTAGAATAATACATTGAAGGAACCTGGAGGTCTCCAGTCCTAGAGACCTCACAGAGAACACAACACCTACCTGTTTACTTCAGATGGGCTCAGTGGAGACAGAACTCCAGGGGCCTGTTGACAAAAAGCCTTTTCTGTATCTGAGTGCAGAGAAGCAGCTTGTGGGTTCGTGGATGTAGACCATCAGGGTGCCGTGTACTCCCCAGAAAGGTCTCTACCCCTGTATACACAATCCTAGCCCTAACCAAACAGGAAGCCTTTTCACCTAGCAAGCAGTCTGAGAACCACTCCATCCATTTCGTGTAAGTGACTGCTGGCATCGTCCCCCGTCTGAGCTGCTTGCCAGCAAAACAGTGGCTCCTTCATTACACAGACGCAGACCCTCAAGTCAAATGGGTGGAAATGGCCCTGCCCACAGAGTGTCTTTTGAGCCTTTTATTCACAGTAATGCTGGGGACTGTGGGCCTTTCAGGTAAATGGGTGTGTCCCTGGTACCGAAGCCAAATGTCTACCAGGATAGCCCTGCAGTTTTGGGCACCTGAAGTTGCTTATTTTTCTTTGCTCTGTACAGAGCCAGGGAGGCTGTCATTAGTAAACGTGGACAAGGTCTAAAATAAAAACAAACAAACAAAAACAACTCTTGTCTGTAGCTCATAGCCTAGTTCTCAAAGTGAAGTCCCTGGACCAATAACATCAGCATCCCCTGGTTACTTGTTCGAAATTCAGATTCTCAGGCCCTGCCCTAAACCTACAGCATCAGGTACACTGGAGTACAGGCCAGCAATCTGTGTTAATAAGCCCTCCAGATGAGTCTGATGCTTGATAAAGCTTATGAACACCTGGCGTATAACATGAACTGCAAACCAGATTAGATCGCAAGGAAGAGCAGTTTGATTCAGTACAGATTAAACTCAAGAATGGTAGCAGTCTTTAGGACCAACTGCCAAATTCTGGTGCCTTGTGAGAATTAGAAAAGGGCACTCCCTTTAGGCAGATTCAGCAGGTGCTATCGTCTTGGGGCTAAATTTTAGCCCCATCTACCCCCTGGGCTGAGTGTTTCTATTGCACACAAACTGTACACCGTTATGCAGTGGCAGCCCTGTATGTCTTTCTCCCTAGACTCACCATCTCCAGTGCCTAATTAAGAGTTAAAAAAAAAAAAAATGACATTGTAGCTGATGGTGATCTTTTCTTGCTCAAGGATTTTAATTTTGTATCTTTTCTGAGTCTCAGCATTTTGCTGCCGCATAACTAATTTCCTAAACAGATGTTATTCTGCTCATGTTCATAGTAAAGTGTAACCATTTCCACTATTGAAGGAGTTGAGTTTGTCTTTCAAAGGCTTGATTGGTCTTTACCCATGAGCCTTGGGTGTCTCCTGTGTGATTAGAACACTAATCAAAGAAGTAGCAACAAGGCATTTCAGGAAATGGGGTGGGTAAAAATAGGCAGCCCAGCTTCATAAGAACATGGTTTCGCTTCACAGACTGACCGTATTTTGAGAAAGGAACACAGGATTGCCAGTGGGAGGCTGTGATTGAGTGGAACCTCATGAACATCTTGTAAATCCTCACCGTTCCAAAAAAATATAGGGGCGGAGGGGTAGTTCTGACTGGTACAGATGAAACCACCTCATGACAATGACTTAGGAATCATCCTAGAGTCCCTAGAGCAGGCCTAACACTGAGCGAAGCAAGCTCTACGTGGAGAAAGACATGCTTAGAGATTAGCATGAGCTGGTTGAGTTCACCAGGCCAGCATTTTCCAATGGCCTCACATGACCTTGAGTGCCCTGGCTCTTAGGCAGTATTTTATGTGTGTGCTTATGTTCTTTTCTCTGGGGAGAGAACCCATAACTTTCCATCAGCTTTTCAAAGGGATCTGTGACCCCACCCTCCACTTCCTCAAATTAAGAACTACTGTATAGGAAAAAATGACAGCTGTAGATTACAACCCAGGATCTTAGTGGTCTGAATTAGTACATGGAAAGGGTATGCACCAAGCTTTAAGGATTGGCTACTTTCACTGCATAAAAGGTGTAGTCACCCTAAGCTATTTGCAATAAACATTGTTGACCTTATAATGATTTTTAAAGGTTTGAATAAGGCACTTCCCAAAGAATAGCCTTCATTGTGGTGGAGCCAAAGGGGCATCACATCTAATTCAGGATTGCTGGAGCCTCCCCCACGCCCAGCCCCACACCCAACCCAGCCACTTGTTCAAGATTTCCATTTTGACTTCGAGCAAGAAAAAATGAATTCTATTTCGGCTAAGGAGCCTGGGAGTGGAGAGAAAATGTTTATAGAAGGAAATATAATGTAATGCGCCATTGGACAGGTTATTGAATTAGAGTTGGTAGAGCCTTTTTAAAAAATTTTAGTTGCTGTGCCCTAACTGGTTTGGCTCAGTGGATAGAGCGTCAGCCTGGGGACTGAAAGGTCCCAGGTTCAATTCTGGTCAAGGGCACATGCCCAGGTTGTGGGCTCGGTGCAGCCAATCAATGATTCTCATCATTGATGTTTCTATCTCTCTCTCCCCCACTTCTTCTCTGAAATAAATAATTTTTTTTTTTTAATTTTAGTTGCTGCAACTGTGCAGTGCAAGGTAGGAAAATTCAGGCTTGCAGACCTTTTGTTCCTTGGTATTTGTAGTTTCTCTGTATGTTCAGCTGACTTCTATCCTAAAGGCTCTCCAGATATGTGATCTCGCCTCTACTTCCTATAAAATCAGCCTACCTTCATTTGTTTGTTTGTTTGTTTTATTTCAGAGAGGGAGGGAGAGAGAGAGAAACATCAATGATGAGAGCAAATCATTGATCACCTGCTTCCTGCACGCCCTGTACTGGGGATCGAGCCAGCAACCCGAGCATGTGCCCTTGATCTTCAGTTCACAGGCCGATGCTCTGTCCACTGAGACGAACCAGCTAGGGCCAGCCTGCCTTCTCTAAAACTAAAAAGATTGAAAGAAAATTGCCACCATAAACACAGTTGAAAGACTAGGAGAATATAACTTGCAATATATGTAGCTAACAGAGGATTAATTAATATACTAGTATAAAGTGCTCCTATAAGTCAAAAATCCAACAACTCAATAGAAAAAAAGTAAAGTACACGAGCAGGTAAACAGTAGAAAGAGAAAGGCAAATGGCCAATAACCTCACTACTGATTTAAAAAAAAATGTAATGAAAACAACAGGAAGACATTTGCCCATCTGATAGCAGAAATTTAAGAGAGTGACAATATTTAGTTTTGGATAGGTGGGAGAACAAATTAACAGTTTTTATGAAAATGATAAGTACAAATAGCCTATGACCCAGCAATTCCACTTCTAGAAATTTATTCTTAAGGAATACTACACATGTGCTCATGAATATAGGTACAAAGCTATTCGGTGTCATGTTGTTTATAAAAGCTAAAAATTAGACTCGGTGTAAATGTCCATTAACAGGAATATGGTCAAGTAAATTATGATACACCCATACTATGAATATTATGTGTAACAGTTAAAAAAAATAAGGTAGTTCTTATGTATTGGTATAAAAATATGTACATTTCCCATTATTGGAAAAAGCAAGCCAGAGCAATATATATAGTATAGTATAGTATAGTATAGTATAGTATAGTATAGTATAGTTTAAGATGGTATCATTCCATAAGTGTAAAAATAAATGAGAGTGTGCGGGTGTGTGTAGTAACATACATGTAAATTTATTTTTTTTTAAATCTGGCAGTCTGTGCCTCAAACTCTTAACAGTGGGTATTTCCAGAAGGAATAGTCTTTGTGGGGGAGGTTAAAAGGAGTTAAACTCTTTTCTCTACATAATCCAATACTACTGGAATTATTTCTATGAAACATAATTCATGCATTACTTGAGTGATTCATTAAATAATAATTAGAACCCATTTTTTGTTTTAAGTAGAAAATGGGTGAAGTAGACCTAGATCCATAAAGTTGAAGTAGATTTTGCTCTTTAATGAGAGCCTTCAGTTCATGGTTTTTAGGAAATCAAAGAAGATTCACCAATTAACAGATCCCCTGGGTCCCGCACTTCTCTCTGGAAGTTGGGCTGATGGTAGAGGAGGAGGTTTTACTCAGGCTCCAAGGGTGGGCTAGGAGACGGGGACCTGCTCTGCCCTCCCCTGAAGGAGGGTCAGAAAGAGAAGGAAAGAAATGGCCTCGCAAGAGGACAGAGAAAGGAAATCTTGCTCCACTGAAATGCAGTGAGGGGCATTTATACCCCAGAACCACTCCCCAAGTGCCGCTTCTGTCCGTCAACCTCTGACAGCCGAGGGTCAAAGATATCGGACGTACCTTTCTTAGAAGAAATACTGTGCTACTTCCAATATTCTTTTAAATCGGACTATTATTTAAGAAACCTTATTTAAGAGAAGTAAATTATGACCTTTTAAACTTATAAATTAAGGGGTGATTATTTTTCAGTATACTTGCAAAATAATGGACATAGGCTTCTTTTAATTAAGAGATGCCCTGACACACATAAGCGTTTGCTTGCTTGCTGGAAACAAAGAGATCCGAACCTAAACGGTTAGACGTCACTGATCATTAAAAATCGATCAGTAATGAAGATGAAGCGGCTCTGAAAGGATAATCTGCCCTTGGCCACCTGTAATTGAATTTACTAGAAAATTGATTCACATATAGATTGCAAGGTAATATACTTTGCAGAAGCAAGACGTAATACATTTTACCAGATAACCTGAACAGGAACTTACATTTTTCACTTGAGTAGGCTTTCCATAAATTACTAAGAAGACGGAAAATGTTTACTCCATTTCCATAAGCATGTATGGTACGTGGGAGTAGTTCAGGATTCAGGCAAACATATTTCGCTTTCCGAAGCAGCAGGGACCAAATTTTCATCATCTTTTAGAGAATCACTTTGTTAGAAATGTTCACACTGTGTTTTTTTTTAATATTTTTAATCGACTTTTATAGAGGAAGGGGGAGAGAGAGAGAGAAACATCCAGGTGACAATGAAATATCGATTGGCTGCCCCTTGCACACCCCTGCCTGGGGATGGAGCCCGCAACCTGGGCATGTGACCTGATCGAGAATCGAACCGGGAACCTGTGCACAGTACAACGCTCAGCTAACTGAGCCACATCATCCGGGCCTAGAAATGTTCACCCTTATGTGGTCTGATGGGGAGGTGTGTTGTTGTTGTTTTCCTTTTAGACAAAACTTTCTGAAACTTTGTTTCTTAACTCTTAATCTTAAAAACGGGGAGGAGGATGTCATGTTTCTAGAATGGGCACCATTCTAGAAAAGTGTCTCTCCTTACCAATTCCAGATTGATGGTATCCCTCTTCTAATAACCACAAATAATAGATTATTAAATGTTTTGGGGGTTTTTTCTTTCTTACACAAATACTGCATATTTGATGTAGAAAATGTGGTGAATATAAATAAGCAAAAAGAAGAAAATGGTCATTAGCTATCATTCTGACACCTTGAAACAATCACGGTTTACATTTTGAAATGCATACTTTGTCTTTTTAAAATGTATATAATGCTTTTCTGGCAAAAAAGATTTCACATAATATGTACAAGTTTTTACCTCCTATTTTTTATTTAACAATATACCCAGGACATTTCTCTGTGCTGTTAAATATCCTTCTACATTATTTGTGTTTGCATAGCATTATCGGCCCCCTGGGTTGTTTTCAATTTTTCACTATTATGAACAAGGCAGTAATGAGAGTATCTTTGTTATTAAATTCTTCATCATATCCATTAAATTGATATACCTTTGAAAGCACATAGTCACACAGTTTAAGCCCCACTCTTAACATTGAGCTAATTAAAGATAAAGAATGATTTGTGTTGGAATTCACTAGAACAGAAAAACTAAAAATCCTTTGTGGAGGGGAGAGAAGAAATATATTTAAGTTTTAAACTTCGAGCTTAGAATGACCTCAGTATTCATTCCAGGCATATTTGTGTTTAAGAAATTTTGATAACCAGCTATTGAAATGAAAGTGATTGTATTGACAGGATGTGTTATTATTGTTAACTAAAGTGCATTTGTTCTAATCACAAAGCAGCATCTCTTTATTGCTTCCAGTTACCTCAATTTTTCTGAAACAAAAGCATGCTCTTCGCTTGGCCAGACTCTGCTTAGCTTGATACTTACATTGCTATGGACAGCGTTCTTGACTGACGTTTTCTGGGTGTGGGGGCACCATCCAACTAAATAACATGGCCCAGGTCTGGGTTTAGAGCCGCCCTTTACCCTGGCCCCAGACAATTAAATCAGAAACTTCTGGCAAGTCTGCCTTTTGGAAATAAAGAGAATCTCACATGACACACATGGATTGATATAAAAAGACAGCAAACCACATGCTGCAGAAAATACTTAAGGAACCATTCCAGCTGTGAATACCAGCTCTAAGCCTCGAAGTTAATTAGTGATCAGGGTGGGTGGTCGATTAACGATTGCTCAGCATACCTTTATTGTAAAGAGGCGTGAAGCTAAATTCTGCCGTGAGAGCAACAGGAGAATGCCCATCCGGGACAGTTGTTGATAAATTGTAGTTAAATAGCCAAAGGTGAAAGGTGAGTGTGGGGGGTACAACAACAGAAGTATTTAAAGTGGGACTGATGGTTACGTTTCTGGACTTCACATACTGAAACTGGACAGGTTCCGTGTTTAAGTTTCTTATCAGTTGGGTTAGGACAGTGTTTCTCAACCTCAGCACCATTGACAGTTGGACCAGGTAGTTACATTCTTTTTTGGAAGGAAGGGTGGCATCCCAGTTGTGACAATCAAGAATGTCACAAAATTGTCCCCCCGCTGAGAACCGCTAGATTAACAGATCATTCTCCTGAATACTGAAAGCCTGCAGACTCGGGCCAAAAATCATAAAGTCATGTGCCGTCATATTTATAGACGAGTGTGGGTGTAAGTAGTGCCATCCACCTTCAAGCTGTTAGGCTAGACTTGGAGTTCAGTGTAGACATGCGCTCTGACACCACGCATTCTGTGCAAAAGCTCACCTGTGTGTGAGCACTGCACCCAATCTCACTCATACCCATGAACATCGTCCCCTGCCTTCTACGTCATGTCTCCTACAATAGCAATGAAAGTGCCCTTTCTCTTGTCGAATGCACTGATTCCCAGAACCTATTTGGAAAGGTATATGGAAGGTAAGTTTTAAGGCAAACACAGCTGAGCACATCCCTGACGGGATCTTCTAACTCTGCTTTAGGAGATCTCAGGCTATGGCACTGCCCACGCGCTCCTACTCCACCCACTGAGCTCACTTTACAGGAGTCACCCCTAAAAAATGTCCACTCTTCCCTTTCTAAGACTATTTGAGTTCCCTTCCTTGTACTCACTGCCCCTCTGGCTGGTTTAGCTAACTTTATGATTTGCTTTCCATAAAGTTAGTGAATCCCTGCTTTTTAAACCTCTCTTTGGCTTCTGCTAAGCTACCATCTTTCCCTAAAGTCTCCCCATTGAAAGTTTGCATTTAATAACGGAAGTTGCCAACGTCTTGACCTTCTTTCAGATATGACAATGGACGATGTTCGAGAATACGAGAAAAACATGCATGAACAAACCAACATAAAAGTTTGCAATCAGCATTCCTCCACTGTGGATGACATAGAGAGCCAGGCCCAAACAAGTGTATGTAGAATTTTAAAACATGTTGCCCCCTCCCTTTACCAAACGTACACTGATCTGTGAAATGCTGCCAGCGCTCAGTTCTCGGGCTTCCACAGAGAGCGTCGTTGCCCAGGGGCTGTTGGTAAAGAACCGCTCACTTGCAGACATTTTCAGTCTTTAAAGCCACTTGACGTGCAGGGTGTTCCAGTCATAAAGCCAAGAACATGGAGAGTGGAAACATTCTGTGGGACTAGTGAAGGCCTGGCCTGTACCAGGAGAGAACAGAGGGTAAAAGCAGAGGTCATATGAAAACCAGAACTTTTAAAAACATAGGTAACAGTTACTCATTCAAGGGAAGGCTTCTGACCCATCTGATCTTTTAGGTTTCCTTACATTTGCTCTGAAATGCTTTCTATGGCCTTTTATAGCTGTTTTACCCAGTCGGTTCGTCTTTACTAGGTTAAAGTCTAGGTGGGTCTGTGGTCCCTTCATGCATCTGGCAGCGCAGTGGCAATGATGGTGTGGTGAGTGGGGACTCCACCAGATCTAGCCTGGGGCGTCAGGTAAGCCCCAGGGAGCCTCAGGTTATTCCCAGGCTCGTGGGAAATTGACAGTTGACTATAGGGTGTCTGCCAGCATTTTACATATAGTTGCATTCATGCTAATGAAGAGGAGCTACAGATGACAAAGAAAAATGGAACCTCTGAGGCACTTGTATGTGCCTTGGGCCAGAGCTGGGATCTCTGGGTGGCAGCTTGAGCTCACATCATCCAGAGTAACACATTAATTAGATTTTTAAGAAACTGATGATGTTGTAGTTGTAGGAGATTGAGAGATGGCTACTGTAAACGGATGCTTTGGAATTGTGAAGACCTTCGGTTGCACTTTGGAAATCTTTAGTTGAGTTTTTAGAACATGTCTTTGGAATGTCCCTGCAAGGCCACTGTTGGATACACGTGACTGCCCTTGAGGTTGAAATGGCCCTAAGGCTTCCTCCCCATTTTGCGTGCTGTGATTGGATTTGCGGAAAACCCTTCTCACAATAGTTAGCCCAGGTGGTCCTCTCTCTGCACAGATCAGTTCCGATAGGACCTCTGTCTTCCTCTCTCCCTGTTCTAAAGTTAGAAATGCTCCTTCAGGAAACTGTCCTTGAATTTTCATCACTTACAATTACCTTTTCTTTTAGGAATGTTAGACACCAGTTCCCCCTCAGCCGCTCTCTGAAAGCTGCTCACTGTCAGGAGGACCAGACAAAGGAAGCCAGAGGACTGGGAGAGACACTACACGTCCCAAAGATTCAAAGCACAATGCTTGTCTCCTCTGAGTTCTTACAGCTTTCAGCTTAGGCTCTTTCTTGGTTTTCTTTCTCTTTTACTGCGAGTACTGGTGTTAGGTCAGTTTACCACGTAGAGACTGTGGTGCCTAGAATGGGTCTCCCCAGGTGAAAGCCCAAGCGTGGGTTCTCTGGCTGCAACTCACAGGCGTTCCCATGACGTCAGCAAGAGATATGTCTACTGGTATCTCTTCCAAAGTTACAGAGTGGTTATTTTGAATGCTGGCGACATTTCCCGTATTCTGTGGCATTCCCTCAAATTGGAGATTATTTTTCCATTGTCTCTCTTCTCCATCATAATGAAAAACAATTGAAATCAAGAGGCTGCTGTCCACCACAAATAAAAACTGCATGAGTGCCCAATAAAACTTAAATCATCAACCTGAGTAGAAACAAATTAGATTGAAATTATGCAAAATTAACATCCATGACCAGAGCAATAAGGAAATTGTCTCCTTTTCAATTGAGCAGTTTCAGTGCCTTCAAGGAAGGGAACTTCTAAGAGACTCCGGAAGGGACTGTAAAATAAAAATTCTGTCTCTTCTGGGTGATTTCTGCTCTCTGCTGGATGCATGGAGTAGGACACTGTGTTCAGCTGCTTTTTCAGAAAGCCCGATTTCTCCGAGATGATATCCATTTATTAGAGCAGAAACAGACCCGGATTCAGTGACATTTTCCTGAGATCCTCAATTTTATTTTGCAGTACCTCTTTTTAAAAAGACATAATCTCTTTCCTTAGCTTAATAGTCTTAGTGGTGTTTTTTTAAGTGGTAGGTTCATGGGTATGATTTTTCTTGTACTCTTCTGAGTTTTATATTATATCAACACAACCATAATTTTTTATTTCCTTTGTAAACAAAGCATTCCCTTTCAGAAAATTTAGTCATTGTTTCCAGGAAATCTGCTTAAGGATTTTGTTTTTTGAAAAATATTTCTGATTTGCTCATATGTTATTATGTGACACATATATCAGGATGGGGAAAATGTAGGTTTATAGTTGTTCATACAGAAAACAATACAAAAATGAATAAATAATAATAAAAGAATAAACTGTTTCATATACTCACAACTGTAAACCTACCTTTGCCACACACTGTATGTATCATTTTGGGGCCATTGATTGTTTTAGTTACCTTCTCTTTATAGAAAAGATGTCCAGGTCTGATAATAGTCATAACCACAACACATACTCACTGCTCTGGTCTGATTCTGAACTGATGTTCTAATGTTTTCTTTTATGTGTGTGTGTGTGTGTGTGTGTGTGTGTGTGTGTGTGTGTGTATGTGTGTATATATATATATATATATATATATATATATTGATTTCAGAGAGGAAGGGAGAGGGAGAGAGAATAGAAACATCAATGATGAGAGAGAATCATTGATCAGCTGCCTCCTGCATGCCCCCTACTGGGGACGGAGCCCACAACCCAGCCTCGTGCCCTGACCAGGAATCAAACCGTGACCTCCTATTTCATAGTTCAATGCTCAACCACTGAGCCACACCGGCTGGGCACTCCTGATGTTTTCTAATTCAGAATACATAAAACACTCACTGAAGTGTGCTTGGGAAGTCTTGGAGATGGGTATTCATAAAGGAATATTATTTCAGAGGTTTGCCTCCGTAAAAAGGAAAAATTTAGGGTTTAACATTTTAGTAATAATTTGGGTTTATAATCCGAAGAGGCCCCTTTTTCATAGGGTCCCATAGGTCCTTTAAAAACGGGCGTAGAGATGAATCCATTTGCATGTCTTCTAAATAACTGCTCGTTTTTCTATCTTTTTCTTTTCTTTGAAGACATGACAATGGATGAAGTCCGAGAATTTGAACGAGCCACTCAGGAAGCCACCAACCAGAAAATTGGCGTTTTCCCACCTGTGATTTCTATCTCGAGCATTCCCCTGCTGCCTTCTTCAGTCCGCAGTGCCCCTTCCAGTGCGCCGTCCACACCTCTGTCCTCAGATGCACCTGAGTTTCTATCCGTGCCCAAAGATCGGCCCCGGAAAAAGTCTGCCCCAGAAACTCTCACGCTTCCAGACCCCGAGAAACAAAACACCCTGAATTTACCTGGCGTACCCTCTTCAGACAGGCCATGCCGGCCCAAGTCAGAATAACTTCGTGTGAATATTTCATGGGGTTTTATAGTTTCATTTGCAGGGCTGGTTTTTTTGTTTTGTTTTATTTTTTAAGAATCTTCTAATATAGAAAAAGACTGCTTTGTCACTCAAAACATGTTCCTTCTATCTGAGTGTGCATGTGGTTAAGTAATTTCACATATAATATGAGTCCCTAAATATGCCACACAGCATCATATTAGATGCAACATGTAAGACATGCAAAGGACAGAAGGCATCTTCTGTAGCCACAGCTGGAAGCCTGGGAGGAAGCCTTGTTATTGGGCATTTGATGCGGTTGGTATGGACTTCAAGGGTAAATAAATGAAAACTTTGCACCACTGTGGTACAAGGTGTGATAAAATAGTGAAGTCAGTTTCCTCTGATCAAACCTGAAATTCTCAAAAATACTCTCAGGCGTAACATACCTAATTGTTAAATTTTGAACTGCTCATCACCAATACTTGAATACCAGTAGTTACTAAAATTCCTATTTTGGTTAGTCTGACTCAGGATTTGGGGCCTAATTAACACTTTAAATTTTTTGAAAATTTTAATTATCAACCCACAGAGGCTCCATGTGCAATTAATGATAACTTATTTATACCTTTCACAGAATTTAATAAAGATTCCACTTGCTTCTGTCTTTTAATAACTTTTCCCCTATGTGCCCTCAGAAATCTTAAGAATTACATGGGTGAATGTGACCTTAACTTGACAGATTTTGGAAGGGTTGAGTTAGGAGCCAAGAGGCCCAGGTGAGGCAAACATCTTTTTTTCTCTACAGGTACCAACAGACGTTAACTTGTCAGCTTCTATCATCCATGAAGATTCTCAGAATTTGCAATTAATTAAGTAGAATGTATTGACTACTTGCCCACTCAAAAAGTTCAAGGGTAGAGTAAGCTAACTGGACTTTAACTCTGTTGGAATATCTGGTTCGGGAAACCCTAAAAAGGAGAATAGTTTTTCATCTCCCTCCTGGTTTTACTTTTAATAACATCCAGACTTCCTGGACCCGATGGCCCATCACAGGACCTTAGAAAAGACTGTCATTCTCTTGCTCCTTACTTGAAATCCAAATATTGGGATGTCCCAGAAGTTGAGTAAATACTGTCAAGTGGGAGAAGAGAATGAGCAGAATTGTTGACTCCTATTTGTAAAGCAAAAAGGAGGAGAGATACATGTCCTTCCGTCTAGCTTTCTTTTCTGAAAGTATTGCTAATGCAAGATTAGATTCAAGGTTGACGGGAGGCAAGCTCATTCACCAAAGTGGCAGAAAGAGAACTCTCCTTTGATCTTAAGAGGAAAAACCTGCCACCTTCGCACCTCACTGCCTTTAAATGCAGAAGGAAGGGCAAGCAGTATCTATATTCACTTTTGTCCTCCATGAGAGGAAGAGAGCAAAGTAATTGGACAACTCCAAGCCCCCAGCTAGCCTTCCTCACCGTAACCTCCAACCTCAGGAAAGGGACCTTCCCACACAGATTCCAAAGGAAACACACAGACCAAGGAGCATAGCCTCCTTCTCTCTCCTGGCCTCAGCCAGTGGCCCCTGCCTGCTTCTCTCTCTAAGTGCTCAGCACTCTGCATTGTGTCCTTCAAGTTGACAAACTCCCAGGTGCAGACGCTGGCCCCTGAGCCCAGCACCAAGTAAGCGTAAGTCATACGTCAGACTGTCAAGATCATATCTTTATCTACAGGTTGATATTTAGCTCGAAAAAAAAATATTTTAAATCCAGAACTCAATGGAAACCAGTTACGAATAGCTTAGGTCAACATGCATCTCTTCCCTAAGAGCGATATAGCATTGTAGTAAGACATCTTTGCATGGTATGGTAGCATGATTTTTTGCTTGTGGGAAAACTTAATCTTTTACCGAACCCCTTGGACTTCTCGACGGCTCCCTCTCCACACAGTAGTACTTAAGGATTATGTTTGGCTTCAGAAAGCAAAATTCTGTTTTCACAAGGCAGCGATCATGTGTGTGTTTGCTTACCATTTATTTACGAGCTGAAATCAGCTTTGTAACAAGTGGGAATGGGGTCATTTTCTAATGGAACCGATGTATTTTGTGCAGGTTGTTAACACATCTGACGCCTAGTTTTTCCATTCATACCATTGCTGTTTGTAAAGTAGCTTCCGCTAGCAAGGTCAACAATCCTATCCGCTTTAGAAAGCTAATTTCTCATTTCCTTCTGTGAGTTTTCTTTCTCATAGCCAGTACAATACCATGGACATCAATTACAAACTGCTAAAGATAGTGTGAGTTTTAGCCATCAAAAGTGTGTGCACTTAAAATACATTCAGTTTTCTGTCTACATGTGGTTTGTGTGCATTTAAGAAAAGGGGAGGGGGGGTAAGTATATTCCTTCAGCTGCTTTGAATATTTAATCCCATCATCATGAGCATACATGACTTCACCATTTTATCTGCCTTGATTTCCAAGTGTCATTTTACATTCTCCATACATGCCTTTGTTTGTTGTGGGATACAAGCCTGCAATGAATGTGTACATAGAACCTTAATAATTCCTATAAGGATGGAAATGCAATGGCTGCATGATGGAAACTTAGAAGAAGGAAAAAAGCAGAAACTTGAATTCTTTAAGCATGTTTGGGGGTGGGGGAATAGAATCTTTAACTCAGTGCCTCTGTCTGCGGTGTGGAAACCTTCAACTTTGTTCACCAAAATTGTATTATACCTGTATGTACATATATAGAAATATAGTATAGTGAATCAAACACCACCAGTTTGAAGTCTCTGATAGCCAAATTAATCCACAGAATAGCACATGCGCAGCACACCGTCTTCATCTCCGATGTTGGTGAAAACCATGGCAATGGCTGTACATTTCATTACTTTGGGTGCATTTCAAATACCAGACGCCCCTGTGCTTTTCATGGGCTGTGTGTGGTACAGCATTTGTATCTTTGTCTGCTTTCCCAGGATCAGAGGGTCTTGGTGTTTTTCCCGCGTGAACTTTGTCAGAAGTTAGCTCTGAAGACCATTTCATGTTTCTACTTTTGGGCTATAACAAAACAAAGCAAAGGAGGCCATGACGTTTTTCACTCACCATCGCTATAACGGGCACAATATGCGTTCGCTAGTGAACTAATTTATAAACCCTTCTGTTACGGTTTTGCATCTGTGTGGGAGGAATGGTTTTAATGTATTTGGAGGTTTGTATTAGCCATGTTTTGGGTTGTGAGAATAAATCTCTAAGCGCAGTCGTGGTTGTACAATGCAGGCAACAAAAACCCAAGACCCCAAAAGTAATTACAGCGTTTTCTCTCAAGGCTCTGTAATACTGGCCTAGAGAATAGATCCTGACACTTCTCCAGAAATCATTTTCCTGTGAAAATTTCAAGGCTAATGTATTTATGTACATTTTTAAATTCTACTTTCCTTGGCAGCTCTTCAGGGCTCAGAGACAGCAAGGTCACTGTCTGGTTTAGGTCAGTAGGAATTTTACTTTTCAGAAGGGCCAGAGTATAGTTCAGATATAATGTGTAACCAGATAATCCAATAGACAGGAATTGTCTAAATAGTTTTAGTCCCTTTCTGATCATCTGACTCAGCAGGCCAGGTGACAATCTGCCATCTGAGCCCTAATTCTTGAAATTTAAAAAAAAAAAAATCTGTTGTGTGGCTGTAACTGGTCAAACAGCTCGTTCTTGCTGAGACTGAAATGTCACGCCATCGCACAGCCTTGGCACGCGGAGGCAACACCGGGTTCTTGTGTGCTCTGCCTTCGGAACGATCTGCTTGCATTTGAAATGTAAGTGTGTAAGCTTTTTAGGAGTTAGTGCAATAAGAGGATGTGAATATGGGGAGAACTTTTCAGATGTGATTCACGGTAATTCTGTTGTTAAGCTAAATGCTTTAGGATGTTGTGGCCTAAAAGGGGAAGCATGTCTGTGGGATTGCAAGTCCCCCTTCAGTTCCTACGTGTCACCAAGAAGAGGTTCTTGGAGTTGATGTTATGCCTACGCCACTTCTGTGTCGCTTCAAGTGTCATTCTTTAGTGTTTACATTTCAAGCTGGGATCTTGATTTGTTAAATGGGTCGATATACCACTGCCACTGCTGAAGGACCAAAGTTTGGAGTGCACAGTGTTACAGTCTACAAGCAAAGCAAACAAAAGGTGACCCTCACATATGCCATCCTTCCGTGTCATTTTATGGCTGTTTTTGTGTTTTCCCCCCAGTTATTTATTATTGTTCATAACTTACTTTTTCTTACCTTCTGTTGTAAATAAAGTACAAAGCAATCTTCTTTCCAAGTGTGGCTTCCTCTCTCCACTGGTCTCAAGGGATTGTTGGCAATTGTGAGTTTGTGGGTTGATGGGAAAGAAGTGATCAAGGAAGAAGGAACAAGCCAATGGCCGGTACTTAGACCCAGGTCTGGGGGATTTGTGTGCAAGGAAGCCTGGCCTGCTAAGAAGCCGTATGGTGCCTTCAGGGAAAGCCCGGGTGCCAGCCCTGACTATCCAGCCAAAAAAGACCCAAGGAGAGTCTGTAACCCAGTGGGACACGCACACAGACTCATCCACCATCTAACGGGCTTGGTTCCCTTTGTCAGAGGTGAGACCATAGTCTGAGTGGTAACTAAGAAAAATCCTGAAGGAATCTGTAGGTACACCACCCGAAAGGAACACCAGATTCTCTCCTCGTGTATATGTATAATTGTGTGTGTGTGTGTGTGTGTGTGTGTGTGTGTGTGTGTGTGTGTTTAACTTCATGTGGCTGATCCAGGCAAAACCTGCTTTCAAGTTTATTAGATTGACTTTCTCTGCCAATTATTAGCCCTCTAATATTCCATACTCCCGTAAATTCTTCCTTTTCTATAGCATGCAATCTAGTAGGATATCCCATTCAAGTCCAAACATTTAACTACTTCTACTCCTGGGAAAACTAGAAACAGCTTCGTACTTTGCCTTAATGCTCTTGCTCTGGTCCCAGCATTGAGGTCACTAGCTCATATACAGGGGAAGAAACTGGACTTCTCTGATTTATTTAGACGTTCAGTGCCTTCTCTAGTTTGCTAAGCTGCAGAACTGTTCATTGGCTAGTTACAGAAACAAAAGCATAAGGAACTGCATTTAATTGAATAAACAAACATCAATTTGAAGTCATTTTGTTTTCATACTCTCAGTGATAACAAACATTGAATGATGCATCTTTACTTGAGGATTTCCTGAAAAGCACCTGTAACTGACAAGTTTTATTTTGTTTCGTTTTGGTTTAACCAAGAGAGAATCAAGGTAAAAACTTGAGCTCACTGTTATTTTAGAATCTGTGACTCCTGATTGTAACAGGATCTTGGTAAGGACAGAGCTGAGTCTTTCCTACGTCTTTCATTTCCCTTCTTGGAAAGAATGTGATGATAGATGGCATATGCTGTCCAAAAAAGGAAGGTTAGCAGCCTGTGCGTCATCCTCTCTTTGACCATGAGCCATGTGAGAGCAACCAGAGGAATAGAGAATTCTCAAGGAGAATGAGTGGCCCTACCAAACCAGGACATGGTATTAAATTTGCCCTCAAGTTAGTTTGGAATCTGACTGCCGTCTACTTATTTGTTTTTGGTATTGTGTGTCCATGTTAACTTTTTATTTTGACATAATTACGGATTCACAGAAAGTTACAAAGACATGTACATGGATGTTCTGTCACCCTTCACCCAGCCTCCCCGAGTGATAACAGTTGTACAACTAGCATACAACAACATCACAACCACAGAGCATGTAAAACTGGTGAAATCTGAATAAGCTTTGAGTATACAATTCAGTAGCATTGAATATACACAATGTTGTCCAATCATCACCACTACCCATTTCCAGAACTTTTTCATCCTTCCAAACAAACTGTACCCATTAAACAGTAACTGTATCCTTCCTCCCCTAAAACCCTGATAGCCTCTATTCTGCTTTCTGTCTCTATGAATTTGCCTATTCTGGACACTGTATATTCCTATTCTGGAATCATACAATATTTGTCTTTTTGTGTCTGGCCTATATCACTTAGCATAATGTTTTCAACATTCATGTTTACAGCATGCATCAGATATTTTAAAGGCTTATTTTATGGGGGAGGGTATATCTGATAAGCCCAATAAACACAGGTGCTCTCCTGTGTTACGTGAGAAAACTATAATGCTGTGTACTGTTGGGCAAATCACTTCATCCTTCTGAGCCTTCATTTCTTCAAGTGTAACCACACCAGCAATAACAGGTAGCATGTAGCCTTGGCCAGTGTGGCTCCGTTGGTTGGGCTTCATCCCCTGCACCTGGAGGTTGCTGGTTCCGTTCCCAGTCAAGGGCACTTGCCGGGGTTGCAGGCTCAATCCCCTGGTGGCGGGGGAGGGAGGCAGTTGGTGTTGCACTGTCACATCGATGTTTCTCTCTCCCTTCCTCTCTAAAAATCAGTAAATGATTCTTTAAACAAACAGGTGGCATATATTCTATCTCAGTGACAAGCATATAAAAATAGGATTGCCACTTAGTGATGAAAGCTGAAGCTGAGGAGCCATGAGAGAAAGAGAGGTTACAGACACTCAGAAACCGAAGCTCCATGAGGCAGGATGGCCATTCCCTCCCTAGACATGAGGCTCCTTTTATTTTGAGTCTATTTTGAGTTAGTCTCTTCCTTTTGACCACAGGAGGTCACTAAAAACAGTTGGGAAGTAGGTTAAAATGTCCTTTCTAGAAACAAATTTGCCAAAGGAAACAAATATAAGAAATGCAAATATTTAGACCCTTCCTAGGATTCCAGCGAATATTAATAACATCCCAAGTAGAAAGAACAAATGTTTCAAGAAAATAGCTGGACAGATAAAGTCAGACCTGCAAAACTTACTTCATTTTCATACATGCAAGTTGTCAAATAATTATGTTTTTCTCCTATAAAGCTTAGATGGTTAAAAAAAAAAAGTTAACTCAGAATATCTGGTGGATCAATAGTGTGTTATATTAGGTTCTTTTTTAAAATATATATTTTTACTGATTTCAGAGAGGAAGGGAGAGTGGGAGGGGAGGAGGAGGGAGCCATAGAAATATCAATGATGAGAGTCACTGATCAGCTGCCTCCTGCACAACCCCTACTGGGGATTGCAGCCAGGCATGTATCCTGACCTGGAATCGAACCGTGATCTCCTGGTTCATAGGTTGACATTCAACCAATGAACCACACTGGCCAGGCTAATGAGATTCTTTTGAGCAACATATCCTGTCATTGTCAGACTATAAAAATGTCAAAAAATTCTCTTTTTTCTGATATGCTTGGTCTAATTTATATCTAAATGAAAAAAAAAAAAAAACTTTTTAGTATAAGACACCTTCCCCAACCTGATGAATGGTTTTTGAGACAGATCTGAAATATACACACAAAAGTTTAACTAGAAAGGCCAACATTTTGCAAAGCCCTTGTGGGTAAGGCTGCCAGATTTAGCAAATAAAAATACAGGATGCCAGGTTGAATTTAATTCGAGATAAGCAATGAATAATTGCATGGGATATACTTGTACTAAAGCAGTGGTTCTCAACCTGTGGGTCGCGACCCCTTTGGGGGTCAAACGACCTTTTCACAGGGGTCGCCTAAGACCATCGGAAAACACAGATATTTACATTACGATTCATAACAGTAGCAAAATTACAGTTATGAAGTAGCAACGAAAATAATTTTATGGTTGGGGGTCACCACAGCATGAGGAACTGTATTAAAGGGTCTCGGCATTAGGAAGGTTGAGAAACACTGTTATCTGAAGAATATGTTATCTGAAATTCAAATTGGACTGGGCATTCTGTATTTTCTTTGGCAACCCTACTTGTGGGTCAGGGAAGGATTTGATCTTGTTCACCCTGAGAACAAGTTATTAAAAGGCTTTAAGCAAGGAGTGGCACAATCAGATTAGAATTTTGATCAGCTCGTACTGGCTACACGTTGGAAGGGAGCAAGCAGAGAAGCAGGGAGACAAGGAATTACAGGGGTCCAAGTAAGAAGAGGGGCTTGGAGCTGAGGGGTGGCAGTGGGAAGGAGAGAGGACAGGTTGAGCTATATTTAGACGATAAAATCAACAGCGCTTGGAAGCTAGGCCCTCCCTGCTGCTTTAAATTCCTTCCATGTGGATGACTAGTTGTCCAAACTCCTGAAGATTGTTCGGTGCTGTGGGCACTATACTCATCTAAAACTCCCCACCCCCGTCTTTTCTCGCACGTCCCTATTCTGTTACAATTACATCACAAGTGATTGTTTGACCTCAAATTTCAAATACACTCGGTTGGTTTTGGAGGTCATTGACAGGGTGCTAGCATTAGACTGAGATATATACCCGATTGGGACAAAGGGGCTTAGATGCTTCCTCTAACTCTGATTTTTGCTGAGGGGAAACCATCTTTATTTCGAGGTTTCTTTATTTCTGAGTTCCAATAATATTGTTCAGCTTATTTACGCGGTCTCCACATTTGCATCAAGGATGTTTTGAAACTGTGTGATTTCATTTATGTGCGGAACATGAAACAAAAAAGAAGGAAATGAAAACAAACTCATAGATACAAACAACAGATTGGAGGTTACCAGACAGGGAGAAGAGTGGAGAGAGGCCAAAATAGGTAAAGGGGGTCAAATGGATAGAACATAGACTTTGGGTGGTGAGCAGGCTATAGTATATGTAGATATCAAATTATAATGTTGTACACCTGAAACTTATGTAATGTTATTAACCAGTGTTATATCCATTAAAGATAAACAAAGAAAATAAGCGCAATATCTGAGAGGCACGGTAAAGCAAAGCATAATAAAACAAGGTGTGCCTGTTTACACAATATTTTTCCAACCCTGCCCCTTAATTTTAGTCTTAGCTTTGCAATCAAGCATAACAAATGGTAAAAAAAAAAATTTTTTTTAATATATTTTATTGAGTTTTTACAGAGAGGAAGGGAAAGGGATAGAAAGTTAGAAACATCAGTGAGAGAGAAACATCGATGAGCTGCCCCCTGCACACCCCCTACTGGGGATGTGCCCGCAAACAAGGTTACATGACCTTGACTGGAATCGAACCTGGGACCCTTCAGTCCTCTATCCACTGAGCCAAACCAGTCAGGGCAAAAAAAAAAAATGTTTTGATATTCTAAAACTGGAAAACATATCTCAGAGAATCTTAGACCTTATTTAAGAACCACCACAACTTCCATATACTATGAAGTCTTGGTGGAATATATGTGCACCAGCCATTCTCTTCTGAGAACGGTCCTTCTAGAAATGTTCCTTTGGCAAAGCACTTACTATATCCCACTCAGGCACGCCACCAACTGTCAACCTTCCATGAAATGTCCATAACGGGTAACGTTCTCCCTTTTAAATATGGGCAGGCATCCTTTCCTGCCCATTATATAATTAGACTTGTTCCTTGTATATTTATCACCTGATTCTATTCTAGGGATTGAATGTGAGAGGCAATATCTTCCCCCGTCTTCACAGCTAGGCAGCCAAGCAGCATAAACACGGCAAACAATCCAGACAGAACATCCACAGCTCACAGTGAAATGCATAGGACCACAGCTGCCTTTGAGACCAGCCCTTAAACATCTCTCAGGAGTGACAAAGAGCCAGGCCCTCTCTCACATTAATGTTTCTCTCTCTCTCCCTCTCCCTTCCTCTTTCTCTAAAATCAATAAAAGCATGCCCTTGGATGAGGATTAAAAAATAAAATAGCCGAAACCGGTTTGGCTCAGTGGATAGAGCGTCGGTCTGCGGACTGAAAGGTCCCAGGTTCGATTCCGGTCAAGGGCATGTACATTGGTTGCGGGCACGTCCCCAGTGGGGGATGTGCAGGAGGCAGCTGGTCGATGTATCTCTCTCATCGATGTTTCTAACTCTCTATCCCTCTCCCTTTCTCTCTGTAAAAAATCAATAAAATATATTTTAAAAAATAAATAAATAAAATAAAATAAAATAAAAAGAGCCAGGCCCTATTCTTGCTCATTGACCTTCACTGATACATCTTGGAAGTGAAATACTTTGCTCCACTCTGATCTTAGGCCCGTTGCTGAAGGCTCCTAGTTCCCTTATTATAGCTGGTGACCTTCCAAAAAGGAGTGCACTCTTCTTGCCCTAGCCCAGTGGTCGGCAAACTGCGGCTCGAGAGCCTCGGTTTGCTACTCTGTTAACTAATGAGTTTGCCGACCACTGCCCTAGCTGGTTTGACTCAGTAGATAGAGCATCAGCCTGCAGACCGAAGGGTCCCAGGTTTGATTCTGGTCAACCACACATGCCCGGGTTGCAGGCTCGATTCCCAGTGTGGGGCAGGTAGGAGGCAGCCAACCAATGATTCTCTCTCATCATTGATGTTTCTATCTCTCTCCCTCTCCCTTCTTCTCTGAAATCTATAATAATATTTAAAAAAAAAAAAAAAAAGGACTGCACTCTCCTTGAATAGTTTATCAAACTTACTCAAATTTTTTTTTAGACTCAAATTTACAGACAAATATACAAGTACAGATCCAGCTTTCTTGGTCAGTAAGTCTTACTTTGTCCTAATGGTTTAAGCTCACATCCTATTTATTACAATGGCTTGCCATAGAAATATGATTTTATTTAACAAAAATGCATTAAACGCGTTATATGGATCAGATACAATTACTGGTGCCATGAATACCAAGATGTAATGTGATTTATTCTGTTACACAGCACATTTTTACTGAGTGCCTACTAATTGCTAGGAAATGGGGATGCGTCAGTGCATAAGACAGACAGAGACCCCCTTCAGAAGCTTACTGGGAGAGCCTAGATGAGTAAGCAAGCAAATAAATAAAATAATTACTAACTGTGATAAAAAGGAAATAAATCAATTGCTGAGTTAAGAGAATGATGGAATGTTTTAGACAAGGTAGACCGGAAGGCCTCCCTGATGGTATCCTCATCTTCTCTCACCTTGATAACTACAATTACTGTAACAGCCTTTGAATAAAGCTTGCTGCTTGCTTGTGCCACAGTCAATTGCACTTGCTTTGAGAGTGTTCTTGCCTCAGCTAATCATATGATTAGCTCCCTCTTCTCCTTCATGTCGTTACTTAAAAGTCACCCTCTCATAAAGGCCTCCAATAGCTATCCTAACTAAAATATCCTTTTTTTGCTGCACAATGGAGCTTCCCATAAGCTATATCACATGTCATGACACAATGGATTGAATGCAGAAGCAGATGTGGGAATCCGGTTACCTTTTATTAAACCAGACATTAAAGAGATTTGCCAAAATGTACAATAATGTCACTCTCCTCATTAAGTTATTTTTAAAATTGTCTTTCATAAAAGTGTTATTCATGTTAACATGAAATGAGATTATTCTCGTTTTATAAATGAGAATAAATCCATATTAATTCCTTGGTTTTCATTTCCAATACAGTAAATATCTACAGATATAACCCTTATAAACAAAAGCTCTTCATGTGCCTCAATAAATTTTAAGTTTATAAAGGATCCTTGAAATCACAAAGTTTATGAATCCCCGTTTTAAAGACTTCAAGCCAAAGAAGAAGGAATGCACAAATTCAATATTATGAGTTAGCTTTCACTGTTTATTCCTTAGTCCCACAGCGGGTCTTGGTTTGATTCTGGTCAGGGCACATGCCTGGGTTGTGGGACTGATCCCCAGTAGGGGGTGTGTGGGAAGCAGCTGATGGATGATTCTCTCTCATCATTGGTCTTCCTTCCTTCCTTCCTCCCTCCCTCCCTCCCTCCCTCCCTCCCTTCCCTCCCTCCCTTCTTTGATGTTTCTATCTTTCAAAACATTGATGTTTCTATCTTTCCCTCCCTTCCTTCTTTCCTTCCTTCCTTCCTTTTTTATTGATTTCAGAAAAGAAGGGAGAGGGAGAGAAAGATAGAAACATCAATGTTTTCCTGATGGGCTGCCTCCCGCACACTCCCTACTGGAGATTGAGCCCGGAACCCAGACACGTGCCCTTGTGACAGGAATTGAACCCAAGACCCTTCAGTCGGCCTGACGCTCTATCCACTGAGCCAAACTGACTGGGGCCTCATCACTGATGTTTCTATCTCTTTCCCTCTCTCTTCCTCTCTGAAATGAATAAAAATATTTTTTAAAAGACAACAGCCAACACAATAGCTGTCCAGTGTGAGTAAACCAAAAGTTGTTGTTGTTTTTTTGTCAGATTGGCAAAAAAAAAATCTATGTTTTGGTATGCCACAGAATTTTAGTAATTAGTTTGTGTGTGCCATGAGATGAAAAGGTTGAAAGTCACTGAGCTAGAGAGATTTCCACCCCCTGGTGCTCAGAGAAGAGACAACCTGGGAGGCCTGAAAGGCAGCAGAGACTGGTGGGGTCTGAGAAGCTGGGTGATTAGGTATTTCATTTAGGTACAGCATTAAGAACTTATCTCCACTGTTATTAAGAACTTATCTCCACTGTTCCATTAGGTCGTGGTAGGAATTCCTAGAGAGTTCGATTAAAAAATATATATATATAAAATTTACATTCAGACACTTGCCACGGCCACCCTTCAGCCTCCCAAGTCCGCAGCTAATTAAAGCCCCGCGGACTCCCCACAGGTAAGAGTTTCCCCGCCCCTTCTCCCAGCAGGAGTACATCCGGGACTCGCTGGGGCGTGGCCTGGGAGGTGGATTCTCACGCGAACTCCAGGCCCCGCCCACCCACGCAGCACACCCGTCGGAGTCGCAGGCTCCGAGGGCCCATTTCTCTTTCGGTGTCTTCCCGTCAATTCGGACTCGTAGTTCTCGCGAGAGAAAGCGCGAAGCCTGCCGGGAGGGATGCGCGGCGGTCCCTAGGTTTGCCCAAGATGGCAGCCCTGGAGGAGGAATTCACGTTGTCTGCGGTACCCTTGGGTGCCGGGCCCGACGGACTCTTAGGCGTGGAGCCGTGCGACAAAACAGACCAGTTTTTAATAACCGACAGCGGCAGGACCGTCATCCTCTATAAGGTGAGGCCGATAGGACCGTCATCCTCTCTAAGGTGAGGGCGATGGGATCGGAGCGCCCCGCTGCTGTCTCGCCCATTGCTGAGCGCGGAGCCGGAGCCTTGGGTCTCTCACGGCTTCAGAAAAAAAATCGTCTGGCGGGGTTAGCGGAAAGCCAGCTTGGCTCCTCGGGAATGCGGAAGGAAGGCTAGAATTTGATTTGGTTGTTTTCCTGGAGAGAGAGGCATGTTTCTGAGTTGCACTCTGCAAAGCGTCTAAGTGCACGTGGGCTAAACTCGGAAAGGAAAGGAAACCTGAGCTTTTGCTTCGAACCCCCGCAGGGACACGGCCTTGCCTAATCCCTTCCTGGGGTCTCTGTCACCCCGTCTGCCCACTGGAGTGTTTGAACGGAGGTTAGTCGGGCGGGAGGGGATGGCTGATATGGTGGGAACTGGTTTATCCCTGTGTCCATACACTTATCCTCTCGGAGAAACGTTTTGTGGATTTTTATTTTGTTTTTTTTTTTTTTTTTTTTGCTTTCTTAGTATCTTGATGGGAACCTTGATTACGAGAAATCTGTTGCCAACTAACTACACGCTGTAAATCCTGGGGTTGAGCATGGGGAAATCTACCCGCCCCGCCCCCTTTCCATCCTAAAGCCTGAAGACACACCTTTTAAGCAGCTTTATTTTTACTGATCGCGTAATTTTTAAAATCTGGGTCGCAGAATATAGTTCCCCGTGTGTTTAAGAAGCTAGATAATCTACTTTGAGGCTTTGGGAACAAGTTGCAAACAGTTTCCAAACTATTTGCCTGTTTTGACTCTTCGTATGACACTGTTGGTTTTTACCCGAGCTGTCAGGTGGACTTAAAATTTTGCATTTCCTGCATAGGAACGTAATGACTGTTAGCTACTCTTACTTAATTTCCCATGCTTCTGTTCAAAGTCACAATGGGATAAATTTTTTTTAATGTACTATTGTTTATATTTTCATCTTAACTACTTTGTAAAAGTAATGTTTTTAATTGTGGGAAAATACACATAACAAAATTAACTGTCTTAAACCATCTTTTTAAAGCATACATTTCAGGGTATTAAATTAAGTACATTCACCTTGTTGGACAGCCATCACCACCATCCATGTCCGGAAAACTCTTTTCATCGTGCAAATATGAAACTTCGTACTTATTAAGCAATGACTGCCCATTCTCCCAGCCCCGGTGGCCACCATTCTACTTTCTCTGTCTGAGGTGGAATCATCCAGTATTTGTCTTTTTGTGACTATTTTTCTGATGTAGGGAATCTTTTGAATACTATCATTTTAACTATAAATTTGATTGCTTTTATAGTCAGAAACTGACTTTTTGAATATTGTATGTTAATTTTACTAGGTTTCAGATCAGAAACCTTTGGGGAGCTGGTCAGTGAAACAAGGTCAAGTTATAACATGTCCAGCTGTGTGCAACTTTCAAACTGGAGAATATATTGTTGTACACGATAGCAAGGTGAGTTTTAAAACTTTTATATACATATAAAACACAAAATGTTCATTTAGTAGCTTAGTATTATATCTAAGTGAGCATTGGGATACTTTTTTTACTTATATGTTTTAATTTAAGGTTTTGAGATTATGGACTAATGAAGATGTAAACCTGGATAAAGTATTTAAAGCTACAGTAAGTCTTTGGCTTTTCCAACATATTTATTAGCTTATTGGTGAGATGGAATAATTTGCACTGTTGTAGTAGGTTGTTTATCTTACTGCATCTGTGAATGTGAGTATAAAGCTTTTAATTAGTTTCTCATTCTATTTATCTTACATGTCTCAGTTTATGAGTTGATGTTACAAAATATAAAATTCATTATCTCATGAGGTTAAGGATTTAAATACCTCCTGAATGATAAATTTGTAGTTATTTCCATGAGTTTAGATGTTTGTGGTGTGTCCCTTGTGAGAACAACTTCACTGTGCCTTTCTTAAAATAGGTAAAATAAACCCTGCAAATTTCGTGCATTTTATATTTTAAGAGTGGCACATAATGCATTGAAAAAGAACCGTGACTAACTGCCTTTTTTACTAATGACCTAAAGTGTGTTAATTAACTGCTTCTATTTTATAAAATGAGAATCTCAAATTAGGTTAATCTAGGAAGTTCCTTCCATTTCTAAATGTCTAACTCTATAATTGGCACATTTTAGAAGTAGCTCATAATAGAGCAGATTCAGATATAAATGGCAGTTGTTGCCTGGACCCTTGAAACTTCTAACCTGCTGACTATGCTGTTCCCTGGCTCCAGGCTTTCCATTTACCTTGTAGTAACATGGTCCTGAACTTTATACAGTGGGATTAACTTCTTTTCTTGGGCTTGCCGGCTATGATTGTAATTATGGCATCAGTCTTTAGCTCCAGAATCACTTATTAGTGGCTCTATTTGTACTGCTCCCCACCTCCAGTTTTGGTTGTAGCCTAACCTCCAGTATTCACAATGGAAGGATAAACTAAAAATGATAACTTAAGGGGGAGAGCAGGGAACAGGGTAGACAGATAGGAGCAAAAGTTAGACTTCTGTATGTAATTTATGTTGTAGATTTGACTTTGAAACCATACATAGTTATAAAACAGAACTGAATCAAAATGAAAACAAATCAGTTCTTAAAATAAGCCTTCTCTAAATGTCTTTATTCTAGTAGGTGGCAATTGGTTTAGAATAAAAATTAAAATATTCTTATGTTCTCGTAGTTGTCAGCTGAGGTATATAGAATACATTCAATACCAGGAACAGAACCCTTGGTGTTATTCAAGGAAGGTGCCGTTCGTGGTTTAGAGGCCTTGCTTGCAGAGCCCCAGCAGAAAATTGAAACTGTTATCCCTGATGAAGAAGTGATTAAGTAAGTTCTAATACTTGTAAGTGAATTTTGACCAAAATGAAAAGGCACTTTGCATGTTTTTTTATAACACTGATTGCTTTGTTAAAAAGCATTTTGGCAGAAACCGGTTTGGCTCAGTGGACAGAGCATTGGCCTGCAAACTGAAGGTCCCAGGTTCGATTCCGGTCAGGGGCCTGTACCTTGGTTGCGGGCACATCCCCAGTAGGGGTTGTGCAGGAGGCAGCTGATCGATGTTTTCTCTCATCGATGTTTCTAACTCTCTATCCTTTCTCCCTTCCTCTCTGTAAAAAAATCAATAAAAAATAAAATATAAAAAAAGCATTTGGTTAGCCCTGGCTGGGTGGTTCAGTTGGTTGGTGTGTCGTCCTATGCACCGAAGGGTCTTGGGCACATACCCAGGTTGTGGGTTCCATCCCCAGTTGGGGTGTGTACAGGAGGCAACCAATCGATGTTTCATATCAAAGTTTCTCTCTCTCCCTTCCGCACTCTCTCTAAAATCAATGAAAACATATCCTCAGGTGAGGATTTTAAAAAAAAATTTTTTTTGGTTATGAACATAATGAAAGCCTTATTAAAAACCACTTATAAAACGTTGGCTGCAATGACAAACCTCAAAACCCTCTAGGGTGATAGATGACTGAGGAAACTAAGATTATATGAGTCTGTTCTGATGACAGAAAACTGGATAGTCAGTTATTTGAAGATGAAGTGGGTAATCCCACACCAAAATAATCTTTGTTTCTATCATATTGTCCTGACTGCCATAGTTAGAACCCTTACCCGCTGAGGAAATGTGCAGCTTGTTAGTGAGAGGATAGTGTTTTGAGCCCATCTGCTTTCCCAGATCCTGGAACAAAACCAAGAAAATGAATCACCCAAATGATAGCAGGAAATTTCATGATTTCATCTCTCTCCAATCCCCATTTTATCACATTTCCTGATGAGTTAACTTGCTCTCCAGGTCCACCTGAATCAAACTAACTTTCTAAAAGTCAAAGCAAAGACCTGTACTTAGTGAATAGTGTGGACAGGGACAATGACCAGTTAGCTCTATCTTGGACTTCCCTTGAAGTATGAACAACTGGGGAAAAAATATAGGTAGAGGATCTGGGTTAATAGCCATTTTGCGAAAAACTGGCCATGCAGTCTTGGTTACAAGCCCTTTTCACATTCCTGTGCCTAAATTCCCACTGTCACTTTAAAAAGGCAATTGAGATTCTAATGTTTTTCTCCAAATGCTAGTCCCAAAAAATGACTCTCAGAAAGGGAGGGGGTCCTTCACTGGTTTAATTCTGTGGTTAGAGTGACAGCCTGCAGACTGAAGGGTCCTAGATGCCAATCAAGGGCAAGCACCTCAGTTGCAGACTTGATCCCCAGCCCTGATTGGGGCATGTGTGGGAGGCAACCAGTCAGTGTTTCTCTCATATGATGTTTCTCTCTCCTTCCCCCTCCCTTACACTCTCTAAAAAAAAACCTCAATGGACCCCGGCTGGCATTGCTCAGTGGTTGAACATTTACCTATGAACCAGGAGGTTACTGTTTGATTTCAGTCAGACCACATGTCCAAGTTGTGGGCTCCATCCCCATTTCCCCATTAGGGGGTGTGTAGGAGGCAGCCATTCGATGTTTCACTGTCAGGTGCATATCTCTCTCTCTCTCTCTCTCTCTCTCTCTTTCTCTTTCTCTCTCTCTCTTTCTCTCTGAAATCAATAATAAAAATATATTTATAAATAAATAAGTAAAATTTAAAAATCAATAGAAAAAATAACCTCAAGTGAGGATTAACCAAAAAAGGCGGGGACGAGGAGGGTAGAGGCACCAATAAATTTGGGAAACATCATACTGTCACACTCTACCCTACCCACTTGTAAACTTTATAACTCACATGATTGTCTTTAAGACTGGGAAGTTCAGCAACTTGCATTTAATCCACAGATGCATTTGACAGAGAAATACCTACTAATTCCTTCTGGTATATACAGGGTGGGGCAAACGTAGGTTTACATTTGTTCATATGGAAAATAATACAATAATATTAAGAGTAACTTGCGTATTTCTTATACCTTCAACTGTAAACCTACATTTGCCCCACCCTGTATTTTGGAACACTGAATTAAGTGTTCTCTGATGTGTCTCTCTCTCTCTCTCTCTCTCTCTCTCTCTCTCTCTCTCTCTCTCTCAAAATACAAAAGATATTTTCTTAAATTTAGATTAATGGTATGTTTCTCTCAACTGATGATTTAGCATTTTATACTTTTTTTTTTATTATTTTTTTAGGTGGACGAAGTTTTTCATGGTATTTAGGCATCCTGCCTTAATCTTTATTACTGAAAAAGTAAGTGAGATCTCTAATTCCTGGGCCATGGTGTATAACATTTTAAAATCACTTAATTATTTTTAAAACTAAAATAGGACTTTAGTATTTCTGTCAAAGATTATGTATTTTGTATCTTTTATATACTAAAGAGCCTACTGGCTATATTTCTATGCTTAACTGAAATATTTTATAATGTTTAAATTTAATTAGACAATAGGTTTTTAAGCACCCATTAAAGTAATTAGAATGGGGTAACAAATGGTTTTAACATTTAAATATAGTTGGTTGAAATGAGAGTATTTAAAAAATAAAATAACTTTTTTTTCCCAGCATGGAAATTACTTTGCTTATGTACAAAAGTTTAACTCAAGTGTCTTAAGCAAATATACTCTCTTCCTTGGAAAAGAAGAAAAATCTGTTATACAGAGTTTTACTGCATCTCTGGATCGGAAATTCATTTCTTTGATGTCATTAAGTAAGTATTTTTCTTTGAATTTGCAGTGACTGTAAATAGAGGAATATTACAGGATAGTACTTGTTTTTGCAGTTTTCTGCTGTAGCACTTCCCATTGCAAGCTTCCTTACAAGCATTTATACCTTCACTTTTTGTACTTTGCCATGTCTGATCAAGCTTAAGTCATTGGTTCACAAGCTTAAGCAGGTAAATGTTACGTCTTTAAATTTATCATAAGCAGTAAATAATAATATAACACTAACAAAAAAGAAAAAAATCACCTTTAATCTTTATCATGATAAGACCAGGTTCTTTTATATAATAATTACTGCACTGTAAAGTATCTAAGATTGTTACTAAATGGCCCTCCATTTCTTTTTTTCCCAATCTTAAGATTTAGCGTGCCCTTCTTTGAATGGAGGCAGGTGGGTAAAAAGAAACTAACAAAGCACTCTAGGCCTAAGCCAACCAGTGTTTTACATACTACTTTAATGCCTTGGAGTGTACCTGTATATGATGGTGTAAAGTATAGCCCCAGTCATGCCTAGGCTAGGAGGGGAAAAAACTAATGCTATACTCTCCCTCTATCCTTTTTGGCTGCTTTTGAAATTGTTTTGAGAAGATTAAGGGAGGAAAAAAACAAGAGCACTATTTAGAGAACATATGAATTATCACAATTAAAAATCTTTGTGAAGTTTTTCAGTTTGCAAATGTTTGCAATAGCTATTAATAAAAATGCTTCCATCATTTATCATTTCTAAGTCATTGGAATCTGCTTAATGCCTTTGCTTGACAGGGACTGGTTTTCTTAAAGTTTAACCTATAGGGCATATTTATTGTTAAACAGAAGTGTGCAGGTTATATTTTAGCTTACTGAACACTGAAGTAGGGATTCTGAACCACAGGGTCCTAAAAATCTTCCTGTAACATATCTAGAACCACCTGGAATTGCCAAAATTCAGTTGACATACAAAAAAATAGCAATTTCATATGGTTTTCAGGGTTATGAGGTAACAAGTAATGTGATGCATAAATCGGAATGCTACGGTAATTTATTTCTAATGAGAGATATATCCTTTCAGTGACTAGATTTTCTGTATCCCTGACAATCTCCTGTCATGTTTTATTACAGGTATTGACAGTTTTGATTTCTTGGCTATTAAGACATTTCTTACTAAGATTTTTATTAATGATACTCCTTCCTTAATTTTATTTTATTTTTTATTTTATTTTTTGAAAATATATTGTTATTGATTTCAGAGACGAAGGGAGAGGGAGAGATAGAAACATCAATGATGAGAATCATTGATTGGCTACCTCCTGCATGCCCCCCACCGGGGATAGAGCCCACAACCCAGGCATTTTGCCCTTGACCAGTATCGAACCCAGGACCCTTCAGTCTGCAGGCCGACGCTCTATTCACTGAGCCAGACCGGCTAGGGCCTCCTTCCTTATTTTTAAATTTGTACTATATTCTTTAAGTGAAAGCAAAGAGTGATATGATTGGCACATTTGTTTATTTTTCTGGTTGGATCCTGTATCAAAATTGATAAAATCTTATCAACAACCTAGTACATATATTTATAACAGATAAAGATTTGTTCTTTATCCAATACTGAACAACAAATACTTGTTTTCAACAGGCTCAGATGGGTGTATATATGAAACCTTGATACCAATACATCCGAGTGACCCAGAAAAAAATCAACATCAGAGGGTAGTTAGATCTCTGTTGCTCAAAACTGTCGTGTCTGGAAATGCTCAAAATGCACTCAGTGTCCTGGATCAAGATCATGTAGCAGTCCTGGGACCACCACTACCAGCTTCTAAGGGTAACTAAAAGCAAAACAATACGAAGTCCTTTGGATTTTTCCTTCAGAGTGTTCCTATAGGTCTTTGACTTTCATCTTGCATTTGTTAATCTTTCAAAAACATTTCCTTGCATCACTACTTTGCTCATAACTCATGTCTTAAAAAAGAAAGAAAAACTGCAGGTGTCAATGCCAACCCATAGGCATTTGAAACATTGGTAAGCCTTCCCTAGAGCATTAAATTCATAGCTTGGCCGCGTTTACACAGAATAGAAATCCACTGGACTTGGACAGCTTGAAATTTGGGGACTACTAGTATGCTTTTTCGTTTCTGTCACTTCAGAGCAGGATTCTCATCATCACCTCACCCCCAAACACCCCTGCACACACACAGACTTGGAGTCTATCATGAAAGACCCAGGTGTTCCTGGCCAATGCAAGATTGGGGTCTCTCCACCTATATTATAAAACTCAGAATCTATTGCTTACCACTCAGGTCTCCTCACAGTCTAGACCCCATTCACCTTTCCCGGTCTTTTCTCCTAACTTCACAGCAAGAACCCTCTGCTTTATTCAGGCCGGGCTCCCTGTTGACTACAAACTTGATATGCCCATCCTCACCTGTGTCCTTTGTTAAGTTTCTCCTGCTTATAGGTACTACTAGTGATAGCATGGCTGTGTGCCAGGCATTTTACTTAAATTATCTCATTATTTGTATCATGTTATCTTCCAACAAACCTAAGAGAAAAAGTACAGTTATCCTCCCTATTTCACACAAGTCAGGAAACTTGGGCGTTAGGCAATTAAATTGTGAACTAGGATTCAGCCCAAGCAGGTTGACTCTAATATGCCATGAACCTCACCCCTCTTAAGTCCTGGCTCTTAACCATTTTACTATGCTGTGCTTCTGTCTCTCAACCCCCCTCCTTCCTCTTTCTGGTTCATGCTCTACGTAGCAAAAAAACCAGTAACCACTGTTAGAGTTGTATCTTAACCTGAGATATCATAGAGACCTTCCCATACCAGCATATTGTTATCATTAACTTTATATTTTTGGGCATTTGAAGGTTTATAGCAAAATTGAGGGAGAAGTACACAGAAAGCTTATATATACCCTTGCCCCCACACATAACATGTGCATTCTTCTTTTCATAAGGTCTAATTCCTTTGAATTTTGGTGGCAATCATTGTTGTCATTACTCAATAAAGCAAAACTTGTGTGTTTAACTATGACTCTTCCTTTGTCTCACCCACAAGGCATCATATATTTATTTATTCTTGGGACTTATTCTGAATTTCTCTCTTTTTCACAGAATGCCTCTCCATATGGAACACAAAATTTCAAACACTGCAGATTTCAAAAGAATTACCACAAGGTACCAGTGGTCAAGTAAGTTTTTGCACTTGAGAATTTTTTTCAAGTTATTTTTGTGCCTAATGAAGAGACTTCTTATTCTAAATATTTTGGCAGTTTTTTATTATAATAAGTTAAATATTTTTTAACCCAAAAAATTATATTTAATCCAGTTGTTTTACTAGTTTCCTTATGTAAGACTAAATTATAGCTAGTTTTAGATCAGGGAGAACAATTAACTAGTCATTAAATTATTTTGGTTTTTAGCTGCTCTTTGGTTTGGTCTTCTTTTTTTTTCCCCCAAATTGATTTCAGAGAGAGGAAGGGAGAGCAAGAGAGAGATAGAAACATCAATAATGAAGGAGAATCACTGATCTGCTGCCTCCTGCATATGCCACACTGGGAAATGAGCCCACAACCCAGGCATGTGCCCTGACTGGGAACCAAACCTGGATCTCCTGGTTCATAGGTCGAAGCCCAATCACTGGGCCACGCCGGCTAGGTTGGTTTGGTCTTTTTACTTTTGTGTTTTGAACTATACCCTTTTATAGTTCTTTTTTTAACATATCTCTGTTATATGTTACTTTTCCTAATAACTTGACCTGTTAGGTTATATGTTAAACATTATTATGGAATTACATAAGAATACTTTAAGTGCCCAGCTGGCGTGGCTCAGAGGTTGAGGGTCAGCCTATGAACCCGGAGGTCAGGGTTTGATTCCCAGTCAGAGCACATGCCCAATTTGTGGGCTCAGTCTCCAGTGTGGGGCATTCAAGAGGCAGCCGATCAATGATTCTCATCATCGATGTTTCTATCTCTCCCTCTCCCTTCCTCCCTGAAATCAATAAAAATATACTTTTTAAAAAATACTCAACGAATTAACACACAGACTGGGCTGTAAACTTTCAGAGGCTCAGGGTTCTTGTCTGTTTTGTTCTTTGTTGTGTCTTCACTGTCTTATCAAAGGTGCTCAATGAGTGTTGGTTGTTGAGTAAGTGATTACTCATATCTAAATCAAGATAATAGGATTTATTGATAATTGTAATTCTAGAATAACGAAACTATTTCTCAGCATACAATTTAATTCTAGTTTATTTAAAAAAATAATTTTAACAAAATTAATCACTCACAGTTTCACTACTTTAACAAACTTAGTTTTGATTCTCATGTTCCCTTGAGTTTTTTGTTGGTATACCTATTTTTACAATTTTATAATTTGAATCATTAGATTCTGTTCAATTCTGCCCTTTTTACTTAGTACATCTTATGGTGTGCCCATGTTGCAGTTGCCTTGGTAATATTTATCATGTTAATAGATGTGTAATAGTGATAATATTAATTTTAAATACTTAACGTATATATCAATCAGATTTTTATGAGTCGAGAGTATCTTTTAAATTTTATGCTTCAGTCAGACATCGGCAAAAATAAGAACTATGTAAACCTACCCAATTAATAAGTTGTACATGGGATTATTCTGAAAAGTTGCTTAACTTTAGCCTGTCCTTTTGTGTTTTATTAAGATTGCTCATACCATAAATTATTGTTATAAGTTATATGACTTTGTTGAATCAGATCATAGAAATGGGGGAAAAATTATTACATTTTTATAACTTTTTTTGTAGCTTTGGTATTATGGGGAACATCTATTTATGCTACATGGAAAAATTCTAACTGTGATTCCATACAAGTGTGAAATGTCATCATTAGCAGGTGCTCTTGGAAAACTCAAACATGGTCAAGATCCAGGTAGGAACTTACTAGTTTGTTTGATTAATATAAACAGCTATCAATTTACAGAGTCTGTTCTTAATGTTGAAATTTGCCACTGATTATTGGCATTTCCTTGTCCCAGGTATCTATCTACCTTGGGAACAGGGCACATTGCTACACTGTAGTTTTGAACACCAGTGTTCTTCTGACTTTTGGGGCACGGGGAGAGTCCCCCAGACAAAATCATTAATACCTCTACCCTCCCTGGTTTACCACCCGTCTCATCTGCTGGCTTAATGTTGCTGGGCACATAGCCTTTTACTATACTGTGACGTACTTTATCTGGGGTTATCAGTAAAATTAAATGGACAAGCCTCTCTTGAATTGTGCGTAAGTGGTGGTGGTTTTTTTCTTTGATTGTTTGGTTGAGTAAATAACATAGGTCAAAGAATGCTAGAAATTGTGTATTTTTTATTTTCTTAGGCACTCAGACCATGCCTCATTTTGTAAATTGGGAAACCTCTCAGGGATATGGACTTGGATCCAAGAACTCAGAGCCATCAAAGAGAATTGTAAGTTTGGTCATCGAAATACAAATATTAGTGCAAATATTATAAAATGGGGAAAGGCTGAATTATTTTAATGATTCATATCTTTACAGCTTTGATTTTAATGGTGGGGCAGTTTAAAATATATATATATATATTTTTTAATATATTTTATTGATTTTTACAGAGAAGAAGGGAGAGGGATAGAGAGCTAGAAACATCGATGAGAGAGAAACATCGACCAGCTGCCTCCTGCACACACCCCACCGGGGATGTGCCCGCAACCAATGTACATGCCCTTGACCGGAATCGAACATGGGACCCTTCAGTCCGCAGACCGACGCTCTATCCACTGAGCCATACCGGTTTCGGCTAAAATATATTTTTGTTGATTTCAGAGAGGCAGGTAGAGGGAGGGAGAGAGAGAGAAACATCAATGATGTGAGAGAATCATTGATCGGCTGCCTCCCGCATACCCCTACTGGGGACCTAGCCCACAACCGAGTCATGTGCCCTGACTGAGAATCGAACCGTGATTTCTTGGTTCATAGGTCAACCACTGAGCCACACTGTGGGGCATGATGGGGCAATTTAATTCTTGAACTTGGTAACCCTACAGCATTTATGTAAAAAATGACACACATTACTAGTAGTTAATTTTTATGGGCATGTTTTTAGGTAAAATCCTGGTGTGAAAATGGACCAATTCGCAATTAGTAAAATACCTTCCTGAGTATAAAGATTTTATTTTGTGTTTAAAGCACAAAAAACTGCCCTGGCCACATAGCTCGGTTAGTTAGAACATCGTCCCTATAGGCCTGGACAGCGCACATACAAGAGTCAACCAGTGAAGGCATAAATGAGTGAAACAACAAATCAATCTCCATCTCTCTATCTGTCCCCCCTTTCCCCCATCCTTCCCCTCTTGCCCTCTCTTTCTCTCTCTCTCTCTCTCAAATCAATCAATAAATTTTTTAAAAAATTTTAATTAAAAAAAACCTTAAAAGTATTAGACATTTAAGTTAAAGGTTTAAATAAACCAACTTTTCACTATAACAAAATTAAATTATTAAAAAAAAACCTTTGTGATTAGAACATAAGTTTGCTAGTCTCTTTTGGGGATGTTTTATATTCTTCTAAATGTATATTGGAGTTTTTTTAATTATTTTGAGATCCTAATCAATTTACTTAAATATAGTTAAGGAGAAGGACAATTGAAGCAAGTGTACAGCCTGAAGTTCCAGCATCCCAGCAACTTTTATCAGCCATAAAGGTAAATGAAAAAATATTAGAAATAAGAAAAGTCAAGTGATTAAAAGAAATCCTACTTACTTTTCATTCTATCTTATTTTTATGATCATTTTTATAGCTATAGCTAACACTTGTATAGTACCTTAAGATTTTCATAATGACCCAATATTTAGATTTATTTGACTTGCTAAGCATTTTGTGTGATGGTGGTGCCCTCATTCAGCTTTGCATTGAATGCTTGTAATTTATCCTCTTAAAGATTTTTATTTCTAAACCCTTGAATTTTTTTTTTTCTTTGCCATTTGTCTTTGTGCAGCAAATTGTCAACTCCATTTCCACAGAAATGCATGGATGCCGTTAGTGAGTTAGAAAATGTTGAGCTAGGGAACCTTTAAGTTCAGAGTGACATTTATTAATGTATCAGACTGAACTCTTTTTAAATCTGCCCTTTCAGAAAGATTCAGAAAAACACATTGAAATAGAACTACGTAAATTTTTGGCTACTAAGCGGACACCTGACTTTCATACTGTTATTGGGGACATAGCAATAGGACTTCTGGGAAGATGTAAAACAGAACCATCATTTTATCCGCGGAACTCTCTGATGCAGCTTATCCAGATGCATGTGCTTTCTTACAGGTAAACGTTTGCACGCCAAACTTTACATGCATAACTTTTTTTACTTTGTTTCTTATAGTTCTAATTTTCATGCTCTGAAAAAACCTTATAAATTATTTGCAGTTGAGATTTTTCTTAATATATAAAGATGATACATGTTTTCTTTTCTTAGCTTGTGCCCCGGCTTAATGGAAGTTGCATTAGAAAAGACAGATGTACAGATGTTGCAGCTCTGTCTACAGCATTTCCCTGACATTCCTGAAGCAGTCACCTGTGCTTGCTTAAAAATGTTCTTGAGGTAAGTTAGAAGCCAATGGTCCCCTTCCTTCACTACATTTTTAATCTATTGTGTTGTTTGAATGCTTAGAAAATGAAAAATTTTCCAGTAAGTTCAAAGAGCGATAAGACTTCTTTTCTTTTAATTAACATGATAGCATTGGTGATGACAGTCTTCAAGAAACAGATGTTAATATGGAGTCAGTTTCTGACTACAGTGATGCTGTACAAGATGAGAAGATGGAAGAGCAAATGGGAATTCTTCAAAATGGCTTCAATCCTGAAGAAGATAATTGTGGTAACTGTGGTAAAGAGTTAAGTGAAAAGCCTCAGAACACAATAGAGGAGACCACTTCGTGCCCTGTAATACCAAAAAGAGCAGCTCTCCTGTATCCTTTGAAAGAGTTTTCTTTGTATTGTCTCTTTTTGGGGGTATAGTCAAATGCCAAGCAATAACTAAGAAGTGATTAGATAATTTAAAGTGATTTTTAAAAATTGATTTTAAGGGGGTAGGGAAAGAGAAACAAACACATCAATTTGTTCCACTTATTTATGTATTCATTGGTTGATTCTTGTATGTGCCCTGACCAGGGACCAAACTGGCAACCTAGGTCTATTGGGCCAATACTAACCAATGGACCAAAAACCCAGGGTGGGTTTTGTTTTTGTTGTTGTTTGTTTGTTTGTTTTGGGGGAGTAGTTTCTGCTTGAAAATGGATCACATTCATTGCTACACTGAAACAACGTACTTGTTTTCTTATGTCAGAAGCTATACTCTTTCAATTCTAAAGTTGGTATTCTGAGTAAATACCACTCTAGTGATTAGGAGGATGTTCAGTGGTAGAACTCTTCTAGAAAAGTAAAACTTTCATATAAATTTTTAAAAATTATTGGGAAAGGGAATTATTCATACTTTTAGTAGAAAAGACTTTAATTATTGGTATAAGATGTTCCTTTATTCCTAAGTAGAAATGCCGTTCTTCATTCAGCATATAGTGAATCGTTTCTTCTGCCTCACTTGAAAGACATCCCAGCACAACATATCACTGTAAGTGTTCTTATAAATCCAATAGAATTTTACTTCTGGTTTAAATTTGCGCCTTCACTCCACCAGCTTTTAGGGCATTCAAAAGGGTATGAGCTCCCTTCATGTGAATAAGAGGTTCCACAGCCCTCATTGTGAGAATTGGTCCTGGTGCCAAGCCTGAAGGCCAGGTTAATCCATCCTAGTTATAAACTATTACAAAAATTGCCCAAAGAAGGATTCTCTCTTTTCTACTTATTATCCTCCTACATAATAAGAGAGGAATATACTAATTATCTGTTACACCGTAACCTCACGCCATAACATCACGGCCAATCTACAAGTGGTGGAGAGCTACAGGAGGGTGGGGCAGTGAGCTACCAGCAGTGGAGAAGCACCAGCGGTTGTGGGCGGTTGGCCAGCTACTTGCGCACCGATTTGTGCACAGGGCTACTAGTTTGTAAATAAACTCCCTACTGCCGAAACCGGTTTGGCTCAGTGGATGGAGCGTCGGCCTGCGGACTGAAGGGTCCCAGGTTCGATTCAGGTCAAGGGCGTGTGCCTTAGTTGCCGGCACATCCCCTGTGGGGGGTGTGCAGGAGGAGGCTGATCGATGTTTCTCTCTCATCGATGTTTCTAGCTCTCTATCCCTCTCCCTTCCTCTCTGTAAAAAATATATTTTAAAAAATTAAAAATAAAAATAAATAAACTCCCTACTCATCCTTCCCAAACCAGATGAACTCATTGATGGCAGGGACTGCAGTTTTACTTATTTTTGTGTCATTAGATAGTAAAATTCAATAATGGCCTCTTAAAATTCCTTCCAGTCTCTGTTAGCTTTACATATAGAGAACATATTTCTATCCAAGTGATAAATTGTCCTTTTTTTTTCCCCCCAACCCAGCTATTTCTCCAGTATTTGTATTTCCTTTATTTGAAGTGTAATGAAAATGCTACTATGACTCTTCCTGGAATACACCCTCCAACCCTGAACCAGGTGAGATCATTTTTTAATTTTTATTCGGTGCTGGGGAAAGTCTGTTTATTCAGTTTATATATAGGGTCAGAACCTGGAATTCAGTAACTGATTTCTCCTTGTCTCCTAGTCCATATGAACTTCCTTCCTCTACCTGTATACAAACCACTGGAGTGGGATCATCTTTCATTTGAGTTTTAAAGTTATAATTCTACACGAAATAACATAAATCTACCTTAAATTCCTGCTTTTTTTTTTTTTTGCATTTTAATTTCTTTATTGATTAAGGTATTACATATTTGTCCTCATCCCCCCCATTAACTTCCCAACCCTCCTGCTTCATTATTGTGATCCTTTTCAAGAGTTTCCTTAGCCTCATTGGGAGAGGGTGACAAGTATCCTCCTAATAACCTCTTAAAAATAAGAGAATGATGCCCTAGCTGGGTAGCACAGTTGTTTAGAGCTTCATCCTCGTACACCAGGGTCCCAGGTTCAATCCCCAGTCAGGGCACACACGAGAATCAACCAATGAATGCCTCAGTAAGTAGAATTAAAAAATCATTGTTTTTTTTTCTCTCTCTCTCTGCCTTTCCCTTCCTCTCTCTCTAAAATAAATAAAAACATGTTCTTAAGTGAGAATTTTTAAAAAATTATTGTGGTTTAAGAATGTGTTATTCTAATTAAGTATTTCAAACACTCAATTTTATTTTGATTTTAAAATAAGTTAAAAAATTTTAAGTAGTGGGTTTTTATAGTTGAAAGATCTAATAATATCATAGTATGCACACTATTCTGCAATTTGTTTTTTTCAGTCAATACTATGTTTTGGACGTTTCCTGGACCAGTATACATACATCTGCTCATTCCCCCATCCTTTTTAACGGCTATATTCTATTTCAGTTTATGGAAAACCTTAATTTGTCAGTCCCCTAAATAGCAGCAGTTGAGTTGTTTACAGTTTTTTGCTATTGTGAACAAACCTTCGTTGGGCATCTTTATCTAGATATTCTTGTATATTTTATTAAAGTACCCTATGTAGGTCTACATTTCCAAACAGTGTAGTTAACATGCAAAGAATAAGAATACCTGTTGGGTGAATGTCCATAAGCAAAATTAATGAATAAAAGATGTACACATTTTTTGTTTTGAAAATGGTAGATTACCTTTCTGAAGGCTTGTGATAATCGGTACTACTACCTCAAAAGTCTGAGACCTTACTCTTTGCCAGTCAAATAGATAACAAATGGTGCTTTATTTTAATTTGCATTTCTTTGATAATAAGAGTGTTGGACCATCTTTTCTTGCCTATATTACATTCTTTTTTGTGAACTGCCTTGTTGGGTTCTTTGTTCATTTTTCTTTTTTTTTTTCTTTGTTCATTTTTCTATTGCATTTCATGTCTTTTTCATTTTGGCTTATAAAGTATTTATAGTTTTATTCCCAGTTTCAGCAGTAAAATATATACTTTTTAAAGAATTCTTTGTATTTGATAAAATTAGCCTTTTTTATCAAGTGCATTATATTTTTTTCTATCAAAATTATTAAATTTTTTTTTCTTTATGGCTTTGTTGTGGCTACATCACGCTTAATGCCCTTCCCACTCTAAAATGTAAAAATAGGCACAGTATTTTTCCCTAGTACATTCATAGTTTCTTTTTTTGTATTTAACTCTTTGATACATATAAAATCTATTTTGGTGTAAGGACTTTCATGGGTATCAGCTTTCCCTTCTCCCCCCAGACAGACATTGGTTTCCTTAATACTTTTTCATGACAGTGATATTTGCATGTTAACTACACCGTTTGGAAATGTAGACCTACATATAGGGTACTTTAATAAATGTATAGCAATAATTTTATTTTAATTCATGGTAGCTCATCTGTAATACTCACCCTTTCTTGGGGCATAGTTTATATTTCAGAATAGGAATAACTGCCAGTGATTATAAAAAAATAACTTTCCCTTGAACTAAATATCACTGTAGCTTTCTCTTTACTGATGAATACTATGGAAAAGATACCATTATGCTTTTAAAATAGCAAGTATAAAAGCAGAAAAGTGCGTGGCCAGTTTATCTCAGTGGTTAGAGTGCCAGCCCATACACCGAAAGGTCATGAGTTTGATTCTCAGTCAAGGGCATGAATCTGGGTTGCAGGTTTGATTCCCCCCGGCCCTGGTTGGGCACTGCAGGAGGCAGCCAATCAACATGTCTCTCTCACATCTATGTTTCTCTCTCTCCCTCCCTCGCTTCCACTCTCTGAAAATCAATGGGAAAAATATTCTCAGTTGAGGATTTAAAAAAGAAAAAAAGCAGAAAAGAGCCTTTTTATATTGTTTAAAAATTCTTTTATCTCTAAACTAAAATTTTCAGGTATTTGTAAGGAAGAGTTATGTTTTTATAACTGTTTGATATAATCATGGATATTGGGAAATGAATCAACCTAAAATTAAATTTAAAATCTTTCTTTTCTTTTTTTTTTTTTAATATATTTTATTGATTTTTTATAGAGAGTAAGGGAGAGGGATAGAGAGCTAGAAACATCGATGAGAGAGAAACACCGATCAGCTGCCTCCTACACACCCCCTACTGGGGATGTGCCCGCAACCACTGTACATGCCCTTGACCGGAATCGAACCTGGGACCTTTCAGTCCGCAGGCCGACGCTCTATCCACTGAGCCAAACCAGTTTCAGCAAAATTTAAAATCTTAATATTGCTGAAGCCGGTTTGGCTCAGTGGATAGAGCGTCGGCCTGTGGACTGGAAGGTCCCGGGTTCGATTCCGGTCAAGGGCATGTACCTTGGTTGCGGGCACGTCCCCAGTGGGGGGTGTGCAGGAGGCAGCTGATGGATGTTTCTCTCTCATCCATGTTTCTAACTCTCTATCCCTCTCACTTTCTCTCTGTGAAAAATCAATAAAAATATAAAAAAATAAAAAATAAAATCTTAATGTTTATTTTCCTGTTTACTTTCAGATTATGGATTGGATATGCCTACTTCTAGATGCTAATTTTACTGTTGTGGTAATGATACCAGAAGCCAAAAGTCTACTGTTAAGTCTTTACAAGTTTGTGAAATCTCAGGTGTGTGATTATTTGATCTACACTGAATTCATTTTGTACCCAAGTATCACCTAAATTATAATTTATTCTTAAATTTTTTTCTTGAAATAGTTGTAAGTAATAATTGAGGGCTTGTTCATAAGTAGAGTGATAGTAAAAGTTATTCTGAATTTTTTTTCTCTAGATATGCATTTGTTCCGAGCTCAACAAGATTGAAGTAAGTTTTCGTGAGCTACAGAAATTGAATCAAGAAAAGAATAATAGAGAATTATATTCAATTGAAGTGCTGGAACTCTTCTGATATTACCAGTTCTCTTTCATAGACGTTTTATGAAGCTCTTTTAAAAGTGAATTCTTCCCACTCATCCAGGCAAGAGATGTGTTTTGTTTGTGACTGTCTCTCAGTGACAAGAGAAATGTGTCAGAGTACCTAGACCATCACTTATTGATGCTTCTAGGTTGGACTGGAGGTCTCATGCGAACCTATCCTGGTTTATGGACATTGAAGGAGAAAGTTCCGAAACTTTTAAAAAATATGTAACAGCTATTTTTAAGTAAACTTATTTGTGATACTTATAAAAGTCTAATTTCTTACCATATGTTTTAAATAGTTCTTTTAATAAAAAGTCACCATTCTAGGAAGAATGTAGTGTTGTCAGTGTCAGAAGCTGTCCCAGCTCCTCTGTGCTCATAGCCGACAGCAGCAGTCAGTTCCACACGCGCGGTGGGGAACCATGCTTGCAGAGGCAGGGGCTTGTCTGCTGCCCTTTCTTCCTGGTTTTGTTTTTGTTAATCCTCACCTGAGGATATTTTTTCCATTGATTTTTAGGAGAGTGAAAGGGACCGGGAGAGACAGAGAGAAACATCAATGTGAGAGAGACACATCGATTTGTTGCCTCCCACGAGTGGCCCCAGGGAATCGAGCCTGCAACCAAGGCACGTGCCCTTGATCAGAATCAAATTCGGGACCTTTCAGTCCGAGGGCCAGTGCTCCAACCACTGAGAAAAACAGGCTAGGGCAATTTTTTCCTGTTCTTGATGTACTTCCACTCGCCTTTTCTTCCTACACATTGAACAATACCTCTTTCTACACATTATCTCTCAGATTACCTCCATGATTAGTTGATAATTTAGGTTATAAAAACATTGCTAAATAGTAAAAAACAAATAGTTGATTGACCATAGAATTTCTCATTTTAACTCTTTGGATTTAGGCCAAATGAATGGTTTTATGTAGGAGAAATAGATACTTTTGTTTCTTGAAAGTAAACTTGTTTATTTTGTTAAAAATGAAATCAGTTTCAGGTGATGAATTAAGTTTCCCAAAAGTAACTTGAAACTTTTCTGAGCCATGAAAGTCTCTGTTGAGTGAATAATTTTGAAACATGTTTACTTGAAGGGTTACAATATATATTTTAAAATTTTCCTATAAATTGTAGTACATGAAATATAAGTTCATGTGTGATTCTAGAACCTAAATTTTTAGAATTTTGACTGTTTAACTCAGTGATGGCGAACCTATGACACGCGTGTCAGCACTGACACGCGTAGCCATTTCTGATGACATGCGGCCCTCAGCGGCCGCATGCCGAGGGTGAAACATTTGCTGCTCGTGAGGATGAAAGATTTGCGAAATAATGTTTTTTCCTCAAAGTGACACACTACCCGAGTTATGCTCAGTTTTTTGGCAAAGTTTGACACACCAAGCTCAAAAGGTTGCCCATCACTGGTTTAACTTAATCTGCATTAGAGAAAGGCTTCATTTTTGTCAGGTTCTCCATGTAAAGGAGTTATATCTATGGTAGTTAACAAACATGTTCTCAGTCATGATTTTTTGTTAATCCTCACTTGAGGATATTTTTCCCATTGATTTTTTAGAGTGGAAGGGACTGAGAGAGAAACATCGATGTGAGAGTAACACATCAATTGGTTGCCTGCTGCATGCACCCTGACCAGGGCCAGGTATCAGACTTGCAACCCAGCACATGTCCTTGACTGGGAAATGGACCTGTGACCTTTTAATGCATGGACTGCCTTTCCAACCACTGAGCCACACCGGCTAGGGCTTCTCAGTCATTCTTTTTGTTTTTCTTTCTTTCTTTTAATTCTTTATTGTTTAAAGTATTACATAAGTCTCCCTTTTCCTCCATTGACCTCTCCCTGGCTGCCCCCAACCCCCAGTACATGCCCTCACCCCCCTACTGTCTGTGTCCATTGGTTATGCTCTTATGCATTCATACAAGTCCTTTGGTTGATCTCTTACCCCTCACCCCCCACCTTCCCTCATAGGTTGGACAGTCCCTGTCATTCTTAATCTCTTTTTAATCACAAAAGAAAAGAAGTACCAAAGATAAGAGCATATATTAACTGTCATGCTTATTTTATTTAATGAAATCTCTTACTCAGACAATTTAAACAAAAGTGATACAGTATTTCTCAGCAGAAATGGAAAATGCTGGTCTCCACAGTGTATATTCCCTTTTTTATCACTTTTGCAGAACCATTTAAGAATTACTTTCAGACAGCCAGACATAAAATTGTGGATTTCTAAGCTTTTTAAAAAATATTTTTAGAGAGGATTGGAGAGGGAGAGAGAAAGAGAAATATCAATGTGAGATGTGAAAGTGGAACATCAATCAGCTGCCCTGTGCCCTGACTGGGAACCGAACCAGCAACCTTTTGGTGCACTGGATGATGCCCAACTAACTGAACCACACTGGCCAGAGCCAAACTTTTTTTAAAAAAACGTTGAGCTCTACAGTAACAAATCCTTTATGATTTAGAGATCCATCTTATGGGGGTTAAGATTATTCAGGATTTTTACACTTTTTAGATTCTGATTCATGATTTAATTTATAAAAACCAAAAAATAAGAGAGACATCTCAGATTTGTGAAATTTTTTTAAATAAAAAATAAATTCTGGTTTTAATAAAAACAAGATAAGCAACTGTATTTCAGTGGCGGCCAGTTCATAGACTGACATTTTGCTCTTCATGACTCCTGGTTGAATTGCTCTTGAAGGTGGTTTCGGCAGTGCAACCAACATAACTCGCCTGGTCAGGGATCAAACACATAGAGGCCTTCGAGCAGGGAGAGGCCAGGCGAGTCCCAGCACCCTCAAACTTTTGTCTTTTTTAACAGATCTTCCTTATAGGATCCTTACAAAGTCTACTGTAAAGTTTAATGATTTGGGTTGTAAGTATGATGGGAGCAAATTACTGATGCTTAAAGTAAGTAGAAAATTTTAATTGCTGTTAAATACTAGTTGCAAATTGTTTCTAGGTTGCCTATAGTTTCTTACTAAATTTAGAAATTAAGGATTTTATTAGGACATACAGAGACTTGTTTTCTAATTGAGATATAATTGATGAGACTCTTACATGCTGAGTTCTGCAAGGCAACTCCCACAGCTTTGTACTAGCAAAGCTGAAATGTGACTAGATTATACTATTCCACTTCCTTTAATCATCATCATCATCATCATCATCATGAAAGCATATCCAAATCAGTGGTATATTTTGAAAATTTCTGTTTACTACAGACAAATTTCTTGAGGAAAAAACTACTCAAAATTCTGGACAACCTTTTTACATTACTGGCACCATTTTAAATTACCTCCCCACAGCCTTTTCACCTCTAAGAAAGTAGATTCTTATCAAAGTGTCTTAAATAAATGTCTGTTACGGTTGCCCTATTAGTTTTAGATCACATACTAAGATTATTCCTAGATTAACACAACGAGTAATTAGTAAAATTGTGCTTTTTTGTGTGTTAGAGGTGTCATTTATGATATATATATTTTTAAATATGTTTTTATTGATTTCAGAGAGGAAGGAAGAGGGAGAGAGAGATAGAAACATCCACAACGAGAGAGAATCATAGATTGGCTGCCTCCTGCAAGTCCCCCACTGGGGATCGAGCCCACAACCTGGGCATGTGCCCTTGACCGGAATCGAACCTGGGACCTTTCAGTTCACAGGCCGATGCTCTATCCACCAAGCCAAACTGGCTAGGGCTATGATACATTTTAGATCCCAGTTGCTATAATATTCTATTCTTATTTTCAGACTTAGAATATAAGGTATTTTTGTTTTTTAATTGTATTTTAACTAATAAAACAGATGTGCATTTCTGTACTTATCATTTAAGCTTATATTATTACTATATAGCATATCAGATTGCATAATACTGTGTGCCAGCCATTGTTCTAAGTGCTTTACAAATATTAATTGATTTAATACTCTACTTTTTTTTTTAAATATATTTTATTGATTTTTCACAGAGAGGAAGGGAGAGGGATAGAGAGCTAGAAACATCGATGAGAGAGAAACATCGACCAGCTGCCTCCTGCACACCCCCCCACCGGGGATGTGCCCACAACCAATGTACATGCCCTTGACCGGAATCGAACCTGGGACCTTTCAGTCCACAGGCCAACGCTCTATCCACTGAGCCAAACTGGTTTCGGCTAATACTCTACTCTTAACCCTGCTGAATAGTCCCACGAAGTAGGATTTACTTTTGAGGAAAGTGAGGCACAGTAAGGTAACCTTCAAAGTTCAAGTAGCTAATAAGTATCAGGATTTGAACCCAGGCATTCTAGCTCTAGCATTAGTATCCTTTGTTCTTTTTTTTTTAATGTTTGTTTTTTAAAGTATTACTGATGCCACCCCTTCCCCTTTTCTTTTCCCCATTGACTCCCACCTCGGTCTCCACCGCCTCCCCAGGCCTTCACCACACTATTGTCTGTGTCCATGGGTTATCCTTATAAGTTCTTTGGTTAATCTCTTTCCACCTCCCCCCCCCACCCACACACACACACACACACACACCTCCTTTCCTCTGAGATTTGTCAGTTGGTTGCATGTTTCCATGTCTCTGGCTCTATTTTGTTTGTCATTTTATTTTATTCATTAGATTCCACATATAAGTGAGATCATGTGATATTTGTCTTTCTCTGATCCTCCATCTTGTCTCAAAGGGTACTAGATCCTTCTTTTTTAGCATTAGTATTCTTAACCCCCTACACAGTGCTGCCTTTTAACGAATGCCATACTACTTATGTATGTGCCTAGTCATATCTATAATTTGGTGTTCGATTTTAAGAATGTTTTTGGCCGAAACCGGTTTGGCTCGGTGGATGGAGCGTCGGTCTGCGGACTGAAGGGTCGCAGGTTCGATTCCGGTCAGGGGCATGTACATTGGTTGCGGGCACATCCCCAGTTGTGCAGGAGGCAGCTGGTCAATGTATCTCTCTCATTGATGTTTCTAACTCTCTATCCCTCTCCCTTTCTCTCTGTAAAAAATCAATAAAATATATTAAAAAAAAAAAAAAAGAATGTTTTTGTTTAATTATTGTTTAAATTTATGTAAGAAAACATCTGCTTCAAAGTAGTCCTACAGGAACACTTTGAGATAATAAATGGATACCACCTATATAATGCTTAAAAGATTAGATGACAGATTCTAAGTATGCCATGAGTATGTGGATTTGTAGAAAGCATTATTACTTTAATACCTAGCAAATTGTCTCATCAAAACGGGATACCTTGGGTGGTGGCCCAGGGCATGGAATCAAGATTGCGATAGTTTAAGTCTGGAAAAGATAAAAGTAAATTAGTCTAAGTTTAAGGTTAAAAGAATTATTTGAATCGGGGGGGGGGGGGGGTGTTGGAATGCAGTAGTGTCTATGCAGAACAATGTAGTGTTCATGGATAACTTGTTACAAAACCAAAAAAAAAAGAGAAGACAACCCCAGAATATATATCTTCCTCACCCCAAGACATGCTTAGAGAGAGGAAGGGGGGGGAGAAACATCGATGTGAGAGAGAAATATTAATCCATTGCCCACCGTACGTGCCTTGACTGGGAATCTAACCAGCAACCTTTTCGGTGCACAGGATGATGCTCAACCAACTGAGCCACTCGGGCTGGGCACCAAAAGGAAAGTTTTTTTAATTATCTTTCCTCTCTTTAATTCATGCTCACAAAGCAATTGACACTGATTTGCTTTCCCAGAAACACAAACATACCTTGGTGTGAGAGATGATGAGGTAATTATGGTTTCCTATAATCCTCATCAATTAACAAATTGAGTTTCTTGTCTAACATTTAATTTCATGTGAGTCTGGTTATCCTTGGCTACTTTTAATTTCTGGACGTATTTGTATGCTTTGGGTTGCCAGTGCCAAATTTGTTATACATTGGTATGATATAGTCAGACCACAGGGATTACAACATCTTTCTTTTGGTTTATTTGGGTATTTTATTTTACTGTTAAATGTCTTTTAAATTGTGCGTCAGGTAAGGAATAGTTAGTGTATAGATGTTTTATTTTTCTTTATAATTGACTTGGAGAACTTCAAGTACATACTTGAAACGCTTTTGTACTTGCACAGACCATCTGCATCCTGTTTTCATTATAGAGTTGGGCGAGTAGCATGTAACATGCAGTAGCTTAAACTATAGAATGAAAATGGAAAACCATTTTCAACAATTGGATTGGTACATGATTCCCTTAGGAATATCAGGAAGCTTAAGGCTTCTATAGCCTTTGGTTTAAAGCTTTTAATTTATTTATACATTGCCTTTCAAACAAAGAGAAGTGTACAATTAAATAGTATGATAGAAATAGAAAATTGGGGGGGGGGGGAAGAAATAGAAAATTAGGTTCAGCAAAGGTGGATAAAATATGGTAACTGCAGTCCAGCTTGTGTGGCTCGGTGATTGATCATCGATCTATGAGCCAAGACGTCACATTCGATTCCCAGGTCAGGGCACATGCCTGGGTTGCAGCCTCGAGCCCCAGGATGGGTGGTGCAGGAGGCAGCTGATCAGTGATTCTCTCTCATCATTGATGTTTCTATTTCTCCCTCCAAAGATACCAAAATCTGCAGACATTCAAGTTCCCTATATAAAATGTCATAGATCAATGCATACAGTCAGCCTTCCGCATCTGTAGGCCCCCAACCACAGATTAAAAACAGAATGGGTGCCCTAGTTGGTTTGGCTCAGTGGATAGAGCATTGGACTGCAGACTGAAGGATCCTGGGTTTGATTCCAGTCAAGGGCATGTACTTCAGTTGCAGGCTCTATCCCCAACCCTGGTTGGGCCCGTGGGGGAGGCAACCAATCGATGTTTCTCTCTCTCTCCCTCTCCCTTCTACTCTCAAAAAATTCAATGGAAAATATCCTCGGGTGAGGATTAACAAAACAAAACAAAAAAAACAGTATAGATGCTTATTGAAGAAAAAAATCCATGGATAAGTAGGCCGGGACAGTTCAAATCCATGTTGTTCAAGGGTCACCTGCTTAATGGATCCCATGTATATATCACCCAACATTTATCAGTATTTTTCCAATACTGTTTCATTTATGCCTCTACTTGCCATATTATCACACATACCAGATAATTTTATCTCTGAGTATTCATTTATTTATTTTTACAAGTTACTTGAATCAGGGTAAGTAAAGTTTACACATTGTGGTAATGGTTGATCAATCTCATGACTTGTAATGTGTGAGTTTTCTTACCATCTCATTTCTTTCTTTCTTTCTTTCTTTCTTTCTTTCTTTCTTTCTTTCTTTCTTTCTTTCTTTCTTTCCTGCATTTACTTGTGAAAAATAGTAGGTCCTTTGTCCTATAGAATTTCCAGTCTAGGTTATGCTGATTACTTCTCCATAGTATCATTTTTCATGTTCTTCTGAATTCAGAATTTCCTCTAAATTGGTATTTGGACCTAGAAACTTAGTGAGATTCTGGTTCCTTTCTATTGCAGTGTACAATTTTAAAATAAGCTATTTAAGCCTTTCGGATACCATTAGTATAAATTAATAGAAGCTTGCTTATATTGTGTGTGTGTGTTTAAATTGATCATATTTTAAAACTGTATGTTCGTTCCCTAGGACTTCAAAGGAAGTTTTGTCTATTCCTGCACCTTTAATGAGTAGTGCTATTTTCTGTTGTATTCTTGATGCTAAATATTTCTCTGAAATGCTTCTTGTTGGCAATGCCTGGTTGCATTTGCTGTAGGGTGGAATGTCTCTGGAAATGTTTGAGAGATCATTTTTCTCACCTGATCTCTATAGATTTCATAGTCACTTTTTTTATTTATTGATTTTTAGAGAGAAAGGAGAGAAAGATAGAAACGTCAGTGATGAGAATCATTGATTGTCTGCCTCCTGCACACACCCTACTGGGGATCAAGCCCACAACCTGAGAATGTGCCCTTGACTGGAATCGAACCTGGGACCCTTCAGCTCGCAGGCCAACGCTTTATCCACTGAGCCAAACCAGCTAGGGCTCGTAGTCACTTTTGCTTCAAATCTCTGCTCTTGTTATTTTTTGTCATTGTGTCTTGTTTTTTGTTAATCCTCACCCGAGGATATTTTTCCATTAATTTTTAGAGAGAGTGGAAGGGAGAGGGAGAGACACAGAGAAACATCGATGTGAGAGAAACATCGATGTGAGGGAGACACATCGATTGGTCGCCTCCCATATGCACTGGAATCGAACCCGGAACCCTTCAATCTGCGGCCAACGCTCTAGCCACTGAAAGAAACAGGCCAGGGCTGCGCTTGTTTAAAAAAACAAAAAAAAACAACAACAAAAAAAACCTGCTGTGGTTTTCTTGTTATCATGTGACAGAAGGCCACGGGGAACTCTGTAGATCTGTGCTTTGTCTCTTTTTTGTCCAAGATATTTTTAATGGGAGAGACTTTGTAACATAAAGGCAACCTGTCTCATGATAGCTAGGTTGAAATGAAATTTGCATATGATGCTGGAAGTGTTATAGCTGGTTAAGTTCAGTCCTCACTTTCTACAGAGAAAAACTGAGCAATTAACTCAAGATTGCTTGCTACTTTGTGGCAATGTTTGGGCTCCAAGTCAAGTTTTTAAGAAAAAATAAGTAATATTTTAAATGTTGTGCAAATGTACTAAAACTCTGAGGAAAATATTAATTAGCACCATAGGTATGTGGCTAAAGGGCTTTTTATTTATTTTTTTATTTTTTTTATTTTTTATTTATTATTTATTTTTTTTTATTTTTAATGAATCTTTATTGTTCAGATTACAATTGTTTCTCCTTTTTCCCCACATATCTTCCCACCCCCCAGTTCCTACCCCCCCCCCTCTTCCCTTACCTCCCCCCCCCCCCCCGCTGTCCTTATCCATAGGTGTATGATTTTTGTCCAGTCTCTTCCCATACTCCCCACACAGACACCCCTTTCCCCCTGAGAATTATCAATCCACTCCCATTCTATGCCTGATTCTATTAAGTTCACCAGTTTATTCTGTTCCTCACATTTTTAATTCACTTGACTTTTAGATTCACTTGTTGATAGATATGTATTTGTTGTTCATAATTTTTATCTTTCTTCTTCTTTTTCCTCTTTTTAAAGAATACCTTTCAGCATTTCATATAATACTGGTTTGGTGGTGATGAACTCCTTTAGCTTTTTCTTATCTGTGAAGCTCTTTATCTGCCCTTCAATTCTGAATGATAACTTTGCTGGGTAGAGTAGTCTTGGTTGTAGGTTCCTGCTATTCATCACTTTGAATATTTCTTGCCACTCCCGTCTGGCCTGCATGGTTTCTGTTGAGAAATTAGCTGATAATCGTATGGGAGCTCCCTTGTAGGTAACTAACTGTTTTTCTCTTGCTGCTTGTAAGATTCTCTCTTTGTCTTTTGCTCTTGGCATTTTAATTATGATGTGTCTTGGTGTGGTCCTCTTTGGATTCCTTTTGTTTGGGGTTCTGTGTGCTTCCTGGACTTGTAAGTCTATTTTTTTCATCAGGTGGGGGAAGTTTTCGTTCATTATTTCTTCAAATAGGTTTTCAACATCTTGCTCTCTCTCTTCTTCTGGTACCCCCATAATTCTGATGTTGGTTCGCTTGAAGTTGTCCCAGAGGCTTCTTACACTATCTTCAACTTTCTGAATTCTCTTCTCTTCATGCTTCTCTGGAAGAGTGTCCTTGGCCTCTTTGTATTCCAAATCTTTGAGTTGATTCTTGCGATCCTCTAGTCTGCTTTTGGGTCTCTGTATAATATTTTTTATCTCAGTCAGTGTATGTTTAATTTCTAGTTGGTCCTCATTGAATTTATCTGCCTTTTCCATGAAATTCTTGAAAAACCTTATAACCGTGGTTTTGAACTCTATGTCCAGTCGCTTGTTCTCCTCCATTTCTTTGGTTTGTGATCTGTTTCCTTGCCTTCTCATATTCTCTGCTTCCCTAAGTTGGTAGGGTGGTTTTGTGTACTAGGTGTCCTATTGGTTCAACGGGTCAGCCTCCCAGTTACTTGAGGTGGACACTCTTGGTGTACCCTTGTGTACTGGGTGTCCCCCAGCAGGAGCTACAGCAAGGGCTAGTTTTCTCCTCCTTTGCTTGGGCGGTTTTGGAGCAGTCTGGAGCTGTAGTTGGTTAAGCTGCCACAGAACAGGCCATTTATATGCAAAAGCCGCTGTGTGGAGCTGGGGCGGGTTTGTAGAGTGTGCGGAGCGGGGCCTCAGGGCGGGGCGGGGCCTCAGGGCTGGGCGGGGTCTCAGGGCGTCACTAGGCTGGGGCGATGGCTGCCGTCAGCCGTCTCTGCCTTTCCACGTTTCCAAGTCCCTGCGCCCCGCGCTCCAGCGCAGTAAACAATGATTGCTGGGCGCACCTCTGCAAAAAAGTCACTCTCACTTTCCGACCCGATGGCCGAGAGTCCAGCTTCTCCCCGTAGGTGCCTGGGTCCCCCGAGTGTCCCCAGAAACTGGATTTCACAGTGATCGGGAGCTTGTCTCCCTGCGGGTTGAAGAAAAGCCGCGCACCCAGCCGCCCGCCGCCGGCCCGATTCGCGTGCCTCCGTACCTCAGCTTTTCAGCGATTGTGCTTCTTTCTCTTCTTAGTTGTAAATCTTCCACTCAGCCAGCTTTCCCGTGGTTCTGGGTGGTAGACGTTTTTGTCTTTTAGTTGTATTTTTGAAATTGTTGTGTGAGGCAGCAGATTAGTTGTTTAACTATGCCGCCATCTTGGTTCCTCCCCTCAGGCCGCTAAAGGGCTTTTTAGACCTTGGTGTCGGGGCAAATGGGATTATGGTCCAGTTAATTGGCAAGGGATCAACCTCTGTTCAGAGCTGTTAGCAGATGAAATATGAAGATGACACAAATACATGCCCATGAAATAATTACTGAATGATTGAAGAAGACAGCTTGGGTGAGAAATAACTACAAGATGGAAGAAAAATTCGCACAAACAAGAAGCTAAGAAGGGAACCAAAGGATTGGCTAGAAGCAGAAGTTAGGAAGGAAAAAGAGAAGGAACTTTACCTAAGACATGAGATTCTCCACCTGACCCTCCAGCCCCCTTGTTCCTCCTCTAAGGGGGTCTAAACTGCATGTCCAGCGATATCTTAGGGGAGGGAAGGCCATCCTGGGGCACGGCTCCACTTTACAATTGTCCATTACGAGGTATCCAGAGCTTTCTGCCCTGGTGACCTTCCGTACCTGGGGTTCCTCCTCTGCTCGTGTCTAACTGCCTTCGATAGCATACCCAGAAGTTAGATGGTATACATGGATTTTTTTCAATAAATACTATACTGTTTTTAATCCATGGTTGGGGGCCTGTGAATGTGAGGTGGTATCTCCTTGTGGTTTTAATTTGAAAGCATGGCTTTTTTAGTTTTAACTTGGTGGCATCTCCACCAATACCGTTCTGGCCTAAGCCATAATTCTCTCAGTTGGCTCACCACCAGAGCCTCTTAAGCAGTCTTCTGGCTTCCATCCTTGCCTCCTACAGTCCACTCTCAACATGGCAGGTGTAGTGATCTCATTAAAAAGGCAAGAGGAATGTTGCCGGTCTTCTCTTCAAACCTGTCAGTCTTCTCTTCAGACCTACGGGCTGGTGTGCTCACTCCACTCCCTCCCTCCCCTCATCTCCTGCTCTCCTGCTCAGTCTGGCTCCTGCCATTGTGTACATTCTTCCTTCTCCTGGGTGCCTTCTTCCTGCAACTTCTCAGGGGTTTGTGCTCAGATGTCACCTCAGGGAGCCTTCCCTGAGCTCCCTCCAGGAAATTACAGCACACACACACACACACACACCCCTTTCTATACCACGACAGTGCTCCCTAGTGATTTTCCCTCATTCATTCCCCCCTCCCAGGAACTATTTACTAAATGGTATACCCTGTATTTTACTTATCAGTCTGTTTGTCTGTCCGTTTAGGCTCCATGGGGGCAGAATTCCTGTCTTGTTCTCTGTGGAACCCAAGCACTAGGTCAGGCAGGCTCATGGCAGGCATTCATCTGATGAATCAGTAAGGGGAGCAGCCGGGGCCAGGAGATGAAGAAACAAAGCCCTCTGCCCTGAAATTGCCGGCAGCGAACCAGCAGGGAACTCTAGTGCCGATGATTTATTAGCCGTCTTCCGTGGGTGCCCCTTCCTGGCTAACGGTTCATGATGTGAAGGTTCAAGTACATTTCCTTCCTCTTGAGCCTCTCATCTCATTGGCCCGAGTTCCTGCACCTATATTTTACAGTGATTGACATAAACAGGTGTAGGCCACAGAGGACAATTGTGGGAAGTGTACATCTTCCTTCCCCACTGCTACCACCCAAAGGACCAGGCCCAGTTGCTCTTTGAACAGAAGTGGACCAGCTTGGTCAGGTGTTCGCTTTGCTGACAAGACTTCTCCCAGAGACCATTTGTTAGCAATTAGGATAACCACCCACATAGGAAGGAGTATGGATTGCCCATGGGAGGGGTTAAGTCACTTGAAAGCATAACAATGTAGGAACACTTTATGAATATGTATGAGTTTGGTTTCTTCAGTGTGAGCGAGCTCCTTGAACAAAGCATTTATTTTTAACTGGAGCCAAGGCCCAGATCCCACTTGGTTGGTTTTTTATTGAAAGGAAGTTAACACCCACAATGAGAGTTGCAGGTTGTTGGGGCCCAGGACTGACTGGCTGGAGTGGCAATAGAAATGCAAAAGAGGTCTGTTAAGTGAGGTTGGTGACTGTGAATATGGACCTTGAGGATGCTGCTGAGTCCTCACTCAAATGCAGAATATTCTGATTTTAGCTAGCAGCTGGGAGGTATTAGATTTACTGACCTCCTACTCTTGGTCACCCCAGGGGGTGCAAATCAATTTATTATAATTCGTGTAATTTAGTACATATTCCCCTGGATTTAAACTCAATCTTCTGGTTGACAATCCTCAGATTTTTATCTCCAGCGCTGACTTTCCACTAATTCCCAGATTCGATTTCCACTACCTAATTAACATCTCCAACCTTAACGCGCCCAAAATAGAATTCTTGATCTTCCCCCCCACACCTGTTTCCCCTGCCCTGGACTTCCTGGGGACCTGACGCCACACTTCCCTCACCACCCATCCATCAGCAAGTCCTGTCAACAGTACCTAAAAAATAATTCAAACATGCCCCCTCATTCCATTACCACTGCAAACCATCTTTCCACATCTCCATCATCTCCCAGCCTCCCCATCGAGACAGCCGCTAACTCTGCCCCCTTACACTCTGGCTTCTCTCCTGTGCATTCTCTCCATAGCAGTAAAAGGGATGCTAACATGTAAATCAGATTGCTTCACACGTGCCCTTTAAAAAGCTTGTGGTGATGTGCTGTTGCTACAGCATGATGAACCTAGGTTTTACACTAACCAAAAGAAGCCAGTCACGAAAGGCCATGTAGTGTATGATTTCATGTGTATGAAATGTGTAGAACAGGCAGGTCCATAGAGACAGCAAATTAATGTTTGCCTGGAGTGGGGCGAGTGGAGGGAGGAATTGGAGCACACATTACAATGGTGAGTTTTATGTGAATTTTATCAGTTTTTTGTGGGGGTTTTTTTTAAGTGTCAATGCTTCTCATTGCAGTCTTTAGCATCAGACTCCTCACTGTAGTCCCTGAAGCCCTGCATGGTCTGGCCCCGGGTCCCCTCTCCTTATACTCCGAGTTTTACCCTATAGGCCTGCTCTAAGCAACCTTGCCAAGTCCACCTCCACTCCTTGGTTCAAGCTGTTCCCTCTGCCCTTCCCAGGTGGCCTGAGATAGGCCAGAAGGGGACTGGAGGCCCCTTCTCTCTCCTCTGCATCCAAGTTTCCAGGCCAGAGACCCAGGCACTGGCGCTGAGGGCTGGGATTTCAGGGCAGGGAAAGCCACAAACAAGGGTCCTTCCAGCTTCTCCCTGCGCGCTCTTCATACCGCACACGTGCTCACATTCAGATGCTCAGTGCAATGGAATTTCCAGCTTGGACGGGAGAAAGGAATGTATATTGAGGCCCATAATAGTCAGAAAAATAACCCAGCCTGGCCCCATTCCCGGGCCAGGCGTTCCTGGTGTTGTCAAGACCTGTGACCGACTGCCCAGCCCAGCTGCTCTGCTGCTCTCCCAGAACCACCCTCTCTTGAGGCAGGGTGTACACTGGCCAGACTCAAAGGGCAGGGGGTGAGAGGGCCCTTCCCTGCCCGCACGCACCCTTTCCCCCCCCCCCCCCCCCGCGTAGGCTAATCCTCAGAGCTCTTTGGGGGTAGAACCTCTGCTCACCCCACCCGCAGTGGATAATAGGAAATTACAGCAGTTATGGAGACAAGAGCCATCCCTCAAATCCTTTACACTGTAGGAATGGAGGATTGTCTGTTCCCTACTCTATGCAGCCATAGCAACCAGATGTCTTTAAACTTTCATGTTTCTCGAAGCCTTGAGCTCCTTCATGAACATCTGTATGCACTTCCATGCTCCTGTCCATGAAGAAACCCCTGCCCCGTGCCTAGGTGTACCCTGCAGTAACTGTGTACCCTGCACGTTCACATAAAATGAGCTCCGTGACTTTATTTTTCCTTTTAGAAACCACCAATGAAAGGAATAAGTATAGAGTCTAGACTGCTTCGAAACTAGTTTATAAAATGAAAATACAGCCCTGACTGGTTTGGCTCAGTGGATAGAGCATCGGCCTGCGGACTGAAGGGTCCCAGGTTCAATTCCCGGTCAAGGGCATGTACCTTGGTTGCGGGCACATCCCCAGTGGGGTGTGTGTGCAAGAGGCAGCTGATAGATGTTTTTCTCTCATCAATGTTTCTAACTCTATCCCTCTCCCTTCCGCTCTGTAAAAAATGAATAAAAATATTTTTTTAAATGAAAATACTATCTCAAACAGAAACACCTGTGCCCTTAATATTACAAATGCAATGCCATCTTTTTATTGATTACTGCCTTGTGAGTGAATCGGTGTTTGACTACAAAACAGTGGGAAATATGGATGATTGCCCTCTCCCAGCTGATTGCTTTAAGACCAACCTATGATCTCAGATAATTTTAATTTAGTTTTTAAATATAATTTAGCTTCCCTACGACAAAATAAATTGCAAGGATGTAATAGAAAGTGGGAAGGGTAACCTATAAATTTAAAGAGACTTTAAAACCTATTTAATCAGTTATCATATGAAACCTTATTTGATCCTAGTTAAACAAACATTAAATAAATGTATGGCAGGTATGAAACCAAGAGAAGGTTGATTTCTGATTAGATATTTGATGATAAAAATAATTATTCTTTTTTAAAATATGTTTTTATTGGCTTTAGAGTGGAAGGGAGAGAGAAACATTGATCAGGTGCCTCCCTTATGCATCCCAGTCAGGGACCAAACCCACAACTGAAGGGTGAACATGGTGCATAGTGCTCACGGATAGGCCCAATAGCCATCTCAGAGGATAGTTTAATTGAATTTAAGGGAAGGGGGTGGGAGATGGGACTTCCAAAGGGAAGGGCTGCACAGCACCCAGCCAAGGGGACACTGGGTCGATGAAGACGGCATCCAGGAGCTGGAGTTTCATCCTGTATACAGTCACTGCAGGAAAGTTGTTGTCAGTGGGTCTGGGGGCTGAGGTGGGATTGGAATGTGGATGGAATGCAGGTACACGATCCGGTGCCTTCAAGACAGTTTCCATCCTTTGTATGGTCTGACTCCTGGTGTCCAGGGAGTTTTTCCTGGTCTTTTGTTCTCCAGTGGCTGGCGGGAAGCTTACAAATGGCCATTTAAGGATTGTATTGCCCTATGGGCCTAACAGCAACCTGGGCATGTGCCCTGATTGGGACTCAAACTGGAGACCTTTCGGTGTATGGGATGATGCTCCAACCAACTGAGCCACACGTGCCAGGGCAAAAGGAATGATTCTTAATTTGTTTCCGATTTTTGTTTTTTATGTTTTCAAAAAGGAAATGCCGGTCTTTTAGAGATATATATATTAAAACATTTACATAAGAAATAATATGATTTCTAGTATTTACTTCAAAATAATATGGGAGAGGAAGGGCTGGGGTTTAGATGAACATGCTTGGCCATCAGGAGGAGAGGCCTGCGTGGGCCTCCTCTTTCTCTGATGGCCTTGTGTCCAGGCAGAAGCTGCTGTGACACAGTGTGGGAACAAGAGCCTGGAGCTGTCCTCTTTCTGCAGAGCAGAGCTCCTGGGGACCTGGCCCAGGGTCCTGGCCTCATTATTCAGACCGTGAGGCCAGGCTCTCCCATGAACTCTGGTGACCCAAGGATCAGACCCTTAGGCATTACCAGCTTTCTCCCAGAGGCCCCAGTTTTAGCACCAGCCTCTCTGCTGCCTTCACCTGAAGCCCCTCCTGCCCCCCAGGGCTTCCCACAAGTTTTTCATTCTTTAGAACCTGTCCTTAGTGTTGGAAAACATTCAGCATTCCTGGCTTCTGGCCCACAAAATGCCAACTGTGCCTCCAAGTCATTGAGACGACCAAAGGAAAGAGAAACTGCCCACATGCATTTCCATTGCCCTCTAGGGAACATTGCTGCCCCTGCCTGAGAATCGCCAGAACAAAGAGAAACTATAAATATAGCATAACATTGATGAGATACCGTCCAGGGGGAGGAAAGATCTATTTAGGTTTGGCATTCCAATGTAACCTGTGTGGGCCAGACAGCGTCCCTGTGCCTTCCGGGTGATTCTCATGGTTCTTTAGCTGGCTTTCTGCCACCCAGAAAGGGACTCCCGTGTCCCTGACTTCTGGTTGGGAGGAGCCCAGATAAGAGATCAAGGAAAGAAAAAGGAAGATCAGATAGTCCCTGGGCTCCCTCCATAAGAGGTCACCTTGCTCTGGCTGTCTCTCCACCAAAAGGTCCTGACAGGCAAGCTTCTGTATACAATTCTGCTTCCAGGTTCTGGAAATCTTTCCCTCCTCTTGGCCCATCAGCCTGGGAAGTCACAGTTAGGCTGTTACCAGCCCCGGGAGTACTGGCCCATCCCTCGCAGCGTCCCTATGCCACGCCCACCTTTGAGTAAATCCTCCGTTTGTCAAACCCTCCTGGCAGGGTCCTCATTTGAGTGCCTTCTGTTTCCTGTTGGACATCCAGTGCTGTCTTTCTGCACCACACCATTCTGGAGCTACCCCTGGTCACATGAATATTAACTGTATTGTTTGGGTTCCGCGTACACCTGCTGATGAGGAAGGAACTTCATCACTCAAAGTTTCACCGAGATATTTCTGAGTGGCCCCAGGGCATGTGCACACGTTCACCAGCAAGCTCTGCCTTCTTCCTGGAGGCGTCTGCCGTTTCTTCCCCGCTGGCTGCTTTCAGTGATACCCACCGTCTGTGAAGAAAGGGTGGCCTCATCCTGCCATTCTGTCTGATACTCAGTCAGGACAATGTCACACAGGCACTGCCATTTCCACAAAACTCTTCACCGCTGCAGCCATTGGGCACTGCCACTTCCATGGTCTATCGGTCAGGGTTCTACCAGAGAAACAGAACCAGTAGGAAGGATAGGTAGGTAGGTAGATGATAGATAGATGATAGATAGATAGATAGATAGATAGATAGCTATAAAGAGATTTATTGCAAGGAATTGGTCATGTGATTGTGGAGGCTTGCAAGTCTGAAATCTGTAGGGCAGGCCAGGCTGGGAACTCTTGGGCGAGAGTGAATGCTTTAATTCACAAACTTCCTCAGGAAAACGTATTTGTTCTTAAGGCTTTTCAACTGATTGAATAAGGCGCACCCAGATTATCAAGGATAATCTTTTTCTAAGTTATTTTCTTTTTTAAAAAATTAAAGTTATTGGGGTGACATTGGTTAATGGGATCATATAGATTTCAAGCGTACATGTCTACGATACATGATCTGTATATTACACTGCGTGCCCACCACCCAAAGTCAAACCATCTTACGTCACCATGTACTTGGACCACTTCACCCACCACCTACCCCCTTCCCTCTGGTAACCACCCTACTGTTGTCAGTGTCTAAGAGTTTCAGTTTTATATCCTACACATGAGTGAAATCATATGGTTCTTAGCTTTTTCTGACTGACTTATTTTGCTTAGCATAATATTCTCAAGTCCCATCCGTGTTGCAAATGGCGCTATTTCATCCTTTCTTATGGCTGAGTAGTATTCCATTGTATATATGTACCGTGTCTTCTTTATCCAGCCCTCTATCGAAGGACACTTGGGTTGTCTCCATGTCTTGGCCGCCGTGAATAATGCTGCAGCCAAGTGTGCTCTGGGCACTGCTGGCCATCAGGTGATGGTGGACTCCCTTCCTTGAAGGCCGCCTCGCTCACTAGACATTCTGTCTTCTCCTCAAGGTCATGGACATTGGCCATCCCTGGTTTCCTCATATGGTGTCGCAGAGGAGGAAGTGGCTTAGGCTGCAGAGTTCTTCAGACAGGCTGTCAGGCCAGACTGATTTGGGGGAGGTCAGGACTAGTTAGAAATAAGGAGCGATCCCTGAGACCAAACACAGCGATGCTGGGACAGGAGGAACCCCATCTCTTTTCTGAGGTCACGTGGGGCAAACAGGGTGGGAGAGTAGGGGGTGGGCCAATCAGACTCTTGAGCCCCCAGAAACCCTAGATTCCAGAATTGCCTGGGGGAGGGTGTCCCCAACCCTGGAGCCCAGACCCTTTGCCCTGAACCTTGAGGCTGGATACACGTTGCCCAGAATGAACACATCTGGGGATATCAGTCCGGCTCACAAAACTACACTTCTTGGGATTGGCCTGGAGGTGGCGCCCATGCTGTTGGTCGGGAACCGCTGGACCAGGCTCGGGTGGGTCTGGCAAGTGGCTGAGGTCCCCAAGTGGAAGAGGATGCCCAGAAGGCTGGGTTGGGCCCTTTTATCAGGCCCCGAAAAGAGCAGGGACATTGTCCGCACCTAGGAGCACTGTCCTGCATTCCAACTGTTCAAGACTTACCTTGAAATCTGTTTTTAACTCCCATCCCCGCAGATCCAGAGAGATCTGGGTTTTAAATACCATACCCTGATCTCTTCGTAACATCTAGCCTTCCTACGAATCCTTCCACCACACAGCTTAACAATTCTTCTGATCAAAATGCATTCTTGAGTGTTTATAGGGCAAACATAAAACTTATATATATATATAATAAATATATTTTTTTTTTAAATATTTTATTGATTTTTTACAGAGAGGAAGAGAGAGAGGGATAGATAGTTAGAAATATCGATGAGAGAGAAACATCGATCAGCCGCCTCCTGCACACCCCCCACTGGGGATGTGCCTGCAACCAAGGTACATGCCCTTGACCGGAATCGAACCTGACCCTTGAGTCCACAGGCCGACGCTCTATCCACTGAGCCAAACCGGTTTTGGCAAAACTTATATATTTTTTAAAAGAATTGCAAGCAAGGTTAGACTGAGGAGCCCGTGATACTTTTGCCATCCCGTGTCCTGCAGCCTGGCCAGGCCCCTCGTCAGTTCTGTGGAGCCAGGGTGGAGGGGTCAAGAAGGAGGCAGAGCGGCAGGTGGTCAGAGGTCCCTTTAGATCCGGGATTCACTCATTTCTGGGCCACTGCTCTGGCCAAGGGGTTCTATCTATGCAAGCAGGCCAAGGCATGTCTGCAAGACTGCCTGCTGTTCCTTGCCTCTGTGATCCGGGTCTGGTTTGCAGGACATAACAGAAGGCGGAGAATCAGCAAAGCAAGACACAGTCCTGGTTTAAGACGACAGTAGCGCTGGCTGAGGGCAGAGCCTATGAAATTAGGTCCAGCCTAGCCATGGCTGCCCTTGAGGGCAGTCCACTGTGTGTGTGTGTGTGTGTGTGTGTGTGTGTGTGTGTGTGTGTGTGTGTGTGTGAAATCCCTGGATCCACTCTCCCAGCCAAGGTGTGGGAAGCTCCCACCCTCCCCCAGTCTCTTATTTAGTTTATGCCTTCAGCATCAGCTGGCAAATGAGTCCCATGTTTCATTTCCCACCTCCCCTTCCACTAAAAAAAAGGTCATTCACTCTAAGATCAAGCTAACATACATTCACTGTTGAGTAAAGCAAACACATTTCTAATAAAATTCGGACTCTCCTGAGACGTTGGCTTTATAGCTTCCAGGCGGAGAACGCGGCGTCTGTGGGGGTGAGGAGATAATGAAATGGCTGGAAGTACTTGGGGTAGCGTTAGTCGATCAGGAGACAAAAATGTTCCGTCCCTGCATTGCTCAGTGAAAATGACCCGTTAGGTAGACTTAATGGGGCTCTGAAAACCCCCTTCCTTGCTTCCCTTCCTATTTGCTGGGCTGCTCAGGGAGCTGTGAGGCCCAAAGAAGTAACCCAGGCCGATGGAAACCCAGTTCAGAAAGATTATGTATAACTTCCCCCTGGAAACGAAATTTGTTGTCTCCTCGCAGGCCAGCAGGGGCTGCGATTCTTGCATGGAATGGGATGCCTGTGGTGGGATGATCAGAGGCCACTTTGTTTGGGGACTGTCCGGACAAGCTGAGAAAAATGGCCTGGGGAGTGGCTGAAGGCTGGCAGCTGGCCGCCCCTAGGATGGGTGTGCCCATTGGCTTCAGAGGAAGCAGGAATGAAGGAATAAAAATCACCATGAATATTTGAAGGCATTAAAAACTTCATTTTCAAGCAAAGCAACACTAGCTTAAAATGTGTGTCTCCTCCCAATTTGTTTTATTCTTACTGTGTTTTGTTTTTTTTTTTAATCCTTTTATTCTCTTTGCTCAGAGGTAAGTAATTGATTTCCTTATCAGGATGTCGGGCAATACATTTTTCAGGTTTTCAGGGCGCAGAACAAATCTAAAATGGTTGTCTGGCAGACACAGCTTTCAGCTGCAATCATTCTTTTTTTTTTTTTAATCTAGTTTTTTTTATTATTATTATTGACATTTTACAGAGAGGAAGGGAGAGGGATAGAGAGTTAGAATCATCGATGAGAGAGAAACATCGATCAGCTGCCTCCTGCACACCCCCCTACTGGGGATGTGCCCGCAACCAAGGTACATGCCCTTGACCGGAATCGAACCTGGGACCCTTCAGTCCACAGGCCAACGCTCTATCCAATGAGCCAAACCGGATAGGGCTAATCTAGTTTTTTTAATTTTATATATTTTTATTGATTTCAGAGAGGGAGAGAGAGAGAGAGAGGAGAGAGAGAGAGAGAGAGAGAGATAGGCACATCAATGATGAGAGAGAAAAAAAATCATTGATCTGCCTCCTGCACACCCCCCACTGGGGATCAAGCCTGCAACCCTGGCATGTGCCCTGAATGGGAATCAAACCTTGACCTCCTGGTTCATAGGTCAACACTTAACCACTGAGCCACACCAGTGAGGCTAGCTACAATCATTCTTATCATCAGGTAGGACTGCTGGCATACGGTTTTCAAATATTATTCATAAGTGTTGTCTTTTACTGGTCAAGTAAATCATAACATTCTTTTTTAAAAATATATTTTTTATTAATTTCAGAGAGGAAGGGAGAGGAAGAGAAAGATAGAAACATCAATGATGAGAGAGAATCATTGATTGGCTGCCTCCTGCAAGCCCCCGACTGGGACTCAAGCCCGAAACCCAGGCATGTGCCCCCTGATCAGGAATGGAACCCGTGACCTCCTGGTTCATGGGCTGATGCTCAACCATTGAGCCACACAGGCTGGGCAATGATAACATTCTTTTACTCTGTGATTGTGTCATCCAAAAAGGAAAGAAAAAAAGAATTTTTAACAATGATCCCAATAAAGCTTGTAAGATAATTTTCAATGGTAATGCATTGGTTCCTGGAGATTTGATTAAAGAGAAAACTAGGTCAATTTAAGCAGAGTCCAAACGAGGCAGAAAGCAAGTCCATAGAAGGGGGGAAGGAAGTTGTGGAACAAGAGATACAGTAAAAGGAAAAAAATTTCAAGTTTCGAAATCACAGACAAAAACAAGTCAACAAATCACCTTGCATATTTGCTGTGGAGATTTACATATATATATATATATATATTTATATATATATATGTTAGAAAAGGAACTAAAAATTTCACTCCAGTAATTGCTAATAATAGTATAGTTGAGAGTAACTTTGTTGCTGATGGATGAGGGGCACGAATGAAAGAACTTTTAAGGCTTATCTATAATTCCCCCCATTCCTTGTGCCACTTGTTTATTTTTTATTAGTTTTTAAGATAGATAGATAGATAGATAGATAGATAGATAGATAGATTTCAGAGAGGGAGAGATAGAAACATCAATGATGAAAGAGAATCATTGATTGGCTGCCTCCTGTACACCCTACACTGGGACCAAGCCCATAACCCAGGTATGTGCCCCGACTGGGAATCGAACCATGACCTCCCCGTTCACAGGTCGATGCTTAACACTGAGGCACGCTGGTCAGGCTCACTGTGATATAATTTATATACTATAAAATTCACCCTTTTATATAAGTGTACAATTTAGTGGGGTTTAGTATATTCACAAGGTTGTGCAACCATTAACACTATATAATTACCCCCTCTCCCCCCAAAAAAGCCTGGTAACCATTGGCAGTTACTCCGAATTCACCCCTCTTCCATCTCCTGGCAATCATTAATCTACTTCCTGCCTCTATGAATTTGCCTATTCTGGACATTTCATATAAATGAAACCATACATGGTCTTTTATGTCTGGTTTCTTTCACTAAACATAATTTTTTGTGTGGAAAAAATAGACATAAATAAAATCCATTTACCATTTCCACCATTTGTAAGTGTACAGTTCAGTGGCACTAGGAACATTCACATTGCTGTGCATACGTAACCACCAGCCGTCTCCAGAACTCTTTCAGCTTTCCCAACGGAAACCACAAACTCATTATAGTAACTCCCCATTACCCCTCACCCCCGCCCCCTGGCAACCACCTTTCTACTTTCCATCTCTATAAATTTGACTACTCTGGGGGCCTCATGTCCTTTCGTGTCTGGCTTACTGTCTTCAAGGTTCATCCAGGTTGTAGGATGTGTCAGCACTTCCTTCCTTTTTAAGGCTGAATAGTATTCCATTGTGTGGACAGACCACACGTTGGTTAGCCATTCATTTGTCAGTTGATGGACACTGGGTTGCTTTCATGATTATGAATACTGCTACCACGAACATCCATGTACTAGTTTTTGTATGGACATGTTTTCAATTCTCTTGGCTATATACCTGGGAACAGAATTGCTGGGTCACATGAACACTCACGTTTAACCTTTGGAGGAACTGCCAAAATGTTTTTCACAGGACTGCACCATTTTACATTCTTGCCAACAGGGTATAAGGTTTCAAGTTTCCTCCCATCCTCACCAACACTTGTTATTCACCCCCCTTTTTTTTACTACAGCCATCCTAATGGATGTGAAATGTCCTCTCACTATGATTTAGATGTAAATGTTGTGTTTTAATTTTTTAAGTCAGGAGAATATACTACTTATTTTCTTGTATAGTTAAGAAAATAATTATTTTACAGAAGAATTGCATGTCTAACACACTAGGATATAAAGAACAAAACACATCTAAGGTTCAGTTTCTGCAAGAAGGAGATTATTCACTTAGTGGAGTGGTTATTATCACTAACCATTTTTTAAAAATATATTTTATTGATTTTTTACAGAGAGGAAGGGAGAGGGATAGAGAGCTAGAAACATCGATGAGAGAGAAACACCAATCAGCTGCCTCCTGCACACCCCCCACTGGGGATGTGCCCGCAACCAAGGTACAGGCCCTTAGACCGGAATTGAACCTGGGACCTTTCAGTCCGCAGGCCGACGCTCTATCCACTGAGCCAAACCGGTTTCGGCTATCATTAACCTTTTTTAAAAAAAAATTTTTTTTAATTGATTTCAGAGATGAAGGGAGAGGAAAAGACAGATAGAAACATCAATGATGAGAGAGAATCATTGATAGGCTGCCTCCTGCACGCTCCCTACTGGGGATTGAGCCTGCAACCTGGGTATATGCCCTTGACCAGAATCGAACCCTGGACCCTTCAGTCCACAGGCCGACGCTCTATCCACTGAGCCAAACCGGCCAGAGCATCACTAACCTTTATTAAGTGTTTGCTGAATTTCAGGCACTGTACTTGGCTCCTTATGTGCATTATTTTATTTAATACCCATAGCAACACTATGATGTGGGCACTATAATGTTCCATTTTACATGTGACAAAACAGACGTAAAGAAACCTGCCCAGGGTCACAGTATTGCCCCAACATAGTAAGTCGTCTTATTTTTTCCTAAACATACTGGGTCCACTCTGTTTAGATCTTCACATGGATGACTTCTTTAATGTTCAGGTTTGAGCTCAAATGTTACCTCCTCAGAGCTTTCCCTTCACCTACACAAAGTAGCATTGTATGTATTGCCAACATATAATAAGTACTCAATAAATATTTACCAAGTGAAGCCATACCATGGACATCTCCACTCCCCTAAATCTGCTTCCCCCATTCCTTTGGTTCAGAATAGCTTGTCTACTTAGCTCAAGTCCTATGACCCATCCCCAGCAATGCCCCCTTCTCTGAGCAAATCCAGGCAAGTGATGTTTCAGGCTCAGCTGGTGTGGCTCAGTGGTTGAGCGTTGACCTATGAACCAGGAGGTCATGGTTCAATTCCCAGTCAGAGCACATGCCCAGATTGTGGATTTGATCCCCAGTGTGGGGCATGCAGGAGGCAGCTGATCAATGATTCGCTTTCATCATTGATGTTTCTACCTCTCTCCCCATCTCCCTTCCTCTCTGAAATCAATTAAAAAAAATATTTTTTAAAGAGATATTTCAGCCCTGAATTAATAAAAAATGCCATCAACATCTTTTAAAAGATGTGTAATGATGCTGGTTTTGAAATCCTGTCTCTATCATGTACTATCTATGTGACCTTGGGCAAATTATGTAACCTCTGACCTCTGGTTTCCAGAAAATAATGCATACCGCAGAGTGGTGCTGTGAGGGTTAAGTGGGATAACGTCTCAAAATCAATATGCTTAATCATTAACATTTTAAATTACTGTTGAAAAAAATGTAATATTGAAGAAAACTTCTAACACAAAGATGTTCATGAACTGTTACTTATGATAGGAAAATTTTTGGAAACAAATTCAGAATCCTCTTGATGGAATACTATGCAGTCATTACATTGTGAGAATGTATTGTAGAATCATAGACCAGAGAGCACTGGACAAAAGTGTGGAAGTGGCGTCATCTTGCCTATATGTAAATACATGGCTAAAGTCCCTGGGCCTCTCCAGCCTGTGGGTTTAAAGGAGACCACATTCACCTTGTACCCAAATTTCTCTGTCTCGTTGCCCCCACCTGCTCCTGCAGACCTCTGCAAAGGCCCTGGGGGCCCTAGGGAGTCGCTGGAGTACATCTGCTCCTCCCCCGCTGCCCCAATTTTCGTAAATGTTTGGCCTTGATAGACGCAGCCTCTCTCTCTCTCTCTCTCTCTCTCTCTCTCTCTCTCTCTTGTTAAACTTTCAGAGAAATATTTTCTCTCTCTCTTTTTTAAAAATAGATTTTTATTGATTTCAGAGAGGAAGGGAGAGGGCGAGAGAGATAGAAACATCAATGATGATGAGAATCATTGATCAGCTTCCTCCTGCAAGCCCCACACTGGGGTTCGAGCCCAAAACCCGGGCATGTTTCCCTGACCGGGAATGGAACTGTGACCTCCAAGTTCATAGGTTGGTGCTCAACCACTGAGCCACGCCAGCTGGGCGACACAGCCACTCCTTTTTGACACAGCCACTCCTTTGCCCTTGCAAATACTCCACAAAGGACACCCCCTGTGGGGCGACCCACCACCTGGTCTGCCTGGACCTGGGATGGGTTCCTGGGATGCAGGACTTTTTGCGCTAAAACTGGAAGATTCCTTGGCAAACTGGGATAAGCTGGTCACCCTCTCTCAGTGCGCAGGGTGCTTCCAGGGCTGCACAATTTTAGGTCTCCAAGTGGGGTTTCTCAGCTGGAGCCAGGCTGTGTTCCTCCCAAAATAAGGATGATGGATTGCACAGAGGACTGGGTGAGCAGAATCTCTGTTTGAATTCAGACTTGTATCCCTGGTCCCAGGGAAGTAAGAAAACGAGTCAAAAGCTTGCTTGAGAAACAAGCGGTCAGGGCACAGGTCTGGACAAGAGATGCTGGTTTGGGAAACATGAGCTCATTGGGTGGCAACAGAAGTCATGGGAGTGGGCTAGAGGGTCCAGGAGGTGTGTAATGAGGACAGAGCCTGAGGATAAAGACATTTGAGCCAATAAATAAATGGAAACCAGAGAAACGGGGGGCGGGGGGCGCGGAGGGGGGCAGGAAATGGCCAAGAAGATAGGAGGAAAACTAAGATTCAAGATCGGCAGGTTTGGGGCCACAGTTTCCTGTCTGTCCTTCGCTTCCCTCCTTCTATGCCTTGTGCAAAAGCCAGTGTTGATACTGACTTATCATTCTCTGTATCATTGTGTAGGTTTCTCTTCACCTTCTTCCAGCTCCTGAGGTGTAAGGCCTCCCCGAGGCCTGTGTGACATCTGCTCTCTCTCTGTACTCTCTTCCATAATCCTTTCGTTTACCCACACGGCCACCATTTTCACGTCAACGAGGCTGCTTCCCAAATTAAACCTCAGTTGCAATCTCTCCAGGGCTTCAGTGCACATTTCAAAGTGGCTCCAGGACAGTCCCGCCTCATCTTCCCATCAACCAGCCAAATTCAGCCTACTTACCGTAAGTGTGAAACAGCCGGATCAGAATCATGGACGTTAGCACTGGAAAGACCCATTGAAATGATCTATCTCAGTGGTCGGCAAACTCATTAGTCAACAGAGCCAAATGTCAACAGTACAACGATTGAAATTTCTTTTGAGAGCCAAATTTTTTAAACTTAAACTTCTTCTAACGCCACTTCTTCAAAATAGACTCGCCCAGGCCTGTGGTATTTTGTGGAAGAGCCACACTCCAGGGGCCAAAGAGCTGCATGTGGCTCGCGAGCTGCAGTTTGCCAAACACGGATCTATCTAATCCAGACCTGCCCAGCTAGTGATGGCACACACTGGTGCTCAGCGAATGAGATGTGGGTGGTGGATAGGGCCGTCCCCCGAGCCCTCAGAGTGGCTGGAGTCTCTGGACCAGTCACCTTTGTTCATATGGCCTCATCCTGAGTCTTAACTGCAGGTCTGTGATACATCACACTCCAAGTTACCCAAGTCTAAGTCAACTCACATTAACATCTGTGTGTGTGTGTGTGTGTGTGTGTGTGTGTGTGTGTGTGTGTGTGTCATATCCTAGCTGATCTATCGCCCCTCCCAGACTGAAGGAATCCTCCAGGTTATGGGAGCTGGATGGCCAGGCACGCCCCATCCTGGCCTCTCCTGCAGTTAGATGAGAACTCAGCACATCCCCCTCAGCCTTTGAACTGGAAGCTAGCAGTGCTATGGAGCAGTGCCCAGTGCCCAGCGTGGGTGATATTACCAGGACAAGCTGGGCCTTGTGCCAGGGAGCGACAGCATGCTGTCCTCACTAGTGTTGTAGCCTGATTTCAGACAATTCCTGGTTGCAAATCTCGGAATCTGGAAGACCAAACTGATAAAGAAATGGGAACCGTAGTGGTTGTAGGAAATAGGCTCTCGGGGAAAAGGGGTGGGGTGGTCTGTGCCTGCCTGTCTAGACTTTGAGGCTGAAGGTAGAGAAAAGGCATCTAATGTTGAGTTCCGAGACTTAAATACCCATGTCAACTTGTGGCAAAACAATTCAGCAAAACACGTGTGCCGCTTGGAAATAAAGACAAGTCTTTAAGGAGTGATTGGCTGTGGCCATAGAACTATAACGGACGTGAGGACTTCAAGGACTAGGGGGTGGGAGAGTGAGTGTCTTCCGACATGCTCAATGCCGGGCAGCTCTCTTTGGGTTTAGGAGACTACATATGCCACATATGACCCATTTCCAAGTGCCTGAAAGCCTGCTAGCGTTGAGCCTCGGCACAGTGCAGGAGAAGTCCTTCCTTCAGCAGATCCAGGCTGCAGAGCAAGGAGCTCTGCTAGTTGGTCCTCAGATCCCCGTGGATCCAATGGTGCTCTGTGTGCGGTCACATGCTGGGATGCTGTACAGAGCCCACATCAAGTCCTCAAAAGAGCATCACTGTGGCTGTGTTTCAGGTTTTAGAGCAAAGCCTTGCTCTCTTTGGCTAATAACTATTCTTCTTTTTGGAAACTGGTTTTATTATTTATTTATTTATTTATTTATTTATTATTATTATTATTTTTGGTTAAACCTCACCAAGGATATTTATTCCCCATTTATTTTTATTTTAAAAATATATTTTATTGATTTTAGAGAGGAAGAGAAAGAAACATCAATGATGAGAGAGAATCATTGATTGGCTGCCCCCTGCACTTCCCCTACTGGGGATCGAGCCCGCAACCCAGGCATGTGCCCTTGGCTGGAATCGAACCCAGGACCCTTCAGTCCAGAGGCCGTCACTCTATCCATTGAGCCAAACCAGCTAGGGCTAGTCCCCACTTATATTTAGAGAGTGTGAAAGGGAGGGAGGAATGTGGGGAAGAGAGAGAAAGAGAGAGAGAGAGAGAGAGAGAGAGAGAGAGAGAGAGAGAGAGAGAGAGAGAGAGAGAGAGAGAGAGAGAGAGAAAGAGAGAGAAGTATTGATGTGAAAGAGACACATCTATTGGTTGCCTCCCCTTTATGTCCCCATGGGGTTCAGGAGAACCTGCAACCCTTGACTGGGAATAAAACCGTGATCCTTGGGTGCCAACACTCTAACCACTTAGTAACACTGGCCAGGACTGGAAACTTGTTTTTAAATTGCTCCTGGACCCTTCCAAAGGGTGTAAGTCTGACCATGGAGCACGGGCTGACCATGTAACCTATGTGGCTTATCATGAACTAAGTTTCTGTCCACCTAACCACAAAGTGCCCAGTAGCACTCCTTTCCTCAAGAGGACATGGGGTGTAAGAGCAGGTCTGAGCAGGCCCTGAGGAAGGCACGGACATGCAACACCCAGGGTGTTTACTCCCCTTTTACTGCCACCCTCCCTCAACCCATAACCTTACGGAAATCTCCCATGACCAGGTGACTAAGGAGGACAACATCTGAGCTTGGTTTACTGCTAAGGTGTTATAGCTGCACTAGGCAAGTGGTCTTTTTTTTTTTTTTTTTAATACATTTTTATTGATTTCGGAGAGGAAGGGAGAGGTAGATAAAAACATCAATGATGAGAATCATTGATCGGCTGCCTCCTGCACACCCGGAGATTGAGGGATTGAGCCCAAAACCCGGGCATGTGCCCTGACTGGAAATGGATCTGTGACCTCCTGGTTCATAGATCAATGCTCAACCCCTGAGCCACGCCGCCAGCCAGGTTAGGCAAGTAGTCTTGAAGGACAATGGTTAAAGGAAATCTTCAGCGGGCCAAGCTTTGAGATGTACTCTTGTGGTTCTCTTTGCCTCGAGAAAGACTCTGTACCATTTCATGAGCCAGGTGGTCAAGGACTTTGGTGTAAAGGAGGTTTGGGAGAGAGGACATAGATGAGGGTCTCAGAACAGAGCTAGGGAGTGTTAGTGTTCTGTATGAATACTTATCAAAATGTCCCCACTGCTAAAGAGTGGACAAGAAGACCCACCCTAAAATAAAAAATTAAAAAAAAGGCCCACCCAGTAGATGAAGGGCAAGTTCCTTCCCTAGTCAAGCCAGTGACGACTTATTGGGGTCATGAGTGCATCATGGGCTTCTCCTGGCCAAGGCTGACCTCGTTAGTGCCACTACCACGTGTCTGTTTTAGAGTGAATCATTATAATGGACTAGAGGCCCAATGCACGAAATTCGTGCATGGGTAGGGTCCCTAGCAGCTGCCGGCCAGGGCCTTCTTCCCCACCCCCCCCCCCCCGCAGCCCCCTGCCACTGAGGCTGGTTGCGGGGAGGGGCCACAGGCAGTTGGCCGGCTGGCCCTGCCCCCAGGTCGAACTCCTGGTCAAACTCCTGGTGGAGGAGACAATTTGCACATTAGGCTTTTATTATATAGGATTCTTCTGACCATGGTGAGTCAACCACATTGGGAAGAGGTTTATACTGAATTTGGATTTGCTTTTCCGACCAGCCCTGCTTTTCCCATCATCATCCTACATGGGTCTACTGAATACCTTATTTGCCATCATGGTTATCTTACACATCATGGCATCTGTCTTGAGTCAGTCCAGGCTGTTGTGACAAATTACCATAGCCTGTGTGGCTGACGAACAACAGACTTATTTCTCCCAGCTCTGAAGGCTGGACGTCTTGGGTCAGGGTGCCAGCATGGTTGGGTTCTGGTTGCAGACGGCCAACTTCTCGCTGTGTCCTCCCAAAGCAGAGAACAGCAGGAAAGCAACCTCTCTCATGGTCTTACGAGGGTACTAATCCCATTCATGAGGGCCCCACCTTCATGATCTCATCTAATCCTAATTATTTCCCAAAGGCTCCACCTCCTAATAGCATCACATTGGGTGGGCAGGGGTTCAACATGTGAATTGGGGGGCGGGGAAGGGGGCGGGTAGGGGACACAGTCCATAACAGCATCTGACCAAGGGACTAACTTTAGAGGAAGAAGAAACTGGCTGTCAGACTGGCTAGGCCTATTGTGGACCCCAATAACCAGAAGCAGCTGGCTTTATGAAATAGTAGAATCCACAGCTCCCGAGACCAGCTGGAAGACAAACCACTTGGGAGCTTGGATTCCATTTATACTTACAACTAGCGACTCTGGAGGTGTCAATATCCTTCTCATGAATTTCTTTTCTGTGTAAATGAGCCAGTGTTTCTGTTGCTTGTAATTAAAAACACCAAGAATACAAAAATACCTCTTGTTGTGTCATCTATAGTATTTTTTATTTTTATTTTTTTTGTAAATCGGCCTCCTCCACAAATAGCTTATGAACTCTGAAGGCTGTCACCATTTCTATTATTTTTCCTATTGTACATGGGACTGTACTTTACACAGTGCAGGATACAGGTTGCAATCTTGTAGATTCTGGGCTATATCAGAACTGCATGTAATTTGCTCAATCTGAAGTGTTTTGAAAAAATTGACTTAGTTGCCAACATTTGCACCTTCTCTTGAAAAACTTGAAGATCTAGCCATTTTAAACCCATATTCCCACAGCTTCCCTCTTTTTTTTTTTTTAAATCCTCACCCGAGTACATTTTCATTGATTTTAGAGAAAGAAACTTTGATGTGTCTGGAAATTGAACCTGCAACCTTTCGGTGTATGGATACGCTCCTCCCAACTAAGCCACATGTCCCAGGGCCCACAGCTTTCTTTTTTTTTTTTTTTTCCCACAGCTTTCTTTAAACAAAACACAGGCTCTTCCATTTGACAAAGTCCTCACCTTGCCCACTTTATTTACTTTCATTACTTAACCGGACTCTGAAGGCACGTTTGTCACCCTTGATGCTTAACTGAATTATTCTGAATAAATTAAATTGTCAGTTAATGCTTGTGTTTTACATTTTCTTTCTTTAAAAAATATATATATATTTGTGTTGATTTCAGAGGAAGGGAGAATCAGAAACATCAATGATGAGAGAATCATTGATTGGCTGCCTTCTGCACGCCCCCTACTGTGGATGGAGCCTGTAACCCCCGCATGTGCTCTGACCTGGAATCAAATCCCGGCCTCCCGGTTTATATGTCCAGGCTCAACCACTGAGCTAAACTGGTCTGGCATTTTTTCTTTTTTTTTCTTTCTTAATCCTTATTGTTGAAAGTATTACAAGGGCTCCCTTTTCCCCCCATTGGCCCCTTCAAGCCCTCACCCACACCCTTGCCCCAGGCCTCCATCACCCTATTGTCTGTGTCTTTGGGTTATGCATACAAGTTCTTTGGTTAATCTCTTCCCACCCACCCACCCACCTACCCACCCCGCCTACCCTCTGAGATTCATTTGCATCTCACTTTTGCTTTCTATCCTTGTAACTAGAGGGTAGTAAGCCACTCAGGGGACCGGAGCCTGTTAACTATATTTCTTTTCTTTCTGTGTTTTTTTTTTAGATTTGAGAGAGAGGAAGGAAGGGAGGAACATCGATTTTGCTGTTTCCCTTATTTACGCATTGGGTTGGCTAATTCTTGAGCCTCCCTGGCTTGGTCTGGGGATGCCTATCCTTTCATCATCTTGATTCCTCCCCTGGGCTAAGCTGAGGCCTGTGACTGGAGAGGTAAAAAGATTAAAGTTACTTCCTGGTAACTCCAACCTACGTTTTGAGGCAGGTTTTAGGCAGGAAGTCACTCTTTCTGCTGGAAAGCTCTAGCGGGGCTGGTGGAGTTTCCAGCTGGGATCCCGGGGAAGGTGGAAGGAGGCTGGGGTGTAGTTCCTCCCGGGGCTGATCCGAGGCTTCCGGGTGGGGGTCCTCACGGCGGGAGCCCCAGGGTGACTGCCTAGGGGTCCGGGGCGTGGCTCCTGGCACAGCCCCCCAAGCAGTTGCCATTGGGATCCCTGTCAGGACTCCCCGAGAACCAAGCCCGGGGAGTTTCCCATTTTGGGGGGCTCCTCTCCCCGCCTCCCAACCCCCGCTAATTTCCCTCCGTCGCGGGCGAAGCCGGTCCCCGCGGTAGCTCGAGTCGCCCCCTCCGCGTACCCTCTGGCTCTTTGAGCATCAGCTTCCCCAGGGAGGCGGGCGAGGGATCCATTTGGGGGCTCCCCTGCCCTCCTCTCCGAGCCAGGGGCGGGGAGACACGGGAAGGAGGCCCTGCCGAGAGGGCTCCGCGGAGGTAGTCGTCTCCCGAGGTAGTCGTCTCCCCAGACTTCGGCGCTGGGCTCTTCTCGAGGGGCAGCGAGCGCCCCGCCGGTCCCGCGCCGCCCACGTCTGAGGTCCGGCCGCGCCGCGCCGCGCGGAGGCGCCCCGGGCTCCCCGCCCCCGGCCCGGCGCTCCCGCGCTCCCCCTAGCGGCCGCCGGGGGCCTCGCTCCGTCCCAGGCTCGTCGGCGGCGCAGCTCACGTGACCGCGCTCCGGGCCTGCGGCCGCTGTCGGTTCCCCCAGTCACCGAGCGAGAGGGAAGAAACAAGATGGCGGCTGAAGGCGATCCGGAGTGGGGCCCCAGCAATTCGGATTGAGCCTTCTCCCTCCACCCGCTTCCGCCGGCCGGGCCCCTCCCGCCCGGCCCCGCGGGCCTCCCCACCCGGCCCCGGCGCCCCCACGCTCCCCTCCCCCTCCGCTTTCCCTTCTCCCCCCCCCGCCGGAGCTCCGACATGAGGGGCCGGCGGGGCAGGCCGCCCAAGCAGCCTGCGGCTCCCGCAGCCGAGCGCTGCGCCCCGGCCCCGCCGCCGCCGCCGCCGCCGCCGCCCACGTCCGGACCCATCGGGGGGCTCCGCTCGCGGCACCGCGGCAGCAGCCGGGGCAGGTGGGCCGCCGCCCAGGCTGAGGTGGCGCCCAAGACGCGGCTGAGCTCGCCCAGGGGGGGCGGCAGCAGCCGGAGGAAGCCGCCGCCGCCGCCGCCGCCGGCCCCCCCCAGCACCAGCGCCCCGGGCCGGGGGGGGCGAGGAGGCGGGGGCGGCAGGACGGGGGGCGGGGGCGGCGGCGGCCACCTGGCCCGGACCACCCCGGCCCGGAGGGCCGTCAACAAAGTGGTGTACGATGACCACGAGAGCGAGGAGGAGGAGGACATGGTCTCCGAGGAGGAGGACGGCGACGCCGAGGAGACCCAGGACTCGGAGGGCGACGAGGAAGACGAGATGGAAGAGGACGACGATGACTCCGATTATCCGGAGGAGATGGAAGACGATGACGACGACGCCAGTTACTGCACGGAAAGCAGCTTCAGGAGCCATAGCACCTACAGCAGCACTCCAGGTACCCACCCCGCCCTCGGTGCGGGCTCCCTCCCCGCCGCCCCCGCCCTCCCCCACGCTCACTCCCCGCGGGGCTCCCCCACCCCCGCCTCGCCCCGGCGGAGGGGAAAGGCGACGTTACATCAAGTGACAAAAAAAACAAAACAAAACAAAAAAAACACCCCACAAAACTAGATTTACCAGAGGAAAGAGGCTCATTGTTCAAAATGGAGATTGCATTGTTGCAGTTTGCAGGCCACACGCTCGCTCGCTCGCTTTCTCTGCCCCCCCAGCCCCTGATTTCCCTCTTCCCAGTGGGTGCCAGTGCGGGGTCCCCGTGGGGCAGGATCCGAACTTGGGCACACGCGTGTCTGTTGCACTTCTTTCCCTCCCCTTGTGCTGGTTTGGGGTGTTGGAGTGAAGGAAAGGCTCTTCCTGTCTTTGCAGACACCTCTCTGCATTTCTAACGGGGCTTCTTTCAGGTGTTTGTTTATTGTCTGGCTGTTCCTTACCGTGGAACTGAGGGTTTAGACAGGTTGTGGCTCACACACACACACGGGCACATACCAAGCTTCTCTTCCCACCCGGAGCCTCAGTGTGGTTTTAAAATTGTGTCGAGGAAGTGGACCCGTTTGGGTGGCAGGGGGAGCCTCCTCGGGTCCTGGGGTCTGTTTGTTTGCTCGAGTGCTAATGGGCTCGCGCCCCAGTTGCTCGGTGAGTGGCTGATTAAAAAGCAAAGCAGAAAACCAAAACATAAACCAAAAACAAACGTGGCAATTCATCCGATTCAAAGTCATTTGGGTAAGACCCAGAGTAAAAGGAAGGAATCGTAGGAACATGCGTCTTGCCGATTGGATCCTTTTGCTTGGCCCGAGAAACGCAGTTTCGTGTCACCTGTTGCAGGAGAACGTGTAGCAGGCGGAATTGCTGGAGATGAACTTTTTGGACCAACTTCGAAGTCGCACAGCAAAAGTATAGGGGGATTTAGTAGAAAAAAATGACTTTTTCTTTTTTATTCCATTTCGAAGGACAAAAGTTCTGCTGGATCTGTAATGCGTTTCTTCATGGTGACTCCTAACTTCTCACAGAAAGTTTCTCCAGCTTGGTGCTTAGATACATTTTTTTTTTTTTTAAAGCACACAATTGCTGCTTTGTATTAAATATGGAGTTGCATCTTACTAAGTTGTGAAAAAAGCATTACTTGTAGCGATAACCTACAAGATTTTTCCTTTATGTTTGTTAATCTGTATTAACTAAATTAGAATCCAGTTTTAAGAGCATTTACAAAGTAAAGTTTATGAGGAATTAGGATCTTAAGAAAGTAAGGTGTATCACTTGCGTTTTAAAAAGAGACTAGGGTAGTAGAAGTGGTTAAATAAGTTTAAATGTTTCCATTTTTTATACATGCTTTAATACTTATTGGAGGAGTGTGAATATTAAGCCAGATGTAATCCCATTTAGATTGTCCTAACAGCAAATGAAAAAGGTAACTTATTTTGCCTCACAGAAAGAACATATCTGCCTGTATTTTAATTTTTTTAGGGGGCGGGGAGAGTTGCTGGATGGAGAATGAAGGGAATGAATCAAGTGCCAAGTATTTATTGCATGTAGAGGGGACTATGCCAGTTTTCATTTCATGCCAATTTGATTTTAATACATCTCCTATAGTTAAGAAAGAGCCCACATTTGAAAAAAGTTGGAGGCTGAATTACACTATCCCAGGGCGTTTTGGCAGGGCAGTTCAGCTATCCTTAGCTTCTCTTTGAAGGCCTAGCAAATAATACTTAGGATTGATAGCTGTGTGTATGCTGAGTTAAATTACAATTTGTGGTTGGGTGTCCTTCCCCCCCCCCCCCCCCCCGCCCCAACATTTATTGAGCATTTATTATACCAGGCCCTGAGTTAGGGGCTTGGGAAAATTAAAAAAAAGTAATTACAATACTGATGTGACTAAAACTTGTATATTTATGTGCTTATGTGACAGTCTACATTGTGTATACTTGTCCTATCTTTATATGAATTTAAGGATTATATATCCTTATGTTAATCTTACATCCCTTGCATTTCCTAGCAAAGTGTCTTGAATGTAGCAGTAGCAGGTGCTCATCAAAGATTGGTGAGAACTTGTAATAGATGAAGTTTTGATCATTCTTCACTGGGTGCCATAACTCTTAAATATTTTAGATTTGGAAAACTAAAAACTGGTCTGATTAGATGTTAATAGGCAAGTGACCAATGAAGGTTTTTAGTAGCAGAGTTAGTGTGTTTTGCTTGCCAGGCATTTTCCTTTCTTTATTGGATGGGTGTTAACTTGCTGGATGTTTTACTTTTGAAACACATTATTTCTCAAGATTATGGTAAAAGGAATAATATATATTGTGTTCTAAACTTTTAGACTACGCCCACTTGTCTAGAATGAGTAACAGTGCATGACAGTGAGTTGTTTGGGGTAAGCACTCGTTTTACTAGTTTTTTGTAGGTTTGTTTTGTCTGTACTTACAGTCGATAAAGGCTGGAAAGATGGTTGTTAGATAAGTGTGTATATGAGTATATGCTTTGGAAGTAAAAACATTCTAGTGTTGGTTTAAAATATTTCAGAAGCACATAAAAAATATGATTTGAATCCTGCGTACTATCAAGGCTAAAAGAAGTATATAATTTATTGGTAATTTAGGTTAATTTTATAAACTAGAATGTTGACAAGTAATAATAAATTCCTAGTATAAGAAATAACTTATTCATCTATTAAGTACGTTGTAGGTAGTATAACTTGATGGTGCAGAGACCCTGGTTGACATTGCTAGCTTAATTTTCTAAAATCATAGATTTAAAAGGGTTTATTAACTGAAGGTTAAATGTTTTTCTTTTATGAAAAAAAATTTAAATGGGTATGTAAGGCACTCACATGACAATTTGGTAATATAAAATTGAAATCATCTAGGTTTGCTTAAGCTAGAGGTATTTGGCTAAATAAGGCTTTTATTTTTTAAAATATATTTTTATTGCTTTCAGAGAGGAAGGAAGAGGGAGAGAGAGATAGAAACATCAATGATGAGAAAGAATCTTTGATTGGCTGCCTCCTGCATGGCCCCCCACTGGGGATCAAGCCCACAACCCAGGCATGTACCCTGAATGGGAATTGAAACCATTCTGGCTTATAGATCAGTGCTCAACCACTGAGTCATGCCAGCGGGTTAAATAAGGCTTTTGTTTATTTTTATTGTTAAAATTAAAAGTTGTTTTAGTCAACAACTGTAGTGTTTGTTTGTTTTTCCATTTTTAAACAAAACATGATTTGAGAGAGAGAGAGAGAGAAACATCAATGTGAGAGAGGAACATCGATTGGTTGCCTCCCATAAGCACCCGACCAGGACTGAACCTGAAACCTGGGCATGTGCCCTAACTGGGAATTGAACGATCAACCTTTTGGTGCACAGTACAACGCTCAACCAACTGAGCCACACTGGCCAGAGCTAGCCTATAGGTTTTATGACATACTCTGCCAATACCTTGAAGGACTGCATAGAAAACCTATTTTGAATAGGCTTTTTGAAAAGTTCTGACAGCACCTTCAAACCTAGCATTTGCTAATTTAAAAAATTTAAGTCATAGTTGAAATAGACTAGTTCTTGCATTTAACTTGTATGGAACTTCTGAAGATTCTTAGCTGGAATTTTGAAATTAGGAACTTCTGATGATTACAGGAAGCAAAAGCTCTGGTGTTGTGGGAGTTATGTCCTCGATCAGTGTTATAGATGCCATCCACGAATGAACTGTAGATTTATATCTGAAAAGCAGAATTTGTAACTGGCTTGACAGTATTTATTTCCATCAGTGTCAACCAAATATCTTTTCAGTGTATTTGTAATTTCTAATTGCTACAAGTGAGGTACAAAGGGTAGTGGAAGTTTAAAGGAGGTCGAGATCATACCTTCCTGGTGGAGTTGCTGTGGGCTTATGCTTCCTGGATGAGCATGTGGACAGTGAGGATGGACAGGTGGAGGGAAGGAGCAGCATGAACCAAGGCACTGATTTTAAAATGTGGGCAGTCTTAAGTAACCTGGTTTAGCAAGAGCTTGTGTGTGAGAATAGGAAATAAACTGTAAAGCTCCGTGTTGGGCAGGACCTACACAACCATACTGGAGCATTTGTATTTTTCCTTCCTTATCTGTAGGGTAAGGGTTGGGTTAGATCAGTGGTCCTCGGTCATTTTTCACTCCTGGAACACTCAGGGGATATGTTACATTTCCGTCAGTACCATGCAGAAGTACAAAACTGGAGGAGATAGTTTCTGGAGCACCTCCCCACCAACCTATTTCAAATCTGTTTTATTTGCAGGTATTGGGGATCAATCAGAAGATCTAAAAACAAGTGGGAAATGATTTCTGTGGGATGTTAGAAAGTTTAGCATAGATTCTGTTCTGCAGGATAGATTGGAAGAGAATGAGATAGCTGATGGGGATCTGGATGGGTTTTGTAGCCTTGGATGGAAGATCAATTCAGGAAGTGCTTCAAAGTTCTCCATGCCTCAACAACATCACAAGTATAGACAGAGAGAGGAATGCATCAAATACGCCTCTATAAGAATGGTACTGTCCTCAGTAAGTAGCCATAGGAATTCAACTTTATAAGGGAAATTAATGAGCCCTAGCTGGTTTGGCTCAATGGATAGAGCGTCAGCCTGAGAGGACTGAAGGGTTCTGGGTTCAATTCCAGTCAAGGGCACATGCCTGGGTTGTATGCTTGATTCCCAGTAAGGGGAGTGCAGGAGGCAGCCAATTAATGATTCTCATCATTGATGTTTCTATCTCTCTATTGCCCTTCCTCTCTGAAATTTAAAAAAAAAAAGGGGGAAATTAATGAGATTTGTTTTCAGGTATAAGTACCTGAAGAAGTTAAACATGAAAATTAAAAGAAAGAAAATGGCACAGCTGGTGGTGTTCAGTGGTTGAGCGTCGACATGAACCAGGAGATCAAGGTTTGATTCCCGGTCAGGGCACATGCAGGCTCAATCCCCAGAGTGGGGCATGCTGGAGGTAGCCGATCAATGATTTTAGTATATCTTTATTGATTTCAGAGGAAAGGAGAGGGGGAGAGAGAGAGAAACATTAATGATGAGAATCATTGATGGGATGCCTCCTGCACACCCCCCACTGGGGTTGGATTCCATACCATAGCAGTCACTCCCTATCCTCTCCTTCTCCCTTTCTATCCCTTGGCAACCACTTACTTTCATTTTCTGCTGATATGTCTCTTCTGGACATTTTCTATAAATGGAGATATATAATATGTGGCTTCTTTCACTTAGCAGATTGTTTTCAGGTTCATACATGTTATAGCATATACCAGTACTATATCTGAATAATATTCCATTACATGGATATACCACATTTTGCTTATCCATTCACCAGTTCATGAACATTTGAATTGTTTTCACTTTTTGTCTATTATGAATAATGCTGCTGCAAATATTCTGTATGGATTTTTTGCTGTACAATATGTGTTTTAAAAAATATATATTTTATTGATTTTTTTTACAGAGAGAAAGGGACAGGGATAGAGAGTTAGAAACATCAATCAGCTGCCTCCTGTACACTCCCTACTGGGGATGTGCCCGCCATCAAGGTACATGCCCTTGACCTGGAATCGAACCTGGGACCCTTCAGTCCACAGATGCTCTACTACTGAGCCAAACTGGTTAGGGCAATATGTTTTTATTTTGGGTATATCCCAGGAATGGAACAGCTGGACCATTACAAATGCAGTTTTAATAGAATCATCTTAAGCAGACAGACTTATTTTGTTTGTTACAATAGTTTGTTTGTTTTATAAGATATATCTGTGCCTTTCTTGGCTACCTGAGGGGGATGACAATAGAGGAGTGGGTAGCCCTGGTGCTGGCTGGCAGGGCTTCACTTGCTTGTAGGTGATGGAGAATTGCTCTCAGGGTTGCTTTCCACCTGGTTGCAAGTCTTGCCGCTTAGATGCCCACAGTGCTCCAACCATCTCGGTCAGGGTGATCATGTCCCGAATGTGTGGCTTCGTCACCTTGGGCTTCTCTATGGTCGGCACCTCCTCCTTGCGCAGGCGCTGGCTTCCCTCCTTGCGCAGGCGCTGGCTTCCGCCGCAAAGTGCTGCTTCCTTTGCAGGCCCGGGTTCAGCCGCCACCCGCTGCGGGGCGCTGTGCAGTTGAGTCCTGATGCTCATAGGTCTCGTCCAGCAGCTGTTCAAGATGGGCGCAGCCAGAGGTTCGCTTTCTTTTCTGTTCCACTTCCGCCATCTTGTCGGTTCTTTGGAAAGGCTGTTTGGTACTGTAGTGTTAAAACAAAGTTCTTGTCCTGGCCCGTTTTGCCTAGTGGTCGTGGGTTCTATTCCCTGTTGAAGGCATGTACCTCGGTTGCAGGAGGCAACCAGTCGATGTATCTCTCTCACATCCATGTTTCTCCCCCTCCCAGCCCCCCTCCTCCCCTTTCTCTCTAAAAATCAGTGGGAAAAATGTCCTCGGGTGAGGATTAAAAAACAACAAAGAAACAAAGTTCTCTTAAAAGGAAAGAGAGCTGGATTGCCTTAGGCCAGCCTGAAAAACTAATTCCAGAAGGATCTGTCAGAGACCAGTGTGAGTGGAGTTGATTTTTACACTGTTAGTGTGAGGACTTGTGCCAGGCATCAGAGGCACGGACATATGTAAGCCAAACATAGTATTTTAGATTATCATGATGTATGAGAAGTTGAGGATTCTAGATATGTATTTTATAAATGTAAAAAAATATATATATATAGAGACCAAAGCAGGTAGCATGGAGATTTAAAGAGTGAAGAATCTGAATCCAGATTTCATAGGTTTGAATCTGGGCTCTGTGATGATGGGCAATTTGCTCAACCCTTTGTGCCTCACTTTCCTTATTTATAAAATGGAGATATAGTACTTATTCAAGGTGTTGTGATGGTTAAATGGGTTAATGCATATGAAATGCCTGGTTCAGTAAATATTAGCTATTATCTGTTGATTTGTTCCTGAGCTGAAGATGGAGATTCTTTGATGATATAGAGACCTTACTTATAGTGTGTTGAAGGTAGTATTTTATTCTGTTGAAAGCTGTCAACTGATAAGGTAAAAAATATTTAAGTAAAAATGTACATTAAAACAACTTTATTTAAGAAATATTAAATGTTTAACTTCTCCATTTAAAAAATTAGTTTATTGAACATCTGATTTATTCCTGAACTATAATAAATAATACATTTACTTCAATTATTTACAATGGTAGGAGAAAGTACTCTTGATACTTCTAGTTCTTTCATTGTTCCTCCATGTCTTCTTTTTTTGCCTGTTCCTTAAACACCAGTTTTCCAGGTTTTCAAACCAGCCCATGGCCCTCTAACTCTCCCTCATTCCCCTGAGTTCTCATCTATTCTCAAGTTGTTATTAAAATTACAATGAAAAATAGTGTGGGTTTACTCTTTTGGGAAAATACACATGATAACAGATGAAAATGAAAATCATCTGTAATCCTACCAACCAAAGATAACCATGGTACATGTTTTTATGTATTTTTAAAATTCCATTTTTTATATCATGTTTTTATCTACATATTAAAAAAAGAAATAAAGGTAACTAGGATCATATTAAACTTATTTTTTTATTTGTTATAAAGCAGGGTTTTCCCATATCATTATATCTTTATCAAAGTAGTACATAAACATTGATAAAATAGTATTAAAGACTCACAGTGAACAAAAGTGGTTCCTTGATGTACCTCTTCCTACCTTTCCAGAGGCAACGGTTTTCAATTCTTGTAGCTGGTTTTTATTTTTCTGGTAATTATCACAGTATTTTAAAATGATATACTTATATTTAATTTATCAATTTTAGACATTTCTCTCTTGACTTTGATATAGTAGATGAGCATTTAGCCCTGATAAGTTACCCTTACTTTCTTCTATGCTCTCATTATAGTTATATAGCATGATTCTTGGTCAGGATAAATCATGAGGGATTGATTACACTATTGTAGCTATTAAATGTTACACTTGAATCAAATAATGTGCTATGGTTAGTACTTCCTTTGTAATTGTTTTCCTGAAATTATTGCCCCCCGTTTTTTTTCAACTGCTTAGTGTTCTATGTACTTAGCCTAGGGTACTATCCCTTACTTTAAAATACCTTACCATTTCTTGTCCTGGTTGCTGCATCCTTTGGTGCACCAAAGGTTTGCCAGTTTGATTCTTGGTTAGGGCACATACCTAGGTTGTAGGTGGATCCCGGATTGGGTGTGTGTGGGAGGCAACTGATTGATGTTTCTCTCTCCTTTCCTCTCTCTCTAAAAAGCAATAATAACATATCCTCGAGTGAGGATTATAATAAATAAATAGATAGATAAAATATTTTACCATTTCCTATTTTCCAAACTCTACAATGTAGCAATTCCATATTTTCCTTGCTGATCTCTCTTCTGCAGCCTTCAGCATTTCTGCTCTCACCTGAACTGTTGCTTGTTGCTCTGTTTTTGCTGCTTTGCCATGTTGATTCTGTTTTTTATGTCCTACATCTTTCTTGGTTTACTTCCTTTTTTCAATATAAGCTCTAATTGTTTCCTAAGATGGATGCATGAGAAATATCCCCCACCCCTTATTTTTCATTACATGTCTGAAAATGCCCTTTTCAACCCTAAAACTAGATTAATAGTTTGACTGGTTATGGGATCCTAAATAAAAAAATCAATTTTACTTGAAATATTTGCTTTATTGTGTTCTAGTATGTAGTGTTGCTGTTGAGAAGTCTAGGATCATTCTGATTACCAGTATTTCCATCATGTCTAACCTGTTGGTTTGTTTGTTTTCTTTCTAAAAGCGTTTAAGCTTTTCATGGTCTTCAATATTCTTAAGTTTTACGGTGATATCATATCCCTTGATGTGGCTCTTTTTAAGAATGTCAGATTTGCCTTGAAAAGTAGCCCTATTGAAACTTTAGTCCCTCTTTGCTTTTACAGATGATGCTATTCTAAATGTGATAGATCTATCTTAGGTCACCCAGACTGATGTTTCCATAGGGGATATTCTAGGAGTGGGATTATTGGGTTACATTAAATAGGCAATTAAATGAATTGGCAATTATTTGAGGCTGAACCATCACTTACTTGTTTTAAAATCTTCCTTAATTTGAGTTTATGTGGCTTTCAAATTAACTTTTTTCTAGAATCTACCAAAGTTTACCTCAGACCTTGAGTAGGTATTCTTGGATATGAATTAGGCCCAAAGTTCTCCCCTAATCAGTTTATTGGTAAATATACTCACTTGTGGTATGAGAGCCTGAGGTTCACTCTCAGACTGGGTAGGGGGTAGATGTGTGTTTTGAGAATTTTCTGGCTAGGTAAGAATGGATTTCTTCCTTGTTTCTTAGCTTGAATTTGACCTTACAGAAGTCATTCCTTTGTGGGCCTCAATTTACCTATCTGTAAAGTGTAGGCTGAACTAGATAATCTAATGGGTAGAAGATTGACAGACTTTCTCTTAAAGTGCCATTTAGTAAGTATCTTAGGCTTTGGGGGCCAGACTGTCTTTGCTGCAACTACTCAACTCTATTGTAGCATGAAAGCAGCTGTAGAGAATAATAAAAAAATGAACACGGTTGTGTTCAAATAAAACTTTATTTACAAAAATAGGCAGTGGCTGGCCACAGTTTGCCATTCCCCCTCTGAGCTCTTGACATTCATTAATCTGTGGCTTGGATAATTAGGTTGGAGTAAAAACTTTGCATTTTTATCTTATTTAATTAATTAGTTAATTAATTTTAAAATATATTTTTATTGATTTTAGAGAGGAAGGAGAGGAAGAGAGAGAGATAGAAACATTAGTGATGAGAGAGAATCATCAATTGGCCGCCTCCTGCATGCCCCCCTACTGGGGATCAAGCCTGCAACCTGGGCATGTGCCCCCTTGGCCAGAATCGAACCTGGGACCCTTCAGTCCACAGGCCGACACTATCCACTGAGCCAAACCGGCTAGGGCAAAAAGCTTTGCTTATTTATTTACTTATTTTCTTTCTTTTTGGGCTTTGCATTTTTAAACACTTGTGGCCCAGCTGCTGTGGCACAGTGGTTGAGCGTGGACCTTTGAACCTGTCAGGGCACATGCCCGGGTTGTGTCCTAGAGCACCAGGAGGGGGTGTGTGCTGGAGGCAGCCAATCAATGATTTTCTCTCATCATTGATGTTTCTCTCTCCCTCTCCCTTCCTCTCTAAAATCAATAAAAAATATATATATTTTAAAATATAAAGTTTTTATTAGACTTTCAGAAGTGTTAGAGAAACATTGATGAGACAGGTACATCATCGGTTGGCTGCCTCCTGCATGCCCCACTCTGGGGATCGAGGCCACAACCCAGTAATGTGCCCTGACCAGGAATTGAACCAGCTACCTCTTGGTTCCTAGGTCGACGCTCAACCACTGTGCCACACTGGCTGGGCTATTGAGTGATTTTCTGAATGTTGAACTAGCCTAATTCCAGGAGTTAAACTCTACTTGGTTGTGATGTGTTAAACTTTTTATATCTTGCTGAATTCTCATGCATGGTGTTTTTGAGGATTTTTATGTCTGTGGTTTTGGGGAGTTTTGTCTGTAGTTTTCTTGAAATGTCTTATCTGAGTTTAGTAGCAGAGTAATGCCAGCCTCAAAATGAATCAGAAAGTTATTGCCTCTTTTTCTCTGTTTTCTGCAAGAGATTGTGTAGAATTGTAATTGTTTCTTCTTTAAAAGTTTGGTAGAGCCCTGATCAGTTTGGCTCAGTGGATAGAGTGTCGGCCTGCGGACTGAGGGGTCCCGGGTTCGATTCTGGTCAGGGGCATGTGCCTTGGTTGCGAGCACATCCCCAGTGGGGGGTGTGCAGGAGGCAGCTGATCAATGTTTCTCTTTCATCGATGTTTTTAACTCTCTATCCCTCTACCTTCCTCTCTGTAAGAAAAATCAATAAAATATATTTTAAAAAAAAGTTTGGTAGAATATTCCAATCATGTCATTTGGGCTTGGAGTTCTTTTTGTTGGAAGATTTTTAACTATTAAGTTAATTTCTTTAATACATAGAAGGCTATACTTTTTTCTTTCTTAAAAATTTATTGTGGTGACATCATAATAATAAAAGCATAATATGCTAATTAGACTGGATGTCCTTCCGGATGTCCTTCCGGGACGAAGCTGGGGCTGCAGCCACCGTGGCTGCGAGGGAGGGATCCAGGCAGCCCTGGCTGCGAAGGCCTACTCTTGCACGAATTTCGTGCATCGGGCCTCTAGATGGTTAATAAAATTACATAGGTTTCAGTTGTACATTTCTTTAATACATCATCAGTATATTGCATTATGTGTTTACCACCCTAGGTCAAGTTTCCTTCCATCACCATTTATTACCATTTACTCTCTTCTATCTCCCCCCACCCTCTTTTCTCTTTGGTAATCACTATACTATTGTCCATGTCTATGAGTTTTTACATTTTTGCTTAATCCTTTCACCTAGCCCCCCAACTCCTCTCCTCTCTGACAACTCTCAGTCTGTATCTGTTCTCTGTATCTGTGAGTCTGTTTCTAAGGCTATACAGTTTGAATGGACTTTGATTATTCATGTCTTTCAAGGAATTAGTTTCTTTCATGTGAGCTCAATTTATCAATTAAAAGTGTTCATAATATTTCCTTATCCTTTTAAAGTCTATAGTAATGTTATCTGTCTCATTCCTGATTGAAATTTGTCTTCCAGTGTTAATCCATTTAATTGATCTATTAAGAGAAGCAGCCTTTGGGTGTACTAGTATTGATTTTTGTGTATACTTTTGTATTTCATTGACTTTTGTTCTACTCTTTTAAATAAGTGGATGTGTGGCAATGAACACGCAAGTATAATAACCACTTGTAAACTTTTGTTCTACTTTTGATTGTTTCCCTCTTGCTTGTTTCAGGTTTAATTTGCTCTTATTTTGGTTTCTGAAAGTAGAAGCTTACCTTACAATCATTTGAGACTTTTTTTTTTAAAGAAATATATTTTTTATTGATTTCAGAGAGGAAGGGAGAGGGAGGGAGAGAGAGAGATAGAAACATTAGCGATGAGAGAGAATCATTAATCGGCTGTCTCCTGCACTGGGAATAGAGCCCACAACCCAGGCATATGCCCCTGACCGGGAATTGAACCGTGACCTGGTTCATAGGTCGACGCTCAACCACTGAGCCACACCGGCTGGGCGAGACTTTCCTTTTCTAATCTAGGTATTTAGTGCTATAAGTGTTCCTCTATGCACTTTATAAGCTGCATCCCACAATTTTTGATTTGTTGTATTTTCATTTTCATTAAATTCACAATATTTTCCAATTCCTATTGTGACTTACTCTTTCATCCATGGATTGTTTCGAAGTATACTGTTTAATTTTCAAACATTTGGGGGATTTCCCAAGTATTTTTCTGTTACTGGTTTTTAATTTAATTCCATTATGGTCAGATAATTTGAGATTTGTTTTATGGCCCAAAACATTGTCCATGTGTATTTGGAAGAAAGGTGTATTCTGCTGCTGTTGGGTAGTGTTCCATAAGTGTCAATTAGATCAAATTTGTTGATAGTGTTGTTAAGATCTTCTATACCTTGCTGATTTTCTGTCTACTTGTTCTATTGATTACTAAGAGAGGAGTGTTGTTGTCAATCTCCTTGAAGTTCTGTATGGTTATGCTTCATGTATTTTGTGGTTTTGTTATTAGGTGCATAAACACTATGGTTGTTTGTTTTGTCTTGGATATTTGGCCTCTTTATTATTATGAAATGATCTTTACCTCTGGTAATATTCTTTGCTTTTTAAAATCTATTGATATTAATATAGCTAATTCAGCTTTTTTGGAAAATACTGTAAGTTTAATATAACTTTTCCCACCTTTTTACTTTTCATTTATCTATATCTTATTTTCTAGTGGTTTCTTGTTGTTGTTTTTTAATCCAGTCTTCTGCAGCCTCTTTTAGTTATTGTGTTTGGACTATTTACACCTTCCTTTCATATCAGTTCTATTCTGATCATGCCTCATGAGGCAACCTTAGTTCTGTTGCTTGAGTTTCCACAAAAGTCTTACTTTCTGCTTGGTAGTAGGATATCCAATTTCTGTGAAGTACTAGTTTTCAAACTTGGCTGCATAGCAGAATTATCTAAGAAGAAAGATAAAAATACTGTCCTGAGCTTCATGTAGGGCTCTGTAAATTTGACACTTTTTAACAGCTTACCATGTGGTTTTGCTGCACCTCCAGTTTTAGGATGGATTATTCAAGGCAGCCTCTCAAACTTTAATGAGCATATGAATCAACTGAAAATTTTGAGTAACTGCAGATCCTAATTTAGTAGGCCTGGGGTGGGACCAGAGATTCTGAATTTCTCTTATGCATCCTAGGTAATGCCAATCACATGTTAAATAGCAAGGTTTGAAGGTAACTTCTGGAATTAGTGAATGTCTTCTTTTATATGTATATAAAAGAAGGTCGGTGCCGCGCAGCTCCCGTTCATCCCAGCCCCGCTGCGCCTGTTGCCACCGCCACTCGGTAAGCTTGCTGAGTGCCGCTCCCGCTGCGGGAGCGCACTGACCACCAGGGGGAAGCTCCTGCATTGAGCGTCTGCCCCCTGGTGGTCAGTGTGTATCATAATTACCGGTCGGCGATTGATCAGTCACTTAGGCTTTTATATATAGAGAGATATTGATCTCAGAGAGGAAGGGAGAGGGAGGGAGAGATAGAAACATCAATGATGAGAGAGAATCATTGATTGACTGCCTCCTGCGTGCCCCCCACTGGGGATCAAGCCTGCATCCTGGGCATGTGCCCTGACTGGGAATTGAACCATGACCTCTGGTTCATAGGTTGATGTTCAACCACTGAGCCACACCGCCTGGACTTGAATTAGTGAATGCCTTCTGATGTATTTGAATTTTTATTCATCTAGATTTTAGAGAGATAACCTTCTAGGGCAGTGGTTCTCAAAGTGTGGGCCTCAACCAGCAAAATTAGCATCACCTAGGAGCTGTTAGAATTGCAAATTCTGAGATTCTGTCCTAGTCCTATTGAGTCAGAAGCTATTTTAATCACAATCCACTCTCAAGGTAATTCTGATGTACAAAACTTGAGGACCACTGCCCTAGGAGTTTTCACTATAGTTGTCTGTTTGCTTATATAGTGAGAAGTAAAAACACATTTCTAACATTTATCTATCTATATAAAAGGCTAAGTGTGACCAGCTGACCGGCTGACCAGCCTGTACGTATGATGCACACTGACCACCAGGGGGTAGACGCTCAACACAGGAGCTGCCAAGCTGCAATGACTTGGCAGCGGTGGTTCTCGGGTGACGCACCCCGGAACCAGAGAGGAGGGAGCGCGGCCCCGCTTCCTTTCAATGTGCACGAATCCGTGCACCGGGCCACTAGTTTTAGAATAAAATACATCATTTTCTTGTGCAAATTGCATGGGCTAGCACTTCAAAACTACTATTTCTTTGAATAAACATATCTTACTATGTAGCACAGCAAAAACAACATAGACAAAACTCCCTGCCCTTAAGGAGATTATATTCTAGTGGTGGTGGTAACTACTAGTCCATTCATCCATAAGCAAGATAAAACTATTTTGCATGGCTTTGAATTGTTGATAGTTGTATAGAAATTTTTTTGTATGTTTCATGGTATTTTTTAAAATGTATTTTTAATTGATTTTAGAGAGGAAGGGAGAGGAAGAGAGAGAGAGAAACATCAGTGATGAGAGAGAATCATTGATTAGCTGCCTTGTGCATGTCCCCCACTGGGAATCGAGCCAGCAACCCAGGCATGTGCCCTTGACTGGAATCGAACCGGGGATCCTTCAGTCCGCAGGCCGATGCTCTCTTCACTAAGCCAAACTGGCTAGAGCAGTGTTTCATGGTGTTTGTTTTTTTTAAATATATTTTGTTGATTTTTTACAGAGAGGAAGGGAGAGGGAGAGAGAGTTAGAAACATCCATCAGCTGCCTCCTGCACACTCCCCACTGGGGATGTGCCCGCAACCAAGGTACATGCCCTTGACCGGAATCGAACCCAGGACCCTTGAGTCCGCATGCCGACGCTCCATCCACTGAGCCAAATCGGTTAGAGCGGTGTTTCATGGTGTTTTTAAGATCAATCCATGCTGACATATGTAGCCTTAATTAGTCAAGATTGCTTTTTAGAATTCTGTCAAATGAATGTTCCACAATTTAACCATTGCCCTGTTGTACATTTGATTGTTTTCAGCTTGATTGTTTGCTTTTAATTAATGAATTTATTTGTTTATAATTTTTGTATTTTTATATTGAATTCAGAGAGAGGAAAGGAAAGAAGAGAGAGAAATATCAATGTGAGAGAGAGAGAAGCATTGCCTCCTACATGCCCCGATCTGGGAAATGGAAACTTGGTTATGTGCCCTGACCAGGAATCAAACCTGTCACCTTTTGGTGCACGGCGGGGGGCGGGGGCCACTCCAACCAACTGAGCCACACTGGCCATGGTGACTGTTTGCTTTTATAAACAATATTGAATGTTCTGCATTTATGATGAAAGCTTCTCTAGAGAATTGTTATTCAGATTGTGGACTGCACGTTTAAAAGCAGAAAGAGAATATGAGAAGGTATTAGAATAGGATAGAAGATAGTATGACATACAGAAAAAACTAGTTTTGTACAACTTCTGTTTTGGGATATGTGTATACTGGATTGAGGTGTAAAATGTATTTCTTACTTTGGTTCATGGGTAAAAAGTTTGCAGACTGCTCTCTCAGGGTTATATACACAACCATAACCTATTACTGAATTGCTCTATGAAGAGGTGGTACTGGTTTACAGTCCCACTGGTGCTTCTGTTCTACATTTTCCCCAAGATTGCTCATTTCTTAATTAGATTGTTTTTGGTGTAAAGTTGTATGAGTTCTTTATGAATTTTAGATATTGACCCCTTATCAGATGTATCATTGGCAAATATGTTCTCCCAATTGGTAGGTTGTCTTTTCATTTTGTTGATGGTTTTCTTTGCTATGCAAAACCTTTTTAATTTGATGTAGTCCCATTTGTTTATTTTTCCTTTTATTTCCCTTGCCTAGGTAGCTATAGCAGAAAAAATATTAGTAAGACCAAAGTCAGAGAGTTTATTGCCTATATTTTCATTCAGTTTTATGGTTCCAGTTCTTACATTTAGGTCTTTTACATTTTAGTTTATGCTTGGATATGGTATAAGAAGATGATCTAGTTTCAGAATTTAGATTTTCTATAGATTTAAAAATTAGAACTAAATCATTGCTTCTTGGTGTTATTTTAACTTGATAGTTATTAGAAAAATAGAAGTATACTTATATAATTTTTGAGGTATATATCCAAACAGGAAAAATTGGAAAACCCTTAGTTTGTAGAAATGGTATATTGATTTTTAATTATACCTTTTCTTTATTTACAGGTAGGCGAAAACCAAGAGTACATCGGCCTCGTTCTCCAATATTGGAAGAAAAAGACATCCCACCCCTTGAATTCCCCAAGTCCTCTGAGGATTTAATGGTGCCTAATGAGCATATAATGAATGTTATTGCCATTTATGAGGTACTGCGGAACTTTGGCACTGTTTTAAGGTTATCTCCTTTTCGCTTTGAGGACTTCTGCGCAGCTTTAGTGAGTCAAGAGCAGTGTACACTTATGGCGGAGATGCACGTTGTGCTTTTGAAAGCAGTTTTGCGTGAAGAAGACACTTCCAATACTACCTTTGGACCTGCTGATCTGAAAGATAGCGTCAATTCCACGCTCTATTTCATAGATGGAATGACGTGGCCGGAGGTGCTGCGGGTGTACTGTGAGAGTGATAAGGAGTACCATCATGTGCTTCCTTACCAAGAAGCAGAGGACTATCCTTATGGACCAGTAGAGAACAAAATCAAAGTTCTGCAGTTCTTAGTCGATCAGTTTCTTACCACAAATATTGCTCGTGAGGAATTGATGTCCGAAGGGGTGATTCAGTATGATGACCATTGTAGGGTTTGTCACAAACTTGGGGATTTGCTTTGCTGTGAGACATGTTCAGCAGTATACCATTTGGAATGTGTGAAACCACCTCTTGAGGAGGTGCCAGAGGATGAGTGGCAGTGTGAAGTCTGTGTAGCACATAAGGTGCCTGGAGTGACTGACTGTGTTGCTGAAATCCAAAAAAACAAACCATATATTCGACATGAACCTATTGGATATGACAGAAGTCGGAGGAAATACTGGTTCTTAAACCGAAGACTCATAATGTAAGTAAATCTGGCCTTGATTTTTTTTCAGGTTAGTAATGATAACTTCTTTTAATAATATTTGATCCTTTCATTTAAAAAAATTATGTTTATTGTTGAAAGTATTACAGATGTCTCCTTTTTTTTTTTTTACCCCCCATTGGCCTCCTTCACCCCACTCCCACCCCCTCCCCACATCTTCCCTGCCCTATTGTCTGGTCTTGATTTTTGTATGTATTTAAAATTAAGCCTGTTTCCTTCATGATGTAGCAGAACTGTGCTGCTGATGTACTCTAAATCTTTGTGATTTAATAATCAGTTGTATAGTTAAATAATTTTTGACTTGAAGAAATATGCACATTAAAATAGTTTTTAGCTGTGGCTGGCCCAGTGGTTAGAATGTTGGCCTGTGCAGCACTGCATGGTCGAGGGTTCCATTCTAGTCAAGGGCACGCACCTGGGTTGCAGGTTTGATCCCTGCCCCCAGTGTGAAAGGTAACCAATCCATGTATATCTCTCATATGGATGTTTCTCTCCTCTCTGTTTCTCTCCCTCTCCCCCTTCCCTTCCACTCTCTCTAAATATTAATGGAAAAAAATATCCTCGCTCCTGAGGTGAGGATTAAACAAAACAAAACAAAAACAATTTTTAAAGTTGTAAAGAAAGAAGAGTATTAAAATAGCAAAATATATCATTGTTTTCAAAGCCTAGGATGGGAAATAGGTTACTAAACAGATTGCTACTATGGGCCTCTCCCGGATTATATCTCCTACAGCCCACCCTGAGGTAATCTCCATTCTCACTGTGTGGTGTTAGGATTTTCTTGAGTCTTTTTTAGTTTTACTATGTCTGTGTATATGAAGCAACAAGAACAAACCAGCAGTCTAAGGAAAGACCAGTTTTGCCATTAGTCCATTAATGGCTGCAGTCTCCCAGAAGATAGGCCCAGCAGACTCAGGGTGTATTCCTGGCTTCTGCTTTCCTGAGGGTTTTCAAGAGGCTCTTTCAAGCAGGTCAGGAGGCAGTCTGGGAAATCCGGGTGTTGGAAGGGTTGTAGTGTAGACTTGGTTTTGGACAATGGTCTACTTCGTATTTTCAGCTTCTAAAGTTGTTTTTTTTTTAAAGATTTTTTAAAAAATTGATTTTTAGAGAGGAAGGGAGAGGGAAAGAGAGAAACATCGATGTGAGATGGAAACATCGGTCAGCTGCCTCCTGCACACCTCCTTCCCGGTATTGAGCCCGCAACCTGGGCCTATGCCCTGACTGGGAATCAAACCAGCAACCTTTTACACTTGATCTTAGCCAAAAGGCCGAGAAGTGATTCGAACCAGCAACCTTTTAGTACACAGGATGATGGCCAGCCAACTGAGCCACACTGTCCAGGGCTCAGCTTCTAAAGTTTTTTTTTCTTAATGTTTTTATTGATTTTAGAAAGAGAGGAAGGGCGAGGAAGAGAGAGAGGGAAGCATCGATGTGCGAGAACAATATTGATCAGTTGCCTCCTCTATGCTCCAGGACCAGGGATTGAACTGTAACCTTTTGGTGTATGGGACGATGCTCTAACCAAATGGTCATCGTCCCATACGGTCAGGGCTGAGATGCTTCTTCTTCTTTTTTTTTTAAACACTTTTATTTTATTGATTTTTTACAGAGAGGAAGGGAGAGGGATAGAGAGTCAGAAACATCGATCAGAGAGAAACATCGACCAGCTGCCTCCTGCACACTCCCTACTGGGGATGTGCCGGCAACCAAGGTACATGCCCTTGACCGGAATCGAACCTGGGACCCTTCAGTCTGCCGGCCGACGCTCTATCCACTGAGCCAAACTGGTTAGGGCTAAGATGCTTCTTCTTGATATTTGTTTTGGTCTCTTCATCCTCTGATGTTAATTAATCCTTAATTTTTTGCCCCTGATTAACACTTTGGATTATATCAGTGGTTGGAAGCTCTGAGCAAGTTGGTAGACCTTATTAATTTTGAGCTTTACTGTTTAATGTCGCTGTCTTTCGTTCCTCTTGAGCTGGTCAGATGGCCCAAAGAGGCATTTTCTACTTGGAGCATGACATCTGTAAGGCTTACTATGCAATAATCAGTGGTCTAGGCCTTGGTTTTAGGGTTTAGAACAATGTATAACTAGTAGCATTTATTGTGTGCCTGACAGTGTTTTAAGCATTTTATATACATTTTTTTCATTAATCCTTGTAAGAACCCAATAATGTAGGTACTGTTTTTCTCTGCATTTTAAAAATAAGTATGTTTTGATTATTTTTTAAGAGAGAGGAAGGGAGAGGAAGATAGAAACATCAGCCAGCTGCTTCCTGCACGCCCCCCACTGGGGATGTAGCCCACAACCTGAGCATGTGCCCTGATCGGGAATCTAACCAATAATCTCTTGGTTCATTGGTTGATGCTCAACCACTGCACCACACCAGCCAGGATTGTCTGCATTTTGTAGATGAAGGGACTAAAGCTCAGAAAAGTTAAGTAACTTGCCCTAGGATTTGACTGTTAGAAAGTAGGACCTGGAATATTTTTAAAAATTGATTTTAGGGAGAGAGAGAAAGACAAACATTGGTTTGTTGTTCCTTGTATGTGCCCTGACTGGGGATTGGACCTGAAACCTTGGTGCAGCCGAGCGATGCTTTGCTAACTGAGCTACCCTGCCAGGGCTGGAATTATTTTTCAGAAACTGTTTATAAAAATATTTTCAATAACAAATTTTATACTGTAGCATAGTTTCCAAGCCATCATCTTGAGAAGTCTGCAACTCACCTTGATTGAGCTATTAAAATCAGTGCTTATAACTGGGGGTGGCCTGGGGTGGGGAGGAGATAGTATAATAGTTTTTGCTAATACATGGGCTGGGTATTTTTGAGATCTTTAAAATTTTGAGACAAAGGCATTTTTAGAAAATATAAAATAAGTGACATTCCAAAAATATTTTGTTTCCTGATAAATCTGCATCAGTATATAAAGCCAACATTCAGGCAAGCAGGAGAGAACTTTTTTGAGTGTTGGTAAATAAGTGCGAACTATTGAAATTACATGAGTCAGAGGACTTAAGACGTTACCTTTGAAGCACCTAAGCATGGATTTGTGCTACATTATTAATGAAATGTATTTTTCTAAATTGAAATTCTTAAAGTTAGATTAAAACATAAGTTATATGTTTGGCAATGAAACTGTTTATTTAAATGCATTTGCTTTGAAAGGTTAAATCATAATTCCTCAAATTGCTTTTCTAAATACATAATGAAATACACAAAATTTAATAAAGATTTCAGACAAATAAGGGTATCTTTTTTCATGTTTTGATATTTTGATTCTTTTTAAAGTCAAATACGAAACTTTAAATGTCATTGTTAGTGATAATTACCTTACTTGTCAATAACTTGGGCCAATCTGAAAGATTTTACATCTTTTTAAAGTTAAATTAAAACAGTATCAGTTTAAGTGCCCTCTTGTGGTAGATTGTATGTGTACTCCTGCTGAAAGTTTTGAAGCCATATACATACTAGTATACTGCTCAGATCACAGTATGTGGAGATTTGGTGTATCCACTCCCTGGAAGCCCAGAAGTTGAAAATGATGAATCATGTCTAATGGGGGGGCATGTCTAAAACAAAGTCTGGGGCAGTGAACAAGTTTTAATTATATTGCTAGTAGTTTGTATAAATTGTTTTTCCATTATTGCTTTTAATAGTTTAATATTCCTTTAAAAATACCTGTGTTTTTTTGGTATAGGTTAGTGAAGCATAAAATAAAAGAAAGGTTCTTTTTAGTCTACCCGAGGAACCAAGATGTTGGGTAAACAATGGAGAGATTGATTTTAATCCAATATGGGAGAGCCAGTCTTTCTTAACTGTTGCTTTCATTCTGTCAATCATTTGCTCTGAAATTGGGACTGTCAGTAAAATAGTAATTGCAAAATTAGGGAAATTGACCTTTTCCTGTCACTCTCCATTATGAATTTATGAACACAGCATTTAAAAACTCTGTATTTTTTCATTTGCCAAATAAACTAAATTATGCTTTTTAACCTACACAGCTTTCTGTCTGCATCTCCCCATTCTAGCTGTAAGCCACCTATTTACTTGTTAGCTTAGCTGCCATGAAACCTATATCTATTACCCTTCTGCCCATGTCCAGTTCTGTACGTCCAGCAGCCTTCTGGACATGTTCACATAGGCACCTCAAACATAACATGTCTAAAATGTAATCACCCCCCCCCCCCATCCCTTCATTCAGTGTTCCCATCTTAGTAAATGGGATCACCATCATAGCAGCTGCTCAAGCTAGAAACCTGTCCTATATTGTCCGTGCCGCTCTCCTAGCTTCTGGTGGGGTGCTGGCAATCCCTGATGTTTCTTGGCTTTTAGACAGAAGCATCACTTGAATCTGTGCCTGTTTCTTCACATCACCCTCTCTCTCTGTCTCTCTTATAAGGACACCAGGCATTGGATTTAGGGCTTACATTAAGTCCAGAGATCCTTAGCTAATTATGTCTTCCAAGACCCTGTTTCCAAATAAGGTCACATTCTAAGGTTTTAATTGGACATGGATTTCTTAGTTTCTGTGGGTTTGTTTAGAGAGGAAACTAAAACAATATTAGTTATTAACCTCTTACCTTGCCAGAGTAAAAAAACCAAACAAACTTAAAAACTGTAGACATATCTCTGTTTGCTTATAAATATAATTTTTTGGCAAAGGTTTTCATCCCAACCATCCTTCCCTGCCATCCAGTGAGCTGTTTGTGCTGATTAGTGTCTGTAGGGAAGCCAGGTCAGTTTGGGCGTACACAAAGAACATTGTAGGGACAGAACTTCTGTAGAAACCACATTTTAACCCCAAAATCAAATATACGTACAAAACAGTGTATATTTATATAGGAAAGCTGCTGTTGTCACTTAATGTGGCACATAATAACTATTATTTTTATTCTGCTCATCAAAGATGATACTTAACACTGACAATATTTTTTCTTCTTGAAGCTCCATGTAGAGGGATAAATTCTTTAAAAGCTAAAGCAGAAAAACAGAATGAATAATAACTGCTAATGCTTTCAAAGAAAACTTGTTTTAGTATTTATGAACCTAGGCACTTTTACACAATGTACATAAGTATTAAAACAAGTTTTCTTGTTGAGGGCACATGTCCAGGTAGCGGGTTCAATCCTCAGTAGGGGCTGTGAAAGAGGCAGCCGATCAGTGATTCTCTCTCATCATTGATGTTTCTCTCTCTCCCTCCCTCTCCCTTCCTCTCTGAAATCATAAAAATATATTTAAAAAAAAAGAAAAAAATTGTCAGTGTTCTATATCATCTTTGATGAGCAGAATAAAAAAATAGTTCTTGTGTGCCACATTTTTAGAGGGACATTGACAAACTGTACATTAGGGTAATGACTGGAAAACATGTTATATGAGGAATGATTTAAATACTGAAGCAAATTTCGCCTGAAAAGAAAAAAAAGGTAAAATTATAGATGTTGTAAAAGATTCAAAAGACTATATGTGTGGAGAACGTGTTAGGTTTATTTTACTTAATTTCTAGAAGGCAGAACCAGGACTAATTGGTGGATACATTAAGTTTGCATAATCCTATCTAATAAAGTCGGAATATGCTAATTGACTGGCACACCCTCACAAATATGGCAGCACCCACAGCCAATAAGGAGGTAATATGCTAATTGTCTGCCATGCCCTCAAAGATGGCGGTGTCCATAGCCACAAGATGGCAACGCCCAGTCCTCTCAGCCCTGCCGGGGTGGCAGGCGTGCGGCACAGCCAGGCCCACCCCCAGGTGGGTCCTGCCGCTCCGCGCACCTGCCACCAGAGTCCCCCAGTCCTCCAGCCCCCCAGCCGCCCAGGGCCAGCCTGAGGCGCAGGCAAGCCTCGGATGACGTCTGCCCAGCCGCCCAGGACCACCTGAGGCTCAGGTAACCAAGGGCAGGCGGATGCTTGCTCTGCAGGCAGTGGCAGCAGCAGTGTGGTGGGGGTGTCGCCTTCCCCTAATCTCCCGGTCACCTCCCTCCCCTTAGGGCTCCTGGACTGTGAGAGGGGGCAGGCTGGGCTGAGGGACCCCCCCTCCAGTGCATGAATTTTTATGCACCAGGCCTCTAGTCTCATTATAAAGAGAACCTTTCTAAAAAAGCAATTCCAGCCGAAACCGGTTTGGCTCAGTGGGTAGAGCGTCGACCTGCGGACTCAAGGGTCCCAGGTTCGATTCTGGTCAAGGGCATGTACCTTGGTTGCGGGCACATCCCCAGCAGGGGGTGTGCAAGAGGCAGCTGATCGATGTTTCTCTCTCATCGATGTTTCTAACTCTCTATCCCTCTCTCTTCCTCTCTGTAAAAAATCAATAAAATATATTTTTTTAAAAATAAAAATAAAAAATAAAAAAGCAATTCCAATTTAAAACAGACTACCATATGAAGTAGTGAGTTCAATGCTAAGATGAAGATTAAAATTACAAGTAAGTGTTCTTTGTTCAAATGGAAATTCTGCAGATGCCAGCATGGACTAAGCCAGTCAGCAGTTACGGATCCTTACAATAGTCTCTGAATTGCTTGAAAAAAATGGACAGAATCTCCATTTACTTACACTTATTTTCATAGCATTTCATTTAAAAATTTTCTAAATTTATTGTTTGATTTTTTAAAGAGAGGAAGGGAGAGAAACATTGACTTGTTCCACTTATTTATGCATTCATTGGTTGATTCTTTTTTTTTAAATATATTTTATTGATTTTTTTACAGAGAGGAAGGGAGAGGGATAGAGAGCTAGAAACATCGATGAGAGAGAAACATCGACCAGCCGCCTCCTGCACACCCCCTCCCGGGGATGTGCCCACAACCAATGTACATGCCCTTAACCGGAATCGAACCTGGGACCCTGCAGTCCGCAGACTGACGCTCTATCCACTGAGCCAAACCGGTTTCGGCCATTGGTTGATTCTTATATGTGCCCTGACTGGGGATGGGACCTGAAACCTTGGCATATTGGGGATGATGTTCTAATGAACTGTGCTATCTGGTCAGGGCTCCATACTATCTCATTTTAATATTGATATCTTATAAATTATATTTTCTACTCCAAAAATATTTTTATATGTTTTCATTGATTTTTTATTTTTTTTATTTTTAAAATATAGTTTATTGATTTTTAACAGAGAGGAAGGGAGAGTGATAGAGAGCCAGAAACATCGATGAGAGAGAAACATCGGTCAGCTGCCTCTTGCACACCCCCCACTGGGGATGTGCCCGCAACCAAGGTACATGCCCTTGACCGGAATCGAACCTGGGACCCTTAAGTCCGCAAGCCGACGCTCTATCCACTGAGCCAAACCGGTTTCAGCTCATTGATTTTTTTAGAGAGAGAGATGGAAACATCGATGAGAGAGAGACATCAAAATTGATTGGCTGCCTCCTGCATGCTCCCCTGCTGGGGATAGAGCCTGCAACACAGGCATGTGCCCTGATTGGCGACCTCGGGTGCAAAGGTCAACGCTCAACCACTGAGCCTCACCAACCCGGCCCAAAAACATTTTTATGTAGAATTTTTTTTGGTTCCACTGAAATGTGTTGATATTTCTGAATAAAGAGAGAAAAGCAAAAATTATGGAAAGAATTGACCGTCTTTTTAACGGAAAATCCTTAAGATTGATATTTTAGAAAATAAAAGATCAGGCAGTGCTATAACTCTTATGCTCAGTCAAAGCTCACTGAGTATTTTCTGATTTGATTTTATCACTGAATTGGATTTTTGATTTGGTATTGCTGTTTGAAAGCTGTTTATTAATATTTTTGATTAGAGAACTCTGACATCTTTAGCATTGTAAATTGGAATAAGACTATTGTCATTGCTCACCAAGTATTCACAGGTTCTGAATAAAAAGTTAGTAGAAATACCCATTATAGAGGGAAATTTAGAACAGATTTAAAAAATGATCTTCAGGGCCGAAACCGATTTGGCTCAGTGGATAGAGCATCAGCCTGCGGACTGAAGGGTCCCAGGTTCGATTCCGGTCAAGGGCATGTACCTTGGTTGCGGACACATCCCCAGTAGGGGGTGTGCAGGAGGCAGCTGATCGATGTTTCTCTCTCATCGATGTTTCTAACTCTCTATCCCTCTCCCTTCCTCTCCGTAAAAAATCAATAAAATCAATAAATAAATAAATAATGATCTTCAGGAATTGTAAAAAGTTTCCAACATAAATATACTAACCTCATATGCCAGCAGATGCTGATTTGAAAAATCAAAGCTAGATACTAAAGGAACCACTTATTAATCTTTTTAAAATTTCTCATTTAAAATTTAAAATTTTTTTAAATAATTTGGTAGCCTTCTATTTATCCATGATTTACTATATCCTTCCTTTCTTCAGAATACCTTAATGATTAAGTCCTGAAATTCTGCTAAATTTTTATTTATTTACTGCCTTACTAGTAATAATATTTTATATTTATTGATCACTAATAATGTGTCCAGGCACTACAATGGAAGCCTTATTATCATATTTTTGATGGTTACAAGTAGCCTTGAAATGGGTACTGAATAGTAAAGAAAATGCCTCAGAGGCTCAGAGAGGTTGTGTCTTATCCACGTTCACATATTTCATAAGTGACTGAGCGCATTTAAAGCCAGCTCTCTCAAAGCCCAGTTCTTTCAACTTCATGAATTTGCCTTTGAGTAGACAGCAAAGTTGGATTCTTTCTCATCAAGTACCTCACATGCACTCCTGAATTCTTTTGAATGAGAGAAGAAATACCATCATATGTGTTTTTCTAAGTCTGGTCCTAACATTAATTAATTTGCCGGTTTTTAGTTAGTGACTATCCCTGTTGAAGTTTCTGTCTCTGTTACAAGTGAATGGGACCTTGAAAAAGATTTAAACAGGAAAGGTAGCTAGCTGCTCCTTTTCTCTCCAGTTTGAGCTTTGTCCATAAGAAAAGAGTGATGAGACATAATTGCTCTATTGGGATGATTCCTTCAAGGACCAGAATTTAGCAGACCATTTCATCATTTTGATGGAAATGCTTCTAAATTACATTGTAAAGTGGACCTGCTTTGTACCTGCCATGTGCAGAGTTTAAATATTTCTGGTTAAAATTCTGCTCATCATATTGTTATAGTGATGATCTTAATCTTAAAGTCGATTGAAGTATAACCAAGATTGTCCTCCACCAAGTATTCACAGGTTCTGAATTTTGAGATCCTGTTTCTCTGTCATGCTTTTAGATATATCCTACTTTGCTGTTGTACTAATACCTCTCTCCTCTACTACTCATAAATTCTTTTGTCCTAAGCTGCAGTGGGCTGGAAATCAAAATAATTAGAGTTTGCTGAAATAAAATAAGAAAAACTTGAGTTTGAATGAGACTTGAGGGGATCTCTTGTGAGCAAATCTATTGAGCTTTAGTGCACAAACTTTGTGTCACATATTTTAATTTTCTTTTCTTAAAATATATTTTTATTGATTTCAGAGAGGAAGGGAGAGGGAGAGATAGATAGAAACATCAATGATGAGAGAGAATCACAGATTGGTTGCCTCCTGCACACCCCCCACTGGGGATTGAGCCCGCAACCCAGACATGTACCCTTGACCGGAATCGAACCTGGGACCCTTCAGTCCACAAGCCAACACTATCCACTGAGCCAAACCAGCTAGGGCACATATTTTAATTTTCATTAAATAGGTGAAGTTGTCAGATAAGTGCCAGTATGTCTAATATAGGAAGTGCTTTTGTACCTTTTTTTAAACAGAGAGGAAGATACAGAAAATGAAAATGAAAAGAAAATTTGGTACTACAGTACAAAGGTCCAGCTTGCAGAATTAATTGACTGTCTAGACAAAGATTACTGGGAAGCAGAACTCTGCAAAATTCTGGAAGAAATGCGTGAAGAAATCCACCGGCACATGGACATAACTGAAGACTTGACCAATAAGGCTAGGGGTAGTAATAAATCCTTTCTGGCGGCAGCTAATGGTAAGAGAGAAATTTTCTCATTTTACTTTTGTTAAATTTAACATAAACTCTTGGAATGAAATCACTACAAAATTTGAAAATGTATTTCAAATTTCAAATGTGTGTATATATATTTTAAAAATATTTTTTTGTTGATTTCAGAGAGGAAGGGAGAGAGAGAGAAACATCAGTGATCCGAGAGAATCATTGATCGGCTGCCTCCTATGTGTCCCACACTGGGGATCGAGCCCGAAACCCGGGCATGTGCCCTGACTGGGAATTGAACCGTGACCTTCTGGCTCATAGGTCGATGCTCAACCACTGAGCCATGCGGGCCAGGCCAAATGTGTATATTTTACCTGAATTCTCTATATTTCATTTTCCCAGGAGAACCTTGTCCATCCCTACATAAATTAGGGATGCTATGCATTTTTTGAAGTTTTGTATCTTGCCCTGGTCATTACTAATATTTCCCAAATTATTCAACTACTGCCCAAGAAAAAAGAGGATTAGAGCCCTTAGGGGTTTAATGATTTTTTTTTTCAGAACAGTTATGGGACTTCAGGGGAGAAATGTGGTTTCTAAATGGGCCTCTGTTTTCTCATTTTATAGTGGAGGACTGAAGGTTAAGTAGCTTGCCCAGGGTCACAAAGCTAATTCAAATCAGATGTGTTCTAGGTCATGGGACCTCTAGGTTTTTGATCACTCTACCATGTTGCCCAAACTGTGTGTCTGTGTTAGCTAACAGTTTTTCTCACATGTCAGAATATGACAGTAATCTATAATCAAGTTTCAATTAAAATAAAATAAAAATAAATAAAAAGTAGAACCTAAATTAACATATATTTTCTAGAAGTGAAGATAACCAAATTGGTTGAGTTCTTTAAACATCAAAATTTTATTGATGCTCTTGATCCTTATTTCATAGTTGTAATGCTTTTAAAAGATTTAACTTTAATAACTTGAAACTTTTAAGTGGCATTTGTAGTACTTTTATAATTGGTATATATGGAAACAAAGTTTTTTTTTTATTTTAGAAGAAATTTTGGAATCCATAAGAGCAAAAAAGGGAGAGATCGATATTGTTAAAAACCCGGAAGAAATAGAAAAGGACAACAGTGAGACCGAGAATAACTCCAAAGATGCTGAGAAAAGTAGAGAGGAATTTGAAGACCAGTCTCTTGAGAAAGACAACGACAGCAAGACACCAGATGATGATCCTGAGCAAGGAAAATCTGAGGGTAAAAAAATTACTTGTTAAAAAGATATTTGATCAGTGTTAATTATGAAATCTCCAGTTTTACTTGCAAAATGAAAACAGATCACTTTTATATAAGCAACTATTTTGTATTTCTAAAGAGATTAGGATACCGTTCCCTCCTATAACGTATATAATCATTGTACTGACTTTTATATATTGATCTATTTGCTATAATGTTATGCTCATATCTCTATTTCTACTTCCTAATAAGGTGCCATTTCCCTGTGAGATTTGTTGGTGAAAAATCATTATTTTAATACCAGAATATGCACTTTCGTATGTGATAAAATCTGTTCATTTTCATATTAATTACTTAAACATTCTTAGCATGTTAAGTATTCTTAAATACTTTTTGGATTATCTACTGCAAAAATAGCCCAGAATCTGATTGCTTCAAAATGGCCATCAAATAAAAGCAGATATTTTGGTGATTATTCATTTTTAACAGTTGATTGAATTCGGCCATAATGTCCTTAAAGCAATTTTAAAGGATATCTTTAAAGTTTTGTTGTGCATTTTACTATAGAGCCAACAGAAGTTGGGGATAAAGGTAACTCTGAGTCAACAAATCTTGGCGACAACACAACAAATGCTTCTTCAGAAGAGACTAGTCCCTCTGAAGGGAAGAGTCCCGTGGGGTGTCTCTCAGAAACCCATGATAGCAGCAACATGGCAGAGAAGAAGGTGGCATCTGAGCTCCCCCAGGATGTGCCAGGTACAGAGGGCAGTGTATCAATGCCTCTGTAATGGGGGGAATCCTTCCCTTTAAAGCTGAATGTCACCTAAAACTTTAAAGTATGTGTTCATTCATGCTGCTTGCTTACATTACATAAGTGCCATCCCTGATTGCTAAATTGTCATCTAACATTTGGAGTTTGACAAATGTTCTTGCAGTTAGTGCTCGAAACGCATCATAATCTTCATGCTTTTTAAAGTTAATTTAGATGTTTTTGTCTAATAGACTTATTGTATGTTTTATCACCAGACCGTAGTGGCAGATATTTTGGTTTTAAGTACTTACGTACTAATGGCTTAGTGTTGAATATTTGACCATCGCAGTTCTGTATGTGCTAACTGATTAATTTCATGTTTGCATGTGCTCATAGTTTTTTTTAACATTTCAAACTATAAAATCATAGTAGAAAAACATTGTCATAAAACATTTTTGCAAGATATATTTGACATAAAAATGTAAGTTAATAAAGAGTTCCTATTTTAAACTTTTTATCATTTAAATTATACTGAAAATAAGTTATATTACACCAAGAATGTTATTATGCCTTTCTTTTTGCATTTTTTAAAAGTGAAAAAGAATTTTTATTATAGGAGCCATACTAGTATGTGTTTTTTTGAAATACAAACTAGGAAATTTAGATAAACAAGAAAATAAACACTGCTAATTCCACTAAAAATCAAGAATTATAATTAACAAGGTTGATGGAAATTCTGAAAGATTTTTTATAAAAATTTCACACAATTCTTTTCTCTCTCCCCCCCTCTCCTTTATTTTAGTTATTCTGGTAGGAATGTAGGGATATCTTATTCTGGTTTGAGGATGTAGAGCACTTTTTTGTGTATATATATGTACATAAGTATACGGATATATAGCTCATTTGGTTATCTTTTGTGAAGTGCTGGTGGGTTCCTTTGTTCATTTTCTTTTTTTAGATTTTTAAATTATTTTTTTAAGAGAAGGAAAGAGAGAGAAATGTTAATTGGCTGCCACTTGCATGCATACTTCTGCCATGGGAGCCATGTACCCTGACTGGGATTGAAACTGGCAGCTATTCAGTGCACGGGAGTGCATGGGGTGGCATCCAACCAACTGAGCCACACCGGCCAGGGCTCCTTTGTTCATTGTCTGTTAAGTAGTCTCTTTTTTTGTTTGTGGTTTCATGGGTGAGGGTAAATCCAGTCCCTCTGATCCACCTTGACTGGAAGCAGAAGTTGCTACATTTAATTTTTTTGTGTTAACCCAATCTCATACTCCTAAAGTAAATGCCACTTGGTTGTGATGTATTTTCATTCTTATTTAGTGTTGCATCCAATTTATTAATATTTTGTTTAGGATTTTTGTGTCTGCTTTCATGAGTGAGATAGGGTTAGTTTTCCTTCCCTGATAATGTCCATGCCAGGCTTTGGTGTCAGGATTATACTGGCCTCATAAAATGAGTTGGAACAAGTTTCCATGTTTCCTTGTCTGCAAGAATTTTGTGGGTTGTGTTATTTATTCTTTAAATGTTTGTTGAAGCCATCTGGTCCAGGAGTTTTCATTGTGGCAAAGTTATTCATTGTAGATTTCATATATTTGGTAATAGTGGACTATTTATACCAGTATTTTCTATTTTCTTGTATCAGTTTCAATAAGTTACATTTTTCTAGAAATCTATCCATTTCATTTAAATTTTATTGGCATAAAACATCCCATCTTTAATGTTTACAGGATCTGTAGTAATACTTTTTTCAGTCCAGAAATTTGATATCTGTTCTCTCTCTTTTTTCCCCCCTGTTAATCCTCCCTGAGGCTATTTTCCCATTGCCTCAGATATTTTTTTCCTGCATCTGCATTACACACCTTTGTTGTTGTTGTTCATCTTCACCTGAGGGTATTTTTCCATTGATCTTTTAGAGAGAGGGAAAGACAGAAACATTGATGTGAGAGAAACACATCGATTGGTTGCCTCTTGCATGTGCCTTAACCAGGGCCTGGGCCAGGGAGGAGCCTGCAACCAAGGTATGTGCCCTTGATGAGAATCGAACCCAGGACCCTTTGATCCACAGGTCAGTGCTCTATCCTCTGAGCCAAACCGGCTAGGGCTTCATTATAGACATTTCACTTTGGTTCATGAACATGGTTATATTGCCCAAAACGACCCCATGTAGCAAGTATTCTGTTTTGTATTCAGTGTAACTTCTTTGTAGTTAACAAAAGGCTTAATATTCAGATTTACACTTTTGTCCTGGAGTTTAGATGGGAAACTTTTTGTACCAGACTGTGTTTTAAATTTATTAAGGGCAAGAGAGATACATGTCTTTCTAACACCTTAAACTCAAATCTACTATTGAGAATTTGTATTTAAACATATAATGCAGACAGCATTTGTTTCATTTAAGTTATGCCTCTAGATTTGATGTCTGAGATTAGGAAAATAGTAATAGTAGATAAAACTTTATTTTCATAACTATTTATAATTGCTTTAAAATTTTTCCCATGGATATAATGAAACTAGCATCTACAAAATTGAACTACAAGAGCTTACTGATTTTAACCTATTTCTTAAACTTTTTTGGGATAATGACATCTTGAAATACAGTATTTGGCTGTAGTTTTGTTGTTGTTTTTAATTGATTTCTGAGAGAAAGGGAGAGGGAGAGAGAGAGACATCAGCGATGAGAGAGAATCATTGATTGGCTGCCTCCTGCATGCCCCACACCGGGAATCCACCTGGCCTCCGGGACATGTGCCCTGACCAGGAATTGAACCATGATCTCCTGGTTCATAGGTGGACACTCAACCACTGAGCCACGCTGGCCAGGCCTTGCCTTTAGTTTTTAATTATATTGTAAGATAAATTCAATGGATAAGAAGCTGTTGATACTGAATGCTCAACTAACATATTATCCATATATTTTACCTCATTGATTTGATCAGTAATGGCTTTTGTAGGTTCTTCAGTTAAATACTCTTGTTTATTGTTATCTTTAAGGTGTTTTGTTTAGTTTCTAATCATATACATTCTGGTTATTTTATTCCCCCCCCCCCTTTTTTTTTTAAACAAAAGTATCTCTTTTACTGTCACATGAAAAAATTTTTTTTCCCCTTGCAGTTTTTTGCTTAGGATGTTCAAAATTTGAAGATCAAGGTCTTCAAATACTTTTTTTTTTTTTTTTATTGATTTTAGAGAGGAAGGTAGAGGGAAAGAGATAGAAACATCAATAATGAGAATCATTGATCGGCTGCCTCCTGCATGCCCCCCACTGGAGATCGAGCCCGCAACCCAGGCATGTGCCCTTGATAGGAATCAAACCTGGGACTCTTCAGTCCCCAGGCCAATGCTCTATCCACTGAGCCAAGCCAGCCTGGCAGTTAATGGTTTTTTTAGATCAAAATACTTGAGTAGGGGATTGATTGCTTACTAAATAATAATAATAATAACAATAATAATAATAGTTATTATTGTTATTATTACTAGAGGCCTGGTGCATGAAATTCGGCCATTGGGTGGGGTCCCTAGGCCTGGTTGGTGATCAGGGCCTATCAGGTTCCCTGCATCCCCACCTCCTCCTTCCCTCACCACTCACGCACTGCCACCACACAGTTCCCTACCTCCCCCTCCTCCTCCCCTCGCCGCCAGCGTCTACTGCCACCCACCTCCAGTTCTCCATCCCAGCCTGGTGTGGGGGAGGAGGTTGGCTGGTAGGCTCCATCAACAATTGGGGCCTGCGGGCTGGGGGAAGCTCCTACGTTGAGCATCTGCCCCCTGGTGGTCAGTGTGCGTCATAGTGACCGGTTATACTAGAGGCCCGTTGCACAAAGATTTGTGCAAGAATAGGCCTTCCTTCCCCTGGCTTTGCTCCCGGCCGCCCAGGAGCCTGCAAGTCCTCACTCCTGGCGGAGCGCCGTTCCTGTAGCTCTCTCCGGCCCCGCCCTCCCCTTCATAGCAGGCGTCCTGTCCTGCCCGGCCACTCTGTGCCTGCATATGCAAATCAGCCCACCATAATTCTTGGGTTAATTTGCATACTCACCCGTGATTGGCTGATGGGCACCATGGAGGTATGGTCAATTTGCATATTTTTCTTTTATTAGTGTAGCTAGATTATTATTATTTTCATTAATTTTTTTTTTGGGGGGGGGGGAGTAGGAGAGAAGTATGGATGTGAGAAACATTGATTAGTTGCCTCCTGTATGCACCCTGACTGGGAATTGAACTCACAACCTAGGTATGTGCCCTGACCCAGAATTGAACCTGTGACCTTTCCTTGTATAGGACATTGCTCCAACCAACTGAGCCACACTGGCCAGGGCGATTGCCTATTATTTTATGAAGTGCCATTATCTCCCTAATAGCAGAGAGCACTTTCTAATAAAGTATTTAAGATATGTATAGTTAGAATTTCTTAAGTTCCAATCTCAGAATTATTTTCATGGTTAAAAACATACTTGGGTATATGATGTACTAAAAAAGGTTTTTGTGGGCTGATCTAGAACCTTTTTCTTACATATTTCTATGGGAAAATGTACTCTGAACTCAAATGAGGGTATATCTTTTTATTGTTTGAGAAAATGATGTTTAAACAATTATGCATTAGGCATGCTACACTTTACAAATCTATATCTGTAGCTGTAAAAGGAATGATTAGTGAGGAAACTGATGTGGCTTACTTCTTTTCTTCCAATTATATGTATTTTTCCAACGTGAGTTAGTTTATTGTATTACTGGTTTGTAGCTCTCAAATTTTAAATTTGCCATTTCTGTCTTTAATATACAATTTTTTTATTATGAAAAATTTTAAACATACAGAACAGTTAATTGGATGCCCCCAACATATCTAACACTTAGATTTAAAAATTATTAAGATCTAGTCATACTTTACCCATGCTTTTTTAAAAAACTACTTTGTTGTTGTTGTTGTTTGGCTCAAATTAAAAAAAAAAATTTCCCCTTTGATACCAGGGGTACAGTATTAGGTAAAGCATAATCCTTAGTTAATTGTATTTATCACTAATCATTGCATGCCTCTTCTTGATTTATTCAGGTTTTTAATTATCTTTAACAATGAAATAGTTAGGAACCTATCACCCCAAACAAAAAGCAAAGTCCTGCTTTGAAACTAACCTGCATCTAACTAAACATCTCCAAAATTCCATCTCCTGCCTTCCTCTCCACTATCTGAAGTGTTCATTATCTTCTTTCCTTCTTACAAGGGAAACCCGACAGAGTTAGGACTGTTGCTACCTGATGTCAAAGTGATATATAAGCCACATACTCTTGCCTCATTTAATTGATCTATATGATTTGCTAAAAACTATATTTCCGTTTTTGTTGTTGTAAACTTTATAGCAAGTGTATTGTGTTAAGTATATCTTATTAAGTGTATTGTGTTAAGTGTAACATTTTGGAACTTAATTTTTTCACTTTATATTATATTACTAATATAATGTTGTATGTTGGAATTCCTTCATATTAACTGCATTATAATAGTCCTCTGTATAACTATACCTTTTGTTTATTCTCTTTCCTGTTGATGTGAATTTGGGTTGTTTCCTACTGTAGTATTTTAAAGCAAATTCCAAACATATTATGCCAACCCTACGTACATTTCTGAAGAATATGGACATTGTCTTACATAATCACATTCCATTGTCATTTTAATAAAATTGACATTTCCTTAGTATCCAGTCAGTATAAATTTCCTTGCTTAAAAATGTTTTTTGTTTTGTTTTGCATTTGTGTTTGAAATAACTTCATATAAGTTCCCCATGTGACATAATACTTGGTTTTATATTTCCTGAGACTCTTAATGTAAAGCACTCCCCCCTTCCCTGACTCTTTTCTTTCACATGTTGTTGACTTGGTGAAGAATCCTAATGTGTTCTATGGAATGTCCCACATCTAGGATTTGTCTGTTTCCTTCCTCTTGGTGTTGTTTAATTTGTTTCTGAAGGCTTGATTAAATTCATTTTCAACTATTTTTGGCCAGAATATTTTCAGAGCTAACAGCTGGTGTCTAGTTACCTTCAGTGGGGATTCATGTGTTATGGACTTTTGGGGGAGGGGCATGGCTTTCTCATTTTAAGTATTTGAACTCCTGGGTCATTATATATTCCATTTGGTTCAGTGGTAGTCATAATTCACTTTACGTGGGTGACCCAGCAGAGCCCCTTCACGTTGCCTTTTGAGTCCTTTTGCTATGACCCAGTAGTCTTGGATAGCTTCCTTGCTTTTGGCCATATAAGATGTTTGGGGCTTATCTTACACATTTTCTACCTCAGAACACATTTTCTACCCCAGACTTGGAATTAGTCATTTCTCCAAGAAGCTCTGGGTTTTTTTTTTGGTGGAGAATGATATTTAGAGACCATAATCTGGGCCTCAGGGTACTTACTGCTCTTGGGTTGCCACTGCCTCTAGGTTTTTTTTGGTGGGTAGAGTTAGAAAATATATTTTTTTAAAAGACCATCAGTTCACATTGACATTTCAAATTCAGATTGAGGATTGCATACTTAGTTTCTTTGTTTTTGTACTTGTATCTCTTTTCTCTTATACTGAAAGCCTATCAGCAGTGACTTAATTATATATTTTCTTTATCTTGGTGCAGATGTCCATTAATGATGACACATTATTAATATCTTGATGTACATTAAAATAGTAATGAGAAGAAATGATTTTATAGATTCCAGTAATTTCATAATACTGATATAATTGGTAATAATAAGACTAATGAATGGCAGACTTTTTTTGCAATTCTTTACTTATCCTTATACCATATTTCCAATAAGGATGTACAGTCAAAATACTGTGTCCCAAAGTCACTTGAAATAATTGAGGTTATGCCAAATAACTTGATATACAGTTAGGGTTTATTTGATTTAGATTTTTAAATTTTTTTTATTTATTTTTTTTAGATTTTTTTTAATTAATTTTTTTTTAAAGTAAAACCTTGGCATGATTCCAAAGTCAAACTATGTAACTATATATATATATATATATGCAGAGAACTTTTAATTTCATCCATTTTTCTCTCTATGTATCTAGATCCTTTCCTTCCCTTACAGTGCCATTCTGGTTATTCCCATTTTTAAAAAAGTATTTTTTAACATATTTTTATTGATTTCAGAGAGGAAAGGGGGGAGAGAGAGAGAGAGAGAAACATCAGTCATGAGAGAGAGTCATTGATCAGCTACCTCTTGCACGCATTCTACTGGGGATCGAGCCTGCAACCCAGGCATGTGCCCATGACTGGAATCGAACTGGGACCCTTCAGTCCTCAGGCCGATGCTCTACCCACTGAACCAAACCAGCTAGAGCTGTTTGTTTGTTTTTGTAAATAAAAGCAAAATATGTTCATAAATTCATATTTCCCCTTCTTGCACAAAAGTTAGCATACTGTAAGTACGGTTATATGGATATAGTGATTTCTGCAATTCTTGTTATGGTGCATGATATTTCATTGTGTATATCATCTTTTATTCAACCAGTGCCCTATTGATGGGCATTTTGTTTGTTTCCATTTTTTTTTTTTTGCCATTATAAATAATGCTACAATGAATAGCTCTATAAATAAGTAATTTGGTATTTTTGCCAGGGTATTTTGGGATAGGTTTCTGGACATGGGATTGCTAAAGAGAAAATGTATGTATATTTTTTCTAGATATTGTCAGATTCCTTTCATCCACTGGGATCATTTTGCCTTCCCACAGCAATGTTGGGAGTGCTGTTAACCCACTGCCTCTCTACCTGAGTGTATTGTGAGACTTGGATTTTTGCCAATCTGATAGCTGAGAAGTAGTTTCTTCATATAGCTCATTTTGCATTTCTTTTACTTTGAATTGTGAGCATAGCTCCATATGTATAAAGGTTATTTTCATCTCTTTTGTGACTGTTCATATAATTTCCCATTTTTTCTATCAAGCTGTTGAGTTTTTTCCTAAAATAAAATTTAGGAGCACATTATGTTAGAGATAGCCTTTGTAATTTACTGCCAATCACTTTTTTATTTTTGCCTTATATTTATTGACCTTAACTTTTTTTGTTGTTGTTGTTAATCCTCACCCGAGAATATTTTTCCATTAAATTTTAGAAAGATGAAAGAGATGGGGAGAGACAGAGAGAGAAACATCAATGTAAAACCAGGGCCGGAATTGAGCCTGCAACTGAGATATGTGCCCTTGATCGGGAATCAAACTCAGGACCCTTCAATCCATGGGCTGACCTCTATCCACTGAGCCAAACTGGCTAGGTTCTGTCAATCACATTTTAATTTAGGTGATTGATTTAAAGAGCATCTTATTAGTGACAGTGAAATGCATAGGGGGGCTTTAAATTTATTAAATTTTTCTTAAAATTAACAGTCACTTAGGTATTACCTCTAGTTAACTTGGAGGCATATAGAATTCAGGCAGAGAACTTCAGAGGTAAAGAATCCTGTTTAAATCTGTTTCTAATACTGTTTGGATACTTTTTTTTTGTTAATCCTCACCTGAGGATATTTTTCTATTGCTTTTTAGGGAGAGTAGAAGAGAGAGGGAAAGACAGAGAGAAACACATCGATTGGTTGCCTCCCCCACAACCCCCGACCAGGGCCCTGGCCAGGAAGGAGCCTGCAACCAAGGTACATGCCCTTGACCGGAATAGAACCCGGGACCCTTTGGTCTGCAGGCTGGCGCTATCTACTGACCCAAACTGGCTAAAGCTTGAATACTTTTTGTAAAGTAAGAATATAAAGTTCAGATTTGGGGGATTATCTCAACAAAATCACTTCTGCAGTATCTGCTAGACTGTAAGTTTTGTGAGATAGTTGCATTATTCTTTAGTTCTGGGGTATCTAAAAAATTATCTGCTTTGTACTGTAGGCTTAGATGATAAAAGTCTGTGTTATTAAACTGGGAAACTTAAAAAATAACTCAGGGTGTTGCTTACAATTTTTTTTTCATGTATTGCATTATTCATACATGAGTGGCTTTTCTTTTTAAAATCTAGCTTTGTAATGCAGTCCTAAAACAATAAAATGTCTTTTCTGACAATTAGTTAATTTTGATGTGATTTCCAATGTAAAAATCAGGTATTCTATTTTTCTAGAAGAACCTAACAAGACATGTGACAGCAGTAACACTAGTGCTACCACTACCTCCATTCAGCCTAATCTGGAAAACAGTAACAGCAGCAGTGAATTAAGTTCTTCCCAGAATGAATCTGCTAAGGCAGCTGATGATCCTGACAATGGAGAAAGAGAGTCTCACACACCTGTCTCTATTCAAGAAGAGATAGGTAAGAATACACTTCATACATTAAAGCAAGCCTTTTTTTTTTCATTTTTCATTTTTAAAATGGAAGTTTGATGGGGGTGGGAAGATTTAGATTTTCTTTTCATTTTTTTCATTTTTTTTTTTTTTTAACACTTGCACCCATTGTTTTTGTTTTAAAAAATACAAAAAGCACACAGGAAAATAGATCTTTTTCACACCCTCCTCCCCAAAGGTAACCCCCATCAACAGTTTGGTATGTAACATTTTTATCTTTCTCCATGCAGTTTCATTAGTGTATGTTTACAGAAAGTTTTTTTTTGTTTATATTTTCAACAGGATCATTTTGCATGTATTGTTCTGCATCTTGTTTTTATTCACTCGGTAATACATGTAATGGATATTTTTGTGTTATAAATGGAATTCATTCTTTTTAACTGCTGCATGGTACTTCACAGTATGGATGACCCACAATTCATTTATTGTTTATTTAATAATGGACATTTAGACTGTTAACAGTTTTTTTTATTATTACAAATAGTGGTGCCTTTTAACATTCTCAACATACATCTTTGTGTATTTATCAAGTATGTTTGGCAGTATAGAAACAGTGAGTGGAATAGCTGGGTCTAATGGTTAGGCACATGTTAAAGTAGTGATGGCTACTGCTTCATTGTACATGAAAAGTGATTTGTGCCGATATTTACATACATATGTATTTCTTCATACACTGACCTAAATTCAGCATCATCAGTCTCTTAGAGTTTTGCCAATGGTAAAGTATTTCATTTTAAAATTTGCAGATCCCTGCTTACTAATGTGGTAGAATTTCTTTTTGTGTGTTTACTCAACTTTGTGAATTGCTTTTTCACGTCATTTGCTCATTTTTTCCTATTGAGTTTTGATATTTTTCCTTAATGATTTTAAGAATGCTTTATAAAGTATTATGGCTATTAATCTTTGATTTTACATGTATACTTATATAGTCATTGCTTGTTTTTAACTCTCTTATGTTGTACAGAAATTTTTTACATTTTTATGTAGTTAAATTTGTCAGTCTTTTTCTTTAGGGTTTCTCTGGATTTTGGAGACTAAGGAAGACCATATATATTCTTGGGATAGGGATGGTCTTCCTTAGTAAGAAACAAAATAATATATATATTATAGTTATCTTGCATAATACTTCTATAACTGTTTTTTATCCTTCTGGAGTATAATTTTATGTATTGTAGGAGGTGGGGACCTGTTTTAATTGGGAATTTTTTCAATTGCAAGTGACCAAATCAGCTTAAACTAGTTTAAGTGAAAAGGGAATTTAATTGCTTGTGTAATGGGGAAGTCCAGGCCATCATCCCCTGGGATAACTGGACCCTCAGGTATCAAAACTCTTTCTGTCTTCCTCTTTCACTCTCACCTTTTGCATCTGCGTATGTTTGTATGTTAATTTCATTCTCTCCTAATACAGACAGGCTTTTCCCAAGTGGCATCAGCAGTTTATATTCATATCTTCCCAAGGTCTGTGACCCAAAGGCAAGGCCACTACTCCTGCTCCAAATCCAAAGCCCTTGAGGAAGGAATTTGAGTGGCCTATCTTGGACAAATTGTTCCCACCCCTGTGGCCAGGGCAGGCAAGGTATTATGATTGATGGCTCCAGCAAAAGTATATGATTGGGAGTGGTTTCCAAGAAAGAGAGATGCTATAAAGATAGAAAACAGTAAATAACCACAATTCTACCCTTTGGTAGCTTAGCACAAACTTGTGTATTCAAATTAAAAAATGCTTCTGCCTAACATAATGCCAAGATCTTACCCACAACTGAAACTTTTTCAAAAATTTTTTTTCCAAAATTGTATTTGGTAATTATAATTGTGTCTTGGATATCTTTTTCTGTGTTTGTCTATTATTTTTTTACTAGAGGTCTGGTGCACGGATTTGTGCACTGGTGGGGTCCCTCGGCCTGCCCTGCGGGGGTCCCAGATTGTGAGAGGGTGGTTCTTGGGTGACATACCCCGGAATCAGGCTCCTTCCTCTCTGTTTCACCCAAGAACTGCAGCTGCCAAGTCACCGCAGCTCAGCAGCTCTTACGTAGAGCGTCTGCCCCCTGGTGGTCATTGCGCGTCATAGCTACCGGTCAGAAGTTGGCTGGTCGCTTAGACTTTTATTATATATATATATTTTTTATTAGGTCTAGATGTGGCTTATCTTGATCTCAAAATCCACGAGCCATTCTTTGATAAATCTTGCTGCCATTGGTTTTCTGGGAGGGCTGTGGATGAGAAGTGAGGAGCCTATGGGAAGATCTTCCTTCTAGAGGCTTTTCTGTTTTCGCAGCTTAGTTCTGGCTGGCTGTTGTCAGAGATGGGTTGCTGAGAATTGCTATAGGTTTGACTAATCATACATTCTAGCTTGACAGGTTTGGCATTTTCTCTGGCAGTGGTACTCCCTTATAGATTGCTTGGGTACCCAGCTAGTACCTAATGGCCATAAATGGGGTTCCTGAAGGTAAACCTCTTCTACTGGCCCTCAGGCGAATAGTCTGTCTAAGCTTCTTCCTCCTCACATCATTAAACACTGAGCTCCAGAGGCTGGGAGGAAGCAGCTCTGTACTCTGCCTCCAGGCTGCATCTAAGTGATTGACCCCTTTATAGTGTCACCTTTGGGCAAAGGGTATAAGATAAGGACCTCCATTCGAAGCCTGGTTTCCTTTCAATTCTTACCCCTAGGGATGAATTTTCTGCCTCCTTCCCCTTATTTGCAGTAAATTTTGCTTGAAGGGCTTCTTTTTAAAAGCTCTGTGCCATTCCCTTTCTGCTTTTTTTGGAAGTCCAGCCTAGACAAGACAATGTCTAAAAAGTCTTTATTGTAGGACTTTATAGATGGTCCCAAGACATAGCCATCATGGTTCAACATCTTGGCATAAACCTTCAGCATGGGTAGGCTCATGGTTTGGGGCCCAAGGGACACTGTTGGTGGTCCTACCAGCTGCTTTGCTGCCATACAATGGACATTTCTAGTTTTCCAGCCTGGGATGGCAAAATGTCCAGTACCCCTACCACATCTTGATTTAGTCAGTGCCATATTTTGGGATCAAATTTTTCAAATACTCTGCTGGATTGTTTAGAATTTATTGATTATATGTGACAGAAATTCACCAGACTTGCTTAAAACAAAAAGGGAATTTTATTGGCACATACAATTGGGAAGTACAGAAGTAATGACAGCACCAGGGGCATTATTGGACCAGTAATAACAGGTTATCACTGTTCTTCCCCTCATGTTCAACACTCCCCCACCCTCATGGATGGGCTTCTTATCTCTTACTATTGGATGTTTTATCCATGCTGTGCGGTAAAAGTGACCAACCTTTAAATTATAACCTTTATGCTCATTAATGCCCTTTCTCCATCTCCAAATTTTCTAAAGCAATACTGTTTCTCCATCTTCAGATTTTCAAAATTGGAATAGTATGCTGGACCACATACCAATTCTGGGGCAATCACTGTGGCCAACCAGTGATATGCTCTCTCTGGCTAAGCTGGATGAATTTGCTCACTCCATACACAGGGCAAGATACTTATTTGCAGTCCTGGCAGAATCATGATTGTAGTGGTGGGAAAGCATATCCCCAAAGGAAAGAAGGGGTGTTGAATACATGAGATTAACAATGTTTACTGAATTGTTTTAACTTCCATACTTTTCAAAATAGATACCTACTTTTCCCAATCCAATTTTTTTAAATCTATGTAGAATGTCATCTTTATATTACAAAGTATAGTAAGTTTTCTGTTCGGTTTTCCATTTGCTAATGCCACACTGTCTTAATTTTACAAAGCTTTAAATTAAAAAAGAAAAATGAGATCTTGTTCAACTGTCTGGCCAATGGAAATTGGATAGTGATGCAATCGTTTCAGACAGTATAGAAATTTTCAGCCTAAGTGAGATTCATGGGAAAGCAGAAATTATTCCTGTCTTAAAAATTAAGTCACAATGAAAATGAGAGGCCTTTATTCTATTAAGAAAAACTAATTTAGTTAATTTCACATGTCTAATTATTTGCATATACAGATAATTATCTGGATTTTACTTTTTTAGGAGAAAATTCACTTGGCATTTTATATTTATAAGCTTTCATACATTAGGTATTTAAGCAGAATTTCAATGGAAATCATTCTAAAATTAATTATATCCTTTACTTTTTATATAGAAATCCATATTCATTACATAAGGCAATATCTTATTACTGTGCATTTTGAGTTGTTATATTTGTTACTTATAAATTTGTAGCAGCCCTTACTGTTTTCTAGTAGATGAGCTTTGAAACAGATAACCTGGCATGTTTGAATTTTCTGTCAAATAATAAATGACTCACAGTCAAGTTCTGACATAACTTTCTTTTAAATAAACCCTATAAAAATTAATACATTTGCTTTGGCTCTTCAAGGACTTTTTCTGTTTACCTTTTGGATCTTAGATGTGCACCAGTATGAGTTTTGGATAAAGTAGTAGTATATGTAATTTACTTACTGTTAGCAATTACTTCTGGCTTTTCATTTGTTAACAGGTGATTTCAAATCAGAAAAGTCTAATGGGGAAATAAGTGAGTCTCCTGGAGGTGGACGAGGAGCATCCGGTTCAACTCGAATTATCACGAGATTACGGAATCCAGACAGCAAGCTTAGTCAGCTGAAGAGCCAACAGGTGGCAGCTGCAGCCCATGAAGCAAATAAGTTATTTAAGGAGGGCAAAGAGGTGTGTTCTTTCTGTTTAAAACAAACATTTTTCTTTTTTTTTTTTTTTTTTTAAGTCAGTCAAATGTGGTTGTGTGGAGGGAGACAATGTTAATCAGCTTAACAATAACCCACAACCGTCGGACCAACTCAAACATTTTTGAAATGTAAAAATAATTTCATTTACTGTACCTTAGAAATAGGGGAAGCAAGTTTATAGACCTTCTTTTGAATTATATTTTCTCCACTTCCAAGAGTGTATTGGCTAACAAGAATTAAAGTGTTACATTTAGAAGTATAGTTGTGCCCCTGGATTTCAGTCCATGCAAAGAAATGCTGTAAATGTGTGGTATACTTTATTTATGATTAGTTTTATTGTATGTAATTCTAAAGAGATCAAGGCTTTTTTTCACATAGGATAATGAGTAGGCTGTTTGTAGATGATGTAATGCTCAGCTCCAGCTAGAATCATTTTAGGTGAACCTGCAGCGAAAGGATAGGACTTACTCCTTGATTGTAGAGTACAGTGCATAGAACAGCACAGCTTCCCAGCTCTCATTGTGAACAAAAAGATTGAAGCAGGACTCAGTATTTCTGCACCTCAGGTAGCCATGGTGACAGAGTAATGACTACAATGATATCTCCCAGTTGAGGATCATTTGTAGGGTAGATAGGCAAGAATATGCATTGTTCATAACATACAAATTGATTTAAAACACTGACTTTTAAACTTCTTTTTTACTCTGACCCTCAGTAAGAGATTTTTCATAGCCCCCTAGTACACTCAAAAGTGTCCTGAAATAGTATTTTGCAGTACTGTGTGGGAAGCATTCTGTTATTTTCTCTTTTATTGTATTATATTTCATTTTTTTTAAAAAGCTGAATAAGGCCCACTTTTGATTTCATAATCCACAAAAGGACTGGCATCGACTCTTTGAAAACATTTTAGATTATCCTCAGGCTCTTCTACTAAAGATGAAATTGATAAAAGGAGCAAAAGAAAAGGTAGTTTTAGGAATATATTTTTTGGGGAATAGTACATGTACTGCCCTCCTTTTTCCTTAACCTATGTATTGTAGGCTTGAAATAATGATTGGTGAGTGATTTACACGTAATTTTGTGTGTATATTTGAGATGCATGAAAATACTTAATTATGTCTGACATATAATAGGCATTTAATAGAGGTTCGTTTTCTTTCTTTTTGGCAGACATATTTTGATCATTTAATTATAAACATAACTTTAACTTTTAAACTTCAGAAGTTCAGTCATAAGATGTATTTTATTTGGAATGATTAAATTACAAATTATTGAAAGACTAGAGGCCTGGTGCACGAAATTCGTGCACTGGGGGTTGGGGTGGGAGGGAGGGGTTTGTCCCTCAGTCCAGCCTGCACCTCGAGTGATCGGGCTCCCAGGATCGGGCCTAAACGGGCAGTCGGACATCCCTCTCACAATTCAGGACTGCTGGCTCCCAACTGCTCACATGCCTGCTTCCTGATTGCCCCTAACTGCTTTTGCCAGCCAGCCTGATCACCCCCTAACCACTCCCCTGACAGCCTGATTGATGCCTAACTTCTCCCCTGCTAGCTTGATTGCCCCTAATGCAGGCCTGGTCACCCCTAACTACCCTCCCCTGCAGGCCTGGTCACCCCCAGCTGCTCTCCTCTGCAGGCCTGGGTCCCCCCCAGCTGCCCTTCCCTGCAGGCCCAGTCATCCCCAACTTCCCTCCTCTACTGGCCTGGTCACTCCTAACTACCCTCCCCTGAAGGCCTGATTGCCCCAACTGCCCACCCTTGCAGGGCTGGTCCCTCTCAACTGCCCTCCCCTGCTGGCCTGTTCGCCTACAACTGCCCTCCCTTGCAGACCTGGTCCCTCCCAACTGCCCTCCCCTGCTGGCCATCTTGTGGTAGCCATCTTGTGTCCACATGGGGGCTGTCATATTTGACCACGTGGGGCAGCCATCTTGTGTGTTGGAGTGATGGTCAATTTGCATATTACTTGTTTATTATATAGGATAATTGATCAATTTGCATATTTGATATAAACAATGGAGTCTTTTTATTTTCTTTGTCAGGTACTGGTAGTTAACTCTCAAGGAGAAATTTCGCGTTTAAGCACCAAAAAGGAAGTGGTCATGAAAGGAAATATCAACAATTATTTTAAGTTGGGTCAAGAAGGGAAATATCGTGTCTACCACAATCAATACTCCACCAATTCATTTGCTTTGAATAAGCACCAGCACAGGGAAGACCATGATAAGAGAAGACATCTTGCACACAAATTCTGTCTGACTCCAGCAGGAGAGTTCAAATGGAATGGTTCTGTCCACGGGTCCAAAGTTCTTACAATATCTACTCTGAGACTGACCATCACCCAACTGGAAAACAATATCCCTTCATCTTTTCTTCATCCCAATTGGGCTTCACACAGGTAAAGGAAACTAAGGTTCATTTATTGCTGTGAAAATAGTGACTACAAAATGATCATTGCAGGTGTGTACTTAAAATGGTCATTACCAATGAATTGAATTAAATCAGTTTAGTCAGCTAAACACTGAGGGCATTAGGGATGTGAGTGTACTTGTAAGTTACTGAACCAACACTAACATTTGGGAGATTTCTGGAAAACAGACTCTTTATCCCTGGAATGAAGTAGAGACCAAAGGAACAGAACGCTGTAGACAGTTTAAGAAGTTGGAGGACTAATTGACCTTTGGGATTCCTTTCAATGGTCAAAATTTATGATTCTGTGAAATAGAAAATTCCAGTAACAGTATATTTATACCTGCTTAGCCTAGAAACTTACATCCTGTAAGATGGAGGTATCGTAAATTACAACTCTTGTGCTTATAACTTAGGATCAGCGAAGTGAAATGTTTCTTTTTCCCTCTGAAATATAGGGCAAATTGGATCAAGGCAGTTCAGATGTGTAGCAAACCCAGAGAATTTGCGCTGGCTTTAGCTATTTTGGAGTGTGCAGTTAAACCAGTTGTGATGCTACCAATATGGCGGGAATCTTTAGGACACACCAGGTAAGTGAATTCTGAGCCCTTTGAATGCTGTGTTAGACTCCTTTTTGGAAGAATAGTCTATTGAGAATGAAAGTGAATGTATTTAAAAGAGCATATTAAAGACTTAATTCTTCATGGCCTCATTTTCCTCTTGTATAATAAGATGTAAACATAAGTGAGCATTAGTTCTAATTTCTAATACAGAATTGTAATGAAGATCAAAGTACATCAAGTATATGAAGTAAATATTGTCTACAGTAAAAAAGCATCTTTATTATAGAATAGAAAGAGCATTCATATTTTTTGAATATTTATTCTAGAATGTTTCAGGTACTGTATTACGCATCTAATTTATTTAGAGTCGAATGTGTGGCCAAAGATCATGTTAGTTCCTAAGTAGATCAAGAGCTCTGTAACTTCTTCAGATGGTTTTAAAAAAATAAAAATGATACATTTAGTGCCTTGAATCTACTTTTTCACCCTAGGGCTTTTTTATTTACTCATTTTAACTTTAGTTAGTCTCTAAGAAGTTATTACACATACTTACCTGGCATGGGAAATACCATGATCATGAAGGTGGTTTTCCCAGGGCAAGGCTTATCCATTGCACTCCCAATGTGCTGACCCCTGCGATTTCCCTAAATGTGGGAAACTCGGCTGCATAATTTGTGATAGTGGGGGACTGCATTCGCGCAAAAAAAAAAAAAGTTATTACAATAAAACTAATACAAGCTATGGTAAAAATGTAAATTATTATTCCGTGTGAAAAGTAAGAATCGTTCTACCTACAGGACCCTCTCCAAAGATATAACACTGCTATTTTTAAAATATGAACATAGCTTTGTGTTGCTTTCAACATCTGTTTTATTTTATAATGAAAAGTCTTTTTTTAAGAAAAGTTCATTTATACCTACTAAACATTTTTCATTGGCTAAGGGTTGCTCTCAGTTTTCTTTGGTGTTTTCCCCATATAAATCTTATGGATATTTTATCTTTTCTTCCACCTCTTTTGGCTATAACTGCTGCTACCAGTAGAGGCGTCCACAAATGGAATGGACCTAATTCTTCCTAGGACAGTGGTCGGCAAACTCATTAGTCAACAGAGCCAAATATCAACAGTACAACGATTGAAATTTCTTTTGAGAGCCGAAAACTGACTTCTGCGCATGGGCCACGAAGTTTCTATCGCACTGTACGTGCGCGCCCGCACGTGGTATTTTGTGGAAGAGCCACACTCAAGGGGCCAAAGAGCCACATGTGGCTCGTGAGCCCCGGTTTGCTGACCACTGTCCTAGGATAACAAAAACGGGTGAAGCTAAGATGCTATAGACTGCACCCCTGAAGAGGAGAACTAAATGGGTGACACGCCTTTATTCTACTCCTTATGGCTTTCTTTTATCAGGGTAAAGCCAGGAGAGAATCAGAGGCAATACTCTATTTCTGTTGTTCCTTCTTGCATTTAACTCCAGACTTGGGCCGAACCATTCTGTCCCGACGTTCTTCTATTGAGTGATTGTCCTGAAACCTGTGTTAGTGGAGCAGGCAGCCACCTGTCTGATGGCAGAGAACACTTCTTTGAGAACTAAAGCTAATCCAGATGTTGCTAAATAAAACTCCCAGTACTCAAACATAACTTTTTGGAGTGATTAAATCATGCCTTTTATAAATTTGTTCTTGAATATTAAACATTCTAAATGAAGATGGATTTCAATTTGTAAAAAAAACAATTGAGGTTTTTTGTTTTTTTTTTCTGTTTGTCATTATAACTAGTCTTCTAAACAGGTTACTTATTGACACACGTGGTAACATATGAAATAACTTTTTTAATATGACAAGGTGAGATAAAAATAGAACACTGAATTTTTAAAAATTTTAGAGACCATAATTCAGGAAAATTAGAAGTTAGTAATAGGACTTCAATTTCTGGCAAAACTGTGGTCAACTACTTCTAGGTGACTTCTAAGAAAATACCTAGGCATTTAAATATTTTATTTAGAAAATGTTTATTTACTGTAATATTCAATGATAAAGCTTTTAAGAACAATCTAAATCTAAGAGAAAATTGTAGCCTTTATTGAAAAATATTACAGAATACCTAAATAGCCCTGACTGGGTTGGTTCGAGCCTCGTCCTGATGTGCCAAGGTTGCAGGATTGATCCCCGGTCAAGGCACATACAGGAATCAACCAATAAGTAGAACAACAAACCAGTTCCTCCCTCCCTCCCTCACCACTTCCACCCTTCCCTCTCTCCTTCCTTCCCCTCTCTCCCTTCTTCTGTCTCTCTAAAAAAAACAGTAAATAAAAGGGGGAAAACAAAATAAATGGAAATATATTTCATGTTCATGTATAGGAAGACTCAGTGTCTTGAAAATGACAGTTTACCTTGTGTTAATATATAAATTAATTTCAATAACATTGATAATTATTGTTGAGCTTTCTGTAGGATTTGACAAGATGATTAGAAAATTTATATGGAAAGTGGCAGTAATAGAAAAGGTATGTACGATAAGGTAGGACTTGCCCTACCAGGTAACAAAACTTATTTGGTAGCTATAATACTGTGTTATAGATGCAAAGTTAAACAAGTAGGCCAGTGGTACAGAATAAACAGTCCAAAAGTAGTCCAGCCCCCATATAGAAATACAATTTATGATAGAAATAGTATTAGAAAGAATGAACTATTCAATAAAAGGTGAGGAAATTATTTTGATTCTCGGTCAGGGCACATACCCGGTTGTGTAGGAGGCAGCTGATGGATGTTTCTCTCTCCCTCTCCCTTTTTTCTCTCTCTAAAATAAAAATAAAAAATTAAAGTTAAAAACAAACAAACTAGGAATAGATCCAGGGACATAGAAGCATGGAACAGACCGTTGAAACTCAGAAGTCTGGGTGGCTGGGTAGGAAGAGATCAACCAAAGAAATTGTATGCATATATGCATAACCCTTGGATGCAGATAATAGTGTGGTAAAGGCCTGAGGTGGGGGCTGGGGGTGGACTAGAAGGGGTCAGTGGGGAGAAAAAAAAAAGACATATGTAACAATACTTTCAACAATAAGATTTCAAAACAAAACTAGGACCTATTATTACACATTCTTCAGATTGTCAAAATTTAAAGAGTATTCGCAAAAATGTGACATAATAGGAGAATCCTGCTACGTTGCTGATTAAAAGAACAACTAGTATAATGGTTGCTACAAGCATTTTAGAGAAAAAATTTGGTAAAAACAAAGTTGAAAACGTCTACTCATAACTAAATACCTTAGTCAAACCTTACATGTGTATGTGAAAATACATGTAGAAAGGTAATTTTTTTATAACACTTCGTAGTGGTGAAAATTTGCGAATAACCCTTAAATGCTCAGGATCAGGCATGTTGAAATTGGTGCAGCTCTGTAATGGACTACTAGATAGCAGTGAAAAACAAAATAGAACAACAAGTGTCAGTGAGATTGAATCTCATAAATGTACAACAGAGTGAAAACAACTCTTTTTTTTTTTTTTTTTTTGAGAAAATTGAGAAAATGGCCTGTCAGGGCCTCTAGGACATCCTTCAGTTGGACAACAGTAGAATTTTGGTACAGTTTTCAAATCTTTTCTTATTGTTGGCTTTACTATGCCATCCTGCAGGCGGTGGCTCTTGACCAGGTGCATGTTGAGCGCGGGCTGTTGGGCAGGATCTTGCCGCGCCCGCGCACAGTGCATAGGATGTTGGTCCGCACGGCCCGGGACAGCTCGCTCACCGACGGCTGGATCAACTCCCCAGCACAACTCTTTTCCTAAAAAATACATGGAGTATGATTCCATTTATGTAAAATTTAAAAACATGTATGCTAAAACAGTGTTACAATATTATTTACAGATACGGACATTTGTGGTAAAAGGTTAAAGCAATGTAAGGGTTTATGCTTGAAACTTAAGAAATATACCTCTAAATAAATACCAGATGGTCAAAGAAAAATCATATTGAAAACTGGAAAATATTTTGAATGGAAAGTTTATGAGAATACTACATATATTGACATTTGGGGGCTATAACTAAAGAGTGCCCAGGGAAGCCCCAGCTGGATGGCTTAGTTGGTTGGAGCGTCATCCCTTATTATACTAAAAAGTTTCAGGTTCCATGCAGGTAGCATATGGGAAGCAATTGACCACCGTTTCCCCCTCTTCCCACCTCCCCCCACCTTTCTCTGTCATGCCATTCTCCCCTTCCTTTCCTCTCTCTTTCAAATCAGTAAACATATCCTCAGGTGAGGATTTAAAAAAAAAAAAAAAGAGTACCCAGGGCAAATTGGTAGCCTTTAACATTTATATTGAAAAAGAAAAACTAAAAATAATTACCGAGGTATAAATCTCAAGACATTAACCCAAAGAAAGGAAATATTAAGGAATATCAAATAGTATATATTTCATGAAATAGAAAACAAATATGCCTTAGATACAATTATAATTTATAAATCCCTGAAAAGATTATCAGAAAAGGAGTGAAGGGGAGAAAATTAAAGAACCAATATCAAGAATAGAAAATGGGACATACCAACAGAGCGATTTTCTCTCACTGGTGCTAGGGATTTACCCTTCACAGGGTCCACTAATGCAGTACTCAGGCTTCCTGCATCCACAGAGAAAAGGGCTCCTGCTTTTGGGTAGAAGAGGTGGGGGAGGAGGAGCCCCACGGATCTCAATCATTGGACTGAGTAGGCATGGGCTACACTCTTCTGAGGCAGGAGGAGGAATTCTGGTTCAGTTTAAAGGCTGTCACAGGAGATGGACAGGACCAGATGACTTCATAGGGAAGTTATTCAAGTTTCAGTAAACATAATTCTATTTAAACACTTTCACAAAATAGAAAAAGAAGGAAATCTTGTAGATTATTATTTCTGTTAGTATAAAACTTGATAAATAGAAACTGATGAATAGGTAAATAGAAAATTATAGCCCTATCTTTATTAATATTTACCATTGATAAATAATTATTGGCACACAGTATGCGTTCAAGAAATCTTAAGACATTAGGTAATACATTTAGGAGTAAATTTAAAGAATTTAACAATAGCTAAATCGACTTCCCCTAGCATGGAAAACTTGTCCATTCTTAGGAGGTTACTAATACCATGCTATTTTAATACATCAAAGAAAGAAAACTTTGATCATCTCGTTAGATGCCAAGAATATATTTGTTTATTAACAAGTTCATTATTCTTTTTTAAAAAAAACCTTGGGAAATAGGAAGAGATGAAGAGTCTTTTGTTTTTTCTTTTGTTTTGTAAAGACGTATTTCAATCAAACCATCATGGTTTTTGGTGAAACTCTTTAAGCATTCCCATTAATACTCTGATATAAAACAAATACGCCAGCTATTACCGTCTTTTAATGTTTCTTCAAAGTATTAGCCAAGGCAGTTTGTCAAGAGAAAACATATATTGGCTGATATACTGGTAGGTACAATTATTATACAGTTGATCTAGTTATATACTTAGAAGAACTAGCAGAAACAATATGAAAATGAAGTAAGATGGCAGCCATATTGAACAATAGGTTTTATGTATATAAACAGTAACCATGTGGAAAATACAGTAGAAGTTCTGAGTTAAAAATAACAAATTGAATAAGCATATTTAAGTTTGCTCCCTGCTGAGCTCCACCAAAACTATGGCAGAGGGATTTTTTAAAAGCATAAACCCACAGGGACAAGGGGAACAAGAGAGAATACAGCACCAGTAAAACTGGAAGCAATAGTGCAGCTGTACAAATGGTAAGTACCCAAGAAGGGGGAGAACTGAGAATTGTTACAGTTTACACCACAGAATCCTCAGAAGTTCCAGAAATAGGAAATGTAGAGCAGTCCTCTTCAGATCCTGTCTGCAGTACCTGTTTACACGCAGTCTGCCAGATCCTCTGAGTGGTGAGCCCAGTGCCTTCTAGGTCTTGCTCATGAACTTGCCCTTGGATTTTACCAGAAGAGGCTCTTGTAAACTATGATCCAGAGAAAATTTATTTTTTTTCTCAGTAATAGTGACAATATTGCTCTTTCACTCATGTAGCAGGTTTTATTCTGGTACTGAGTTTTCAACAGCCAAACTTGATACTATTTGGGATACATACATGGGTGGCAAATCCATGAAAGAGACCTAGGATAATGACTACCTGGGGTGAGACACGCTAGCTTCAGATGAATTGGTTATTGATAAAGTTCTGTTTCTTAACCTGGTTACATTTTACATATTTTAAAAAATCATAATGAAAGGAAAGATCTGAACAACAAAAAAGAAACCTCAACTAGGAATAAATTTAACAAACCTTCAGGCTCGTGCAAAGAAATCATTGAAATTTTACTAAAGATATAAAAGGATACTTTGAGTAAATAAAAAGATATATGTCTAGATGTGTATATTTTCTATAAGATGCTATGTAGTAAATTAGTTTATAAAAATTAATATTTATTTGCATTGTTATTAAATAGGATTTTTTCTCCACATGCAGGGAAGTTCAATCAAAATGATAATAATATCTCATCTGGAAAAATTAATGTGCAGGGAAAGGAAGTAGATGTTATTAGAAAAGGGATTGGTATTATTATGAACATATTTTGAAGCTTCAGTAATCAAAGTAATTTGTACTGCAGAGGAAGCAGTGCAGTGGAATCGAACAGAGAATCCAGAATAGACCTAAGCACACGTGGGAATCTGGCTGTGATAACATCGAATGCCAGAGAAGGAAAGAGGGCAGGGCATGTTTGCACAAAATATCAGCTCGATCTCTGCCTCAGCAAACATATTCAAATTTAAAAAAAAAATCTGAATAACAATAAAAACAAAACTTCAGTAAGAAACCATGAATTAATTTATGTTTTTGTTGTGATACTTTCTTTTTAAACAGATATAAAACCCAGATGCCATAGAGGAAGAGAGTGGATATGTGTATTTAAAATTCTGAGTGGAAAATAATAATGTAATCAAACTCAAAAGACAGATGACAAACTGAGGAAAAATATTTGCACTACAAATGGAAAATTTCCTTAATTGACAAAGACATTTTTATAAATGAAAAGGACTAATAGTCCAGTGCAGACAAGACAAAGGATTTGAACAGGCATTATGCAGAAAATAAATACGAAAGGCCAGTAGAAATGTAAAAAAAAGGTTACTTATAATTAAAGAAATGTGAATAAAAACAATGGGATAGTATTTCTTATCTCTCAATTGGGCTAATAATTTAGAAGTTTGGTACTAACTTGAGTGAAGGTATGGGAAGCAAGGTGGCTTTATAATTGATGGCAGTGTAAAGTGTACAGTTCTAAAGAGCAGTTTGGCACTGTCAGCATTTTAAGTGCATGAACCTTGGGTTTTAGTTATCCCAGTACTGGGGACAGAGAGGGATACTCCCCAAGTTAACTAAGACAGCTAGAAAACATTCCATTGTAGCTTTGGTTATCATAGCAAACACACACTGGACAAAACCCTGGGCACCACATGGAGATCGGGAGTGGAGTTAAAGCTCAGTCCATACTCCTGGTCCAGCTCTCAGTTGAACGGGCATGTGGAAGGAACATCTACCAGTGCACCCACTAATGTGGAGCAGCAGATGGAGTTTGTGCAGTCCGGCCTGATGGTGCTTCCTTCCTGTGGCCTCCAGGCTGGCAGCAATAGCCAAGCTTTCTGCCCAGCTAAGAGGAATTGAACTCCTTTGGAGCTCCTTTGTTGCTGCTTTTTCTCTTAAGGATTATTTTGGTGGCAGTGAGAACTATAGAATTTCCTCTGGCTTAACTAACATCACAGATGAGCTTGAATACCACCTCACAGGCCTGGCTTCCCCGCCAAAGTTAAGCCTTTGATGAAGATGATTCTGTTTCCTGTGAAAACGAGCGTACAAACTGAGTGTCCCTCTCAGCCATGAGCCCCTAGAGTGTCACTGCACTGCTGCTCTGCCCACACAGTGCGCCATCCCTATCCACTGCCAGTGAAAGTGAAGATGGACAGTTACTGTGCTGGACCTGGCCTTGTGGAGGCGTTTAAAGCTGAGTCCACAGAAACTGTTGAGAGATACTACATGGTCCTAAGTCACTCCCTCCTTACTCTGGTGGGCTGAGGCTGTCGGGGTTACCCACCATGCTCTCTGCTTTACAGAGCTTGCCCCACTCGCTGGTTCCAAGAGTGGTTGATAGCAAATCGATGGTATTTGACTCAGAGAGTTAGTCCTGATGAGAATTCATTCCTTTTCCTCCCATCACCTGTGAGAGAAGGAAGGGTTAGCATGAGTTCTATCAGCCTCAGGGAGGCTAGATTATGGGGTCCTAAAGATAGATAGGTAGGGAGTTTTGGGTTTAGGAATAGAGATAAATAATTAAATCCTCTTTCACAGCTTATTAGCACCTTCCTCCGCAAATGCTGACAAGATCTCTGTTCTTTCCACATGGCTGTGCATGGTCACAGCTGGGTAGAGATTGATACAATTCTACCACTGGAGATCTCAGAAAGACAGGAGCTTCTCTCTTTAGGTCTTGGTTAATGTTCTTGTTTGTAGAAAATAGTTCCATTCATGAACATATAGTCTAAAACAGCGGTCGCCAACATTTCGGACCTCTGCGGACCACCGGTTGGCTACTGCTGGTCTACCTTAGTGTAGAGTTTCACCACAGGCTTGCCCATCCCCTTACTGCTGAGTGCAGTGATACCTGTTTTCCGGCCTGAACAAAAAGTGTGGCTTGTGTCCTATACCTAATGATGCCTAATTTGTGCCCTTCCCCTTGCCCAGAAGAAGGAGACATGTGGTCCCCTTTCTCTGTGGATGTAGAAAGCCTGAATTCTATATTAGTGGACCATGTGAAGGCTTTAAAATTCCCAGTGCTAGATACAATCAGAAATATTGGTTGAAAAATAAAAAGTTTTTGGATTTGTTGGTCTTATTTGGGGAGAAAGAAATAAAGTATTCCCTTTAATAGGGAACTGGATTAATAAATTATAGTATATCCATGCAGTGGTATGTTCTTTAAAAGATAAATATCTTCCAGTACGGAAAAATCTCCTAGTGCAATTATTTATCGATTAAAAACCAGGTAGTTGTGTTTATAATATAATACCTCTTTTGTGTAACTGTTGGTGTATGCATGAAATATTTTAGGAATCAGTTATAAGTGAGTGTTTCTTAAGGGGAACATAGCATGTATTGTTTTTGCCTCTGTTCTATTTGATTTTTCCTATTATGAAATTGTACATCTGCTTATTTTTCTGTGTTGGAGTTGTCTGGGTTGTGGATTACATCTAACCATTGTTTGTTTTTGTCTTTCTAATTTTCAGCACTTTTTATATTGTTTTTCAAAGTTATATGTAATCCTATCTTTGTATTCTTATATTCTTAGGTTACACAGGATGACATCAATTGAAAGAGAAGAAAAAGAGAAAGTCAAAAAAAAGGAGAAGAAACAAGAAGAGGAAGAAACGATGCAACAAGCTACGTGGGTGAAATATACATTTCCAGTTAAACATCAGGTAATTTTTCTTACCAATTTTTAAAACAGTGTTCGCCATTTCTGAGACTTTTATTCTGCAACTTTGAGTACTTGATAGTTTGTTTTACTTTTGATAGTCTTTTCACGAAGTTGGAATGAAGTAATATTTCTGGCAATTTTATAAGGATAGGTTTATCTTAGTAGAATATAGGTGAGTTATTAGACCAATTTGTTGAAATTGTCATAAAATTGTAAAATTGTGTTACAGTTTAAAAAATATATATATGTTTTATTGATTTTTTACAGAGAGGAAGGGAGAGGGATAGAGAGTTAGAAACATCGATCAGCTGCCTCCTGCACACCCCCTACTGGGGATGTGCCCGAAAACAAGGTATATGACCTTTACTGGAATCGAACCTGGGACCCTTCAGTCCGCAGGCCGACACTCTATCCACTAAGCCAAACCGGTCAGGGCTGTGTTACATTTTTATATATCAGAAAGGAAAATGAAGTTTTTTTCATAAATCTTTGATTCTTGGTGAAAATAAAATTGATAAGTTTAATTGAGTTGTCTGTCTATTGATTTTGTTTGGTAAAAATGTATAGAGCCACACATGTACTTTATAAGAATTCTCTTGTTTAACCAGAATGTTTTTATTTACAACAGGTTTGGAAACAAAAAGGAGAGGAATACAGAGTAACAGGATATGGTGGTTGGAGCTGGATTAGTAAAACTCACGTCTATAGGTTTGTTCCTAAATTGCCAGGCAATACTAATGTGAATTACAGAAAGTCATTTGAAGGAAGTAAGTAATTGAAGTATTTTTTCTGCATAATTGTTTCTGATTTGTATTATATCTTATAGATTTATAGTACTTTATTTAGAGGCCCGGTGCACACTGGGGTGGGGGGGGTCCCCTCAGCCCGGCCTGCGCCCTCTCACAGTCCTGGACCCTTTGCTGTTCCTTACCACTCTGCTCGCTGCTCCTTAGCGCTGCCATGGAGGCGGGAAAGGCTCCCACCACAGCTGCTGCGCTCACTAGCTGTGAGCCCTACTTCTGGCTGAGTGGCACTCCTGTGGTTGGGGGCCAATCAGGCCAGGTTGGTAGGGGGGGTGGGGACACAGGAGATTGGCTGGCCCTGCCCCAGATTGGCGTCGGGGGTGGGGCCACGGGAGGTAGGGGGTTGCCGATCAGGGCCCTGATTGGGCTGGTTGGCCGCTGCAGTGCATGTCATAGTGAGTGACCAGTCGTTCTGGTCATTCGGGCGTTACAGTTGCTTGGCTTTTATGTATATAGATAATACTTTTTCTGAAATTTTTAATAGAATGTGCAAAATTGCTAATGTAGTTTATTACAAACTTGATACAGTTTTTAAAAATATATTTCTTTATTGATTTCAGAGAGAAGGAAGGGAGAGGGAGAGAGAGATAAAAACATCAATGATGAGAGAGAGAATCACAGACCGGCTGCCTCCTGCATGCCCCCTACTGGGGATCGAGCCCACAACCCGGGCATGTGCTCTTGGACAGAATCGAACCCGGGACCCTTCAGTCTGCAGGGCAATGCTCCATCCACTGAGCCAAACTGGCTAGGGCTTGATACATTTTAAAATTACCTTTATTCGAAGGATTTTGATACCGAGGATTTCAATTAAATGAGAGATGATAGAATAGAATTTGTATTATTTTTTGAAAAAAAGGCAAAAAGTCTTAGCCACGTAATTGTTTTTTCTGAATTCAGTACTACTTGACTTCTTGAAGAATCATACATCTGGTAACCTCAGCATTACAGCACATGACAAAACCAGAAAGGAAGTGATAGAGACTTCCATAACACTGTCACTTAAATGAGGGATTAACTCAATTTATGCTACTGGATAATGACTTTAGAATCATAGAACTATAGAGGTGAACTGCCCTTTTAAGAAACCTTATATATTGAGCCCAGCCGGTGTGGCTCAATGGTTGAGCGTCAACCTATGAAGTAGGAGGTCACGGTTCGATTCTAGTCAGGGCACATGCCCAGATTTCAGGCTCGATCCCAAGTGGGGGGTGTGCAGGAGGCAGAGTCGATCAGTGATTCTCTCTCATCATTGATGTTTCTTTTCTTTTCTTTTTTAAAAAAAAAATATATTTTATTGATTTTTTACAGAGAGGAAGGGTAAGGGATAGAGTTAGAAACATCGATGAGAGAGAAACATCAATCAGCTGCCCCCGGCACACCTCCCACTGGGGATGTGCCCACAACCAAGGTACATGCCCTTGACCGGAATCGAACCTGGGACCTTCCAGTCTACAGGCTGACGCTCTATCCACTGAGCCAAACCGGTTAGGGCATCATTGATGTTTCTTATCTCTCTTCCTCTTCCTTACTTTCTGAAAACAATAAAATATATTTTTTTGAAAAAAAAAAGAAACCTTATATATTGAAATTCATGTTACACAAGCGGATTATTTCATGAAGATGTTAAGTGAAATACTGAAGTTCATACTAGATCAAGAGTGATATGGCTGGAATCCATGTCTCTTGGCTTCCCTTGCCCTTTTTGCACTCTACCATGCACTCTCTCTCTCGTTACCTAAGTGATTTTCAAAAGCAGTTCTCTTCACTATGCAATATAATTTGCTGATTTATGATGTGATGTGTTCTTTCCTATGAAGTCTATGGTATAAGTGTCAGGTACTATGCACATATCTAGCTAACTGATTTGGCTTTTTTTTTTTTTTTGTTAATGGTTGTAGTGAAACCTGGACTGGTACATTTTCGAAACTGTTAATTTGGGAAAGTTATCGTGAAATTATCTTTTAATAGTAAAAAACGAATGTATTTTATAAGACCCACTGGAATTTATTTTATGGAAACTAGAAGAGTTTTAACACCATTTTGTTGCACTAGTTACACATGTAACACTTAGAATTCTAGAGAGCTTTTGTCTTACTCTGTCTGACCTGGTTTAACCTTGAAATAAAGTCCAGATTATAAATATGCAAAATGTTTGGGCTTTTGCAAATTTCTTTTATATCCTTTCTTAACATAGGATTTTCCATTGTTCAAATGCTGAGCCTTAACAGTCAGGTACCAAGTTAGTCTTCCAGCATCATTTATTTGAGCCTTTCCTTCCAGGTGTTAGCAGGGGAAAAAGCAGCAGTACATATTGTTAGCTTAGCTTAACTATAGAGTAGAAATCACAGAGAAGGCAGTAATACCTGTTTGTACTATTTTTTTTTTTTAAAATATATTTTATTGATTTTTACAGGGAGGAAGGGAGAGGGATAGAGAGCTAGAAACGTCGATGAGAGAGAAACATCGACCAGCTGCCTCCTGCACACCCCCCACTGGGGATGTGCCCGCAACCAACGTATATGCCCTTGACCGGAATCGAACCTGGGACTTTCCAGTCCGCAGGCTGACGCTCTATCCACTGAGCCAAACCGGTTTTGGCTGTTTGTACTATTTATATAAATTATATTGTTTATAATCTCAGAACTGTTGGTCCTTATAATGGCTAATCTAATCTGATCATGTGATAGAGGCACAGATGTGTTGATAAGCAGAGATAAGTGTATTCCAGGGAACACTCGACTTAGCACCAGAAGACTAGAATGTTTGCCTTGTTTGGCTGTTCTGTGTTTCTTAACTCTAATGTTACTCTATTCTAACTCAGATTGTGTGCATTTGCTTTGCACATTAATTTATCAACTTCAGTAATGGTTGTATATTAATATTGTTCACGTCAAGAAGACTTGAATAGGGGGGAAACTCCAAGTACTTTATAGTTATTTGTTTTAAATATCAGGATTACCATTGTCATATAATAATAGACAAATATGCAAATTGACCGTACCTTCACTATGCCCGTGATTGGCCAGGAGGCGCGGGGGGGCGGGACTCGGGGGGGCCGATTGGGCCGGCGGGATGCTGAGCTCGCGTTGCCAGCAGTGGCTCGAGCTCAGCGTCTGTACCATGGCTGTGCTGCGGCACAGAAGGGGCCTCTGGGGCAGCGAGCTCATGTCCCACCGCGGACCATCAAAAGCGGGGGAGCTGGGTGCCTGTCTGCTCAGGCACCAGGCCTTTCAGAAGCCTCTGCCGCGCTGGAAGCTTCTGAAAGGCCTGGTGCACCAGCGATCAAAAGCAAAAGTGTGGGAGCTGGGTGCCTGTCCGCTCAGGCACCAGGCCTTTCAGAAGCCTCCGGCGGGGCGGAGGCTTCTGAAAGGCCTGGTGCACCAGCGGACAGGCACCCAGCTCCCCCGCAATCGAAAGTAAAAGCGTGGGAGCTGGGTTCCTGTCCACTCAGGCCTGGTGCACCAGCGGTCAGGCACCCAGCTCCCCCGTGATCGAAAGCGAAAGCGTGTAGGGGACCCTACACGTGCATGATTCAATCATGCACTGGGCCTCTAGTTGTCATATAAAACTCCTTTTGAGCAACTTGAAACCATTGAAAAATGTTTCCCAGCAATTCTGCAATAACTGAAGAACATTGAAAATGAAGGCTATCAGTTTAGTTGGGTTTTTTTTATTCTCTTGTTACCTGTGGGGCCCAGATACATCCCGTCATCCTTTTGTATGATATTTTCTTCTTTTACCACTGTGCTGCTATTTTTACAGGTACTGACTGTGTTTTTTACATTCTTTTTCCTATCCTTGTTCAAACCTTTCTGGAAGGATTCATTTATTTAAATAAAAAATAGGTATATCTTGCCACATCCTTGAGATATTTTAGTTCAAGTGAAGAAGAAAAGAAAAGGTAGAAAATGCCTCTAAGATCCAAGAATATTCACCCAGACAATAGTTTTGTTTTGTGGGTTTCTTTTTATTTCTTATGGAAAATTTGAAACTACACAAAAGAAAAGAGAAGAGAATAATGAACTCCCATGTAACCATCCTTCAACTTCAATAATTATAAAATTCTATCACTCTTCCGTTGTCACTGCCCGCTTTTTTCCTGCAAATTCCATAAATTAAATTACTAAATTTGTTCAGTATGTATCTCTAACTAAAATGGGTTTTTTTCATGGTCATATGCCATTATCACATTCAGCAAATTAACAATGGTTAACATATTTATTAATCGTCTGATTCTTGGCTCATACTGCCATTGCCCCAGTTGTCTGAAAGATGCCTTTTTACTCTTGGCAGTAAATCGGGTCCAAACAAGGCCACACATTGCATTTGGATATTTCTCTTTTATTCTGTAATACAGATTAAATATTCGTCATTTGGAGTCAATGAATCCATTGAAATTAATTACAAAAGTTTGTGTATGTACTTTTTTTGTTTTGCTAGGGCATCAGAAAATTTATCCAATTCTAATATGGTTCTATAACACACTGTCTGTGAAAAACCACTATGCAAACATTCTGGAGTCAATGAACAGGCTGAAATAGTCTCATATGTGAAGGCTTCTAAAGCACATATAAAATGAAGTCATTCCTTTTATGCTTTAGGTCACTGGAATATATAAGAATATATAGGATCTTCAACTTAAAAAAACAAACACCCTTTATTGAAGAATATTAAACATACAGAAAATGACTCACAGATATACATCTGGGTTGGTTTTCATGGACTGCACATACTCTGAGACACTGACCATGACAGTACCCCAGACTCTCCTACTCTCTTCCCTAAACACCTCCTGGGAGTATCTAACAACTTAGTTAATTTGGTCAGTTTTTGTTGCCCCCCTCCCCCCCATTTTAAAATCTTTTTTCCCCCCCAATTTTTAAATCATTTTAAAATTACATTTGACATACATTATTATATAATTTCAGGTATACACTTCAGTGATTAGACTTGACATAACTCACTAAGTAATTATCCCAATAAATCTTGCACACATCTGACACCATACATAGCTATTACAATAATATTGACTATATTCCCTATGCTGTACTTTACATCCCCATAACTATTCTGTAACAACCAATTTGTACTTCTTAATACCTTCATCTTTTTCACCCATTCTACCGATGCCCCTCCCATCTGGCAACAATCAGAATGTTCTCTATATCTCTTGAGTCTGTTTCTGTTCTGCTTGTTTGCTTACTTTGATTTTTAGGTTCAAGTTGTTGATATATATGTATTTATTGCCATTTTATTGTGCATATTTTTTATCTTTTTTTCCCTTCTTAGAGAAAACCCTTTGACATTTCTGATTTGGTGGTGATGAGCTCCTTTAGCTTTTTTTCTTGTCTGTGTCAAACTTTTTTTTAAAAATAATTAAGTATATTGCTGGAAAGTACTTGATAATTTCCACTGAACTAGATATATTAAATTGCTAATAATCAAAATATTTGTAGTTAATATATATTTGGTTCTTTTCAGCCAAAACTAATATGGATGAAAATATGGATGAATCAGATAGAAGAAAAAGCCCACGAAGTCCAAAAAAAATAAAAACAGAGCCTGATCCTGAGAAAGACGAGGTAAAAGATTTAGGTGCAGCAAGAGAAACAGACCAAAGTGAAATGGACATTTCAAAGATTACTGAGAAGGACCGAGGTAAGGAGAGTCCAATGTGAAGGTCAGCCTGGGGGTGATAAAAATGCACTGTATCTAATTTGCACAGGAGGAAAAGTACTGCATTATCTCTTTTTTATAATAACACTAGAGGCCTGGTGCACGAAATTCGTGTGTGTGGGGCGGTCCCCCCTCAGCCCAGCCTGCACCCTCTCCAATCCGGGACCCCTCAGGGGATGTCCGACTGCCGGTTTAGGCTCAATCCCAGGGATCGGGCCTAAACCGGCAGTCGGACATCCCTCTCAGAATCCTGGACCGCTGGCTCCTAACCTGCCTGCCTGCCTGATCGCTCCTAACTGCCTCCCTTGCCAGCCTGATCGCCCCTAGCCGCCTCTGCCTGCCAGCCTGATCGCTCCTCACTGCCTCCCCTGCCGGCCTGGTTGCCCCTAACTGCCCCCATGCCGGCCTGATTACCCCTAACTGCCTCTGCCTGCTGGCCTAATCACCCCCACGTGCTCTCCCCTTCCCCCCACCGGCCTGGTTGCCCCCAACTGCCTCGCCTGCCGTAATGGTTGCCCCACGCAGCCTGCTGTTTGGTCGCCCCTCACTGCCCCCCCCCCCCCCCCCCCCCCCCCCTGCTGGCCTGGTCACCCCATGCAGCCTGTTTGGTTGTCCATTTGGTTGCGATGGTCGCTTAGGCTTTTATATACATAGATAATTAAAACAATCCTATGCCTTGTAATTCACCCATTTAATGTGTACAATTTAGTGATTTTTAGTATTTCACAGAGTTGTTTGGCTATCACCACAATCAATTTTAGAATATATTCTTTTTTAAAAAATATATATTTTATTGATTTTTTACAGAGAGGAAGGGAGAGGAATAAAGAGTTAGAAACATCAATGAGAGAGAAACACTGATCAGCTGCCTCCTGCACACCCCCTACTGGGGATGTGCAGCAACCAAGGTACATGCCTTTGACCGGAATCGAACCTGAGACCCTTCAGTCTGCAGGCTGACGCTCTATCCACTGAGCCAAACCGGTTAGGGCTAGAATATATTCTTGACCCCCAAAAAAAACCCATATCCATTAGCATTCCCAATTCTCCCTTATCCCCCTCCCCAGCCCAGTAATTTACTTTTTATCTCTATGATTTGCCTATCTTTACATTCCATATAAATGGAATCATGTAATATGTGGTCTTTGTGACTGGCCTTTTTCACTTAACCTAATGTTTTCAAGGTTCATTCATGTTGTAGCGTGTATCAATAGTCCTTCATTTAAAATTTTTTCGAATAATACTCGATTATATGGATATGCCACATTTTGTTTATTCATTCATCAGTTGATGGACATTTGTGTCCTTTTTACTTTGGGGCTATTATGAATAATGCTGATATAAACATTTGTGTATAAGTTCTTATGTGGACTTATGTGGAATTGCTGGGTCATGAGATAATTCTACATTAAATGTTTTGAGGAGTATATATTGTGTTTTATGAAAAGTTGTTTTTTAAAAGATAGGCTAGATAATGCATGAGCCTTAAGATATATTTTTTAATATATATACCTTATATATATATTTTTTAATATATATATTCTGAGAGGAAGGGAGAGGGAGAGAGATAGAAACATCAGTGATGAGAGAGAATCATTGATCAGGTGCCTCCTACATCCCCACACTGGGGATCGAGCCTGCAACCCAGGCATGTGCTCTGACCTGGTTCATAGGTGTACGTTCAACCACTGAGCCACGTTGACTGAGCAAAATATTTTTTAACTGTAAGATACTCTACATAGGATCTTAAATGAAGGTACTGGTGTATGCAGTAGCTATCATATAGCAAGTAATTTTACATTGTAGTAGTCCACCATTTTTAGATACTAAGAATTAGAATATTTAAATATTTGGAATATATTGATTTTTTTTACCTTTTATAACATTTAGCCCTGTCTATTAACCTATTTTAAACATATATTAGAAAATAAAAATATTATCGTGAATTATACTTTTAAGAGTAAAAATATCACTTATATACATGTCTTTGTTTTACAGATATAAAAGAAGACTTAGATTCTGACAATGATAGATCCTTTAAGGAAGAGCCAATGGAAATAGATGATGATGTGAAAACAGAGTCACATATAAACTGTCAGGAAAGTTCTCAAGTAGATGTGGTCAATGTCAGTGAGGGTTTTCATCTAAGGACTAGTTATAAAAAGAAAATTAAGTCATCCAAACTAGATGGACTTCTTGAAAGGAGAATTAAACAGTTTACACTGGAAGAAAAACAGCGACTTGAAAAAATGAAGTTGGAGGGTGGAATTAAGGGTGCAGGAAAGACCTCTACAAGTTCTTTGAAAAGTCTGTCTGAGTCACCAGTAATAACAAAAGCAAAAGAAGGGTGTCAAAGAGACTTGCTTAGACAAGAACAAAGTTCTAATGCAAGTAATGATAAATCTGAAGACTTTATTCAGGAATGCTCAGAAAGTGATTCCTCAATTCTAGGAATCAGTGATCCTGATCATACCACAAGTAAACTTTATCCAAAAGATCAAATGTTAGAGGACGTCTCCATTCAGAGCCCAGAGACAGACTGTCAGAAACAAAATTCTGTTGGAAATAACATAGATGAGAGGCTCTCTGAACCAGCCAGTAAAGGCTTGGAACCCAGTAAGATTAAAACAAAAGGAAGTGATTTTCTCATTGATGACTTTAAATTAGCCAGTGCAGATGAAATTGGTACTTTGATTTCTAAGAACAAAAAACCACTCACACAGCAGAATAATAACACCATTGTTTCTCCTTCCCAGAGCCCTTTATTTCCATCAGTATCTAAAAGTACAGACAGAGATATTTCATCTCTGTCAAAAGCAATGGACTTTGAAGGAAAATTGGGGTGTCACTTTGAATATAACAGCACTTTGGAAAATAGTTCTGATACTATATCTATTCAAGACAGTGAAGAAGATATGATTGTTCAGAATAGCAATGACAGTGTTTCTGAGCAGTTCATAACTCAAGAACAAGGTATTGAAGGCATGGAACCATTGAAATGTGAGTTTGTTTCAGATAAGTCCACTGGAAAATGTGATGACAGACTTCAGGGTAAGATAACTGAAACAAATGGTAAAAAAACAAGTCAAGAACAAAAATTAGAGGAGAGACCAGTTAATAAATGTATTGATCAAATAAATCTAAAAAGTAGCACTGACAAAAAGAATAATGAAAGTCGAGAGTCTGAAAAGAAAGGACAGAAAGCAAGTACTTTTCAAATTAATGGAAAAGATAATAAACCTAAAGTATATTTGAAAGGTGAATGCTTGAAAGAAATCTCTGAGAGTAAAGTAGTAAGTGGTGACGTTGAACCAAAGGTTAATAATATAAATAAAGCAATTCCTGAAAATGATATCAAATCTTTGACTGTTAAAGAATCTGTAAAACCATTCATGAATGGTGATGTCATCATGGAAGATTTTAATGAAAAAAACAACTTGGAAACAAAATCATGTTCACTGAGATCTTCAGATTCTGAACGTGACGACCAAGATGGCCTAGAAACCCTGCCCTTAACCAGAGAGAGTGAGAGAGCACAAACTACCACACCACCCCCATGCCCAGAAAGCAGTGCAGTGAATCAGGTGGAAGATATGGAAATTGAAACCTCAGAAGTTAAGAAAGTTTCTCCATCACCTATTACTTCTGGAGAGGAATCTAACCTCAGTAATGATTTTATTGATGAAAATGGCCTGCCCACCAACAAAGATGAAAATGTCAATGGAAATTTTAAAAGAAAAACAGTCATCACTGAAGTCACCACCATGACATCCACAGTGGCCACAGAGTCAAAAACTGTGATCAAAGTCGCAAAAGGTGATAAGCAAACTTTGGTCTCTTCCACAGAAAATTGTGCCAAATCTACTGTCACAACCACTACCACAACAGTCACAAAGCTTTCCACACCTTCCCCGGGCAGCAGTGTGGACATCATCTCTGTGAAGGAGCAGAGCAAAACGGTGGTCACCACAACAGTGACCGACTCGCTGACCACCGCAGGAGGCACTCTGGTAACATCTATGACTGTGAGCAAAGAATATTCCACAAGAGACAAAGTGAAACTCATGAAATTTTCAAGACCCAAGAAGACTCGTTCAGGTACAGCTCTACCATCCTACAGGAAGTTTCTCACCAAGAGCAGCAAGAAGAGCATATTCGTTTTGCCTAATGATGACTTAAAAAAGTTGGCCAGAAAAGGAGGAATCCGAGAAGTCCCTTATTTTAATTATAACGCTAAACCTGCCTTGGATATATGGCCATATCCTTCTCCTAGACCAACCTTCGGTATCACTTGGAGGTATGTATTTTAAAATGTATTTGGGGAAGGGAGGAAGTTTAAAATGATGATCTAATATCCCTTAAAAAAAAAAAAAGAGAGAGATAATAGAGAAAAGACAGGGAAGCATATCTTTAAAGACTGAATATGTAAGGGAATCCTTTAAAATGAAAATTGATATTTTCACAAAACAAAAGAAACACAGTTGTTTTTGTGGTCTAACGTTCCAAATTATTGCCATGTGTGTGCTCTGGGAATGAGATAATCACAGAATTGGATAATCACCCACTTTCTGGAATGTGTGTATAGTTGACCCTTGAATAATTGAGGGTTGGGGCACTGAAGACTCTTAGGGTCAAAAATCTGTGTATAACTTAAGTCAGCCCTTCGCTTACACGGATTCCTAATTGTAGATAAAAATGTATTTTATTTTTGTTAGATAATTCATAAAAACATAAGACATAGGAAACTTGCCTATAAATTATATTAAGGTTCATTATGTGGATATCTTCCTAGTGTTTTATTTGTATAATAAACATTTGTTCTGGAGTATTCTTATTTATGTGAGTAAAGGTAGTCTCTGAGATTGCTTAGGAATTTTTTTTTAAGCCCAGAAATAAGCTTTGGGGATGAGTCATAAGTATGTAGTGTGAGAGCATAAAGTTTTGTTTGGAAAAGGATCTTACTTTTATGTATGTATGGTAATTTGCTTCTGCCCACAGAGGGACCAAGTTAGAAATAGTGCCTGGTTTTCCTAAATCCTAGACCAGTACTTGATCTGCTATATCACATTTCATATATTTATCCTTGCTTTGTCCTTTTCATTTCCTTGTCTTTTTTTCTGTATACCCTTACAGTGGGAAAGGATGGAACATAAACAAAAAGAGTTCTATGGGCCATACTCAGAAATTAGGATCTCAGTTATGCAGTTACATTTTATTAGGATCCTGAAGTTGATTACTTCTGCAAGTTACTGAGCAGGCTTCATTTTTGTGTATCTTTAATATGGTCCCAATTTCTTAAAGTTAAAAATCATGTGTTTTTTTTTTTTGTTTCCTCTATATGACAGTATCATAAAAAAACAAAAAAAGTGTGTAAATGAATGCCCTCTATAAAGGAATTAACTTATTAATATGATCAGGCATAGTTGGTTTGACCAAGTTTTTATAACTCACCTTTTGATTTGAATTAAAATATCATCACTCCATTACACATTCAATAGAGACAGCTGAAAAGTACAATTTCTCTGCAGGGCCTGCAATGAAGGATTTGCAGAATCCTGCAGGGAATCAAGGAACTCTTCATTACAGTTCATGGATTTGTAGGATTACTCTGCACTTTTCTGCTTTCTTCATTGAGAGCGGTCCCAAAGTGTATCCTTGACTGTCCTGCAGGTAACTTCTTTCCCACTGGAAAAGTTACTGTGTACAAATACTTTAATTAAAATGACCTGGCAGTGGTGGAGGCCGATCTTTTTGCCTTTTTCTATTATGAAATGGAAGGTAGGCTCAACTGGGAAGCATTTTCTTTGGACCAGTTCTGCTCAAGTGTTGCCCAGGGCCCTTTTTTGCACGGCTGGGTTTCAGGAGCCCTGTATTGTTATGTTTTAATATGCACTCTGGGCACAATTTGTATCTGTTTAGTTAATTCCTCATTTTTAAATGGAAGGAAATACCTTCCTGTACATTTTAAACAGATACTGCCTTCAAAATATATGCTAACATCTTAATTTGCTAAAGTTGAAAGAAACATAATCCCTTCTGTCTAACAGGCATGGGTGAATATGTAAATTATTTATTACTTTAGAATGCATTTTTTTAAAAAAAATGTATAGCTATAAAAAACATGCATGTGAAATGCATTTTTATACTTACACTTGAATAAAATATGTCTGATGTTTAGAGTAGGAGATAAGAATGCCAAAGGTGCATGTTCAATCTTGATTAATGTTAAGGCTGAGCCATATTGAATAAGTGAAACTTGTCTCATCTACTCATTAGGGCTTCTTTTTCCCTCCACTGTCCATTCCTTCCTCTCTTTTCTCTAGGCCCTGATTCCATGTTTTATTACCACTTTGAACCAGTAGTTGTCTCCACAGTGCTGCCAGATGGACCCTCGTAAAATGCAGGTCTATCCTGTGAATATTCTGATTGAACTTAGCAAACATTTAAAGGGGACTTGTTAACTACTGCCGAGCTGAGGAGAAAGTATTTGTCCCCCGTCCATCTCCTCTATGAGAAGTACTTCCCTTTGCAACCCATCCAATACTGGATAAATTTCAGAGGCATTAATATAGATTGCCTTTGAGTCTCTGCCTTAATCCTTCCACTTGGTGCAGCACATTCTGGCTCTGCCTTTGTCTCTCATGCCAGCGTCATCTCATGATGCACATCTACACCCCTTCCTGCCAGACATAGCACACCAGATAGGGTTTTGGGGAAGAAGTGTGTGCTTTTTTACATTTCCTCCCATGCATATGTGTGCCCCTTGCCTTCGGTCAGCCACCGCCACCGCCACATCCTTTTCATTTGAGTCACAAACAAAGCTCTGATTCACAACTCTGAGCCAAATCGGATTGCCCCCCCACCCCCACCTGTGCTTTTCTTTGTTACAGCTCCTGGGGACACATCAACAGATTATAACTCATTAATGTGTCCCCAGCTCCTTTCACTTACACACAGAAGGCACTCGAATTTATTTTTTTTTAAATGAATGAAAAGGCTGATAATGCATGAGATGTTTTCCCCACCTGATGTTGTTTCCATTGTAAAATAGAGATGCTTTAAAGTTGTTTGTAGAGAATGATTAGAGGAAGGAGAAAGAGCATGAGAAAACACTTCTCTTTTCAAATAGTGAGTCCAGAGTTCCTAAGGCATTTCTATAGGATGTGGTCTAAAAGTGACACACACTTCCTCCCTCCTAGGACATCCCTGCACTAGTTAACATTTACCCAATAATTAAAAAATTCTCCTGTGCAGGTCAGAGGATTCACAGGGTGATAACACAACGAATAAAATAATGGTGTCACAGGTGGAGATAGGAAATTAAGTTGCAGCAACTTTTTGGCTCGAGCTTTCCCTTTCTCACATCTTTCACTTTTCCAATTTAACATTAAGAATAGAAAGCATTGCCTTCCAGACTATCTAAGATTTACTGTCTACCTCTGTAAGAGGAGGAAATTATTTAAATTGTATAAGTTTTCTCTACACTGCAATCAACCTTGTATTCATTTAAGTGTGTGGAAATGTCAACAAAGTATTTAATTACTCAAAGATTACTAATAGAGAATTGACAGCCTCGGCCTGTTTTAAAATGTTTTATGATTTAATTCCATTTTAAAACATGATATTCATTACAATTGTAAATTTGTTTTGAAATGTGTTTTTTTAGAAAGAAAAAAAAGAGATCACTCTATCTCCTGATTAGTAACTAATACATTATTGTCCTTTTTTATTATTCATTATATTAGGATTCCAAAACTATACTAATGTTAAAGTGTTATTAGTGTTGGCAGTATTCATCATCCAGGAGTTCATGTTTTGCAGAGCCATCACTTGGACACAAAATTTTCTGTCTTATTTGGAAAATTTTTTTAGTTCAAAATTTAATTCTCTGTATTTGCTCTCCTTCATAATTTCCTAACACTTATTTTGAGATTAGGCTAAATTGATTAAGATCTTCATAAATTGTTGCTGTATCTATCGTACAGTGAAGCATGCTTTTTGCACAGATTTATATCATTTGAAGTGACTACCGATCCTTTTTAAATTGTTAGATGCATGTTGTACCTAGGAACAAAAACATTTCTTTTAAGGGACATATAATAGCCAAATTGCTTACAAAGCCATATTATAAATATTGAATGAGGACAAGAAATAGTCCTTCAGTTTAATAGAACATATATATGGTACTTCTTGGGTTTTTCTTTCAGGTATAGACTCCAGACTGTAAAGTCCTTAGCTGGAGTGAGCCTCATGTTACGCTTACTGTGGGCAAGTCTGAGATGGGATGACATGGCAGCCAAGGCTCCTCCAGGCGGAGGGACCACTCGCACAGGTAAGGGTTTTTGATTTTCTAGTTTAAACTTAAAGAGAAAATCACTTGACAGTTTGCTTAATTTTAAGTATATCTGATACTTATTAAAATACAGTGCTTATGTGTTAAAAATACAGCTTTGCTAAAGTTTGTCAGCACATGCTAGAAAATCCTGGGGGCAGGGAAGGAGGTTTCAAATTATAAGGTGAGTCACTTACCTATGAACCAGTCTGAATTTTTAAAAGAGATTTATATTGTAGAGCAGTGATTTTCAGCCGGTGTGCTGAGGCACACTGGTGAGCAGCAAGAATTGTTAAAACAAGCAATACCTGACTATGAAGTCAGGGGACTGCTCTCCTTTCCTGTAGATTGTCAAATTAAAATGACAACAGCCAACACAGCCAAAGCCATCAGTGTGAATGAATCCAATCATACCTATTTTTGTTGTTGTTAGATTGGTAAAAAACAATATATTTTTTGCAGAATTTTAGTAATGAGTTTATGTGCCATGAGATGAAAAAAATTAAAAATTGCTGTTATAGAGTATAAATCATTTAAACAGGGACAGCTCAAACTCTATGCTTGCTGCCTCTCTCCTAGTGTTACTATTTTGGATGAGTTTGGCCACCAGGAACTAAGCTGCCCCAAACAGCATTTTGCTCAATTTAGAAATTTTTAAATATTTCCCTTGATCATTAATGAAATGCTTCCAAAAGTTTGTTTCATGTGTGTTTCTTTTAAAGCAGCTAATGCTGTACCTAAATACTTTAGTTGCTTATTAATACTTTGTGAATTAAATCACCATAGAAACATCCGAAACTGAAATCACAACAACTGAAATAATTAAGAGACGAGATGTTGGTCCTTATGGCATTCGGTCTGAATACTGTATCAGGAAAATAATTTGCCCCATTGGAGTTCCGGAAGCACCAAAAGGTAAGGAATCGAAATAATTCTGTTCTTTGATTATTGACCTGTTAGCCACATTTTTTATGAATTGAAGTTTCATTATAATTGTTTCTTTAACTCTTTATTCAACTTTTGAAAGAGATTATTTTTTATTACAAACTATTAAATTTTAAAAATTGTATTTAAGTAGTAAACACAGTAAAATTCCACTAGCCACATGTTGATGCCCATAGGTGGTGTGCCAAGAATAGGAAGAGTACAAAGAGCTAAATAACACCTCTCATAATTAAAATGTGGAACAGTGATTGACACCGGACCACGTGCTCCAAGAGGGTAACCACCAAGTCCACCTGGTTTGCTGTAGTCCCAGCACCTGCTGCAGCAACTGACCTATAAGTGGTCATTGAAGATTTGTTGACTCAAGGATTAAAGATACTATAAAATACTTCCTTGTTCAGGGTAGAAATGATCTGAGAGGCTTAAGGAGTACTCAGGAAACATTTATAGAGAGCCCACATACTAGGCACTGGATGGTAAATAAGTAGAAGAAAGATCCAGCTCCCATTCTCAAGGAGGCAAAGAAAAGTTAGATTAGTATCATAATATACTTGAGGACCAAAACTGTGAACACTAAAAAGAGCTCAGTAAGGTGTCCAGATTCAAGGTATATAGGCAAAAATCAATGATTTTATTTTACATGTGCATAAAATATTTATGAAAAAACTTATTAAAAAATTAGTAAAAGGAAAATGCTGTTCTTAGAAACATACTATTTTATAAAAGTTAGTTTCCCCCAAATGTATAAATTTAATTTTTGAATATTGATTGAATTAACTCAAGTTCATCCTGGAGAATAAATGACTGAAAAAATGAGCTTTTTGAAAACAACACTGATGAGGGCTGCCTGTCCTAGTAGATATGAAATATTAGTATAATTAAAAATGTTGTCCTGTCCCTAGCCAGCTTGGCTCAGTGGATAGAGCGTCAGCCTGTGGACTGAAGGGTCGCGGGTTTGATTCCCTCAAGAGCATGTGCCTGGGTTGCGGGTTCCATCCCCAATAGGGGGCGTGCAGAAGGCAGCCAATCAACGATTCTCTCTCATCATTGATGTTTCTATCTCTCTTTCCCTCTCCCTCCCTCTCTGAAATCAGTAAAAATATATATTTTTTAAAAATGTCCTGGAACAGTGCAAATGATAGGCAGAGACACAGATAGAAGAAGGTATTCCTGACCAGTCTTTAGTCTTTACCCCACAGCCTTCAATGCAAACCACTGCAGTCTCCTAGACTCACTTTTCTTTGGCTTATATCACTCAGTACAGCTCAGCCCTGCTGCTGTGTTGGTTTCCTTCTGCTGCTTTCCTTTGAGTCTACCGCTTCTTGTTCCCTAAAACATGGGAAGGTTCAATGCTTGTCTCTCCCTACTTTTTATTTTGAAAATTTTATCATTAGGATATTTTGCCTGTTCTTAATAGTTTTCAGATCTCTTTGTTATGTTGATAACTCTCAAGTCCCCCTTTTCAGTGCCTCGATAGGGAAATCAGATTACCAGAGTTGTACATGGTAAGGACACCCAGCCCAACTGTGGGAAGAATGAGCTGTGCTTCTGGAAGGAAGTTGTATCCATGTTGGGTTCTGAAGGGGATAAATAGGCATTGGTCCAGTGAGGGGTGGGTTCCCTCTGCCTAGAATAGTGTTCCAGGCAGAGGGAACAGGCTGTGGAAAGGTTCATAGGCCTTTGTATCTGGGGCCAGCAAATCATAGCCCATGAGCCTTAAACCACCTGCTGTTGTTAATAGGGTTTGATTGGAACACAGCCATACTTATGTATTATCTTTGGCTCCTTTTGTGATACAAAGGCAGAGTTAAGAAGTTGTAGCAGAGACCATCTGGTCCACATAGTACTTACCATCTGGCTTTTCAAGAAAAAGTTTGCCAATCCCTGCTTTTCATGATATATAAGAGGAGATGCCAGAAGCACTATAATTTTAGGAGCTATATTGCTTAAAATACTCTGATTTCTTTTCCAAAGAAACACCTACACCCCAGAGGAAAGGCCTTCGATCAAGTGCATTACGGCCGAAGAGACCAGAAACGCCCAAGCAAACTGGCCCTGTTATTATTGAAACTTGGGTAGCAGAGGAAGAGTTGGAATTATGGGAGATCAGGGCGTTTGCTGAGAGGTAAGGAAATGGCTAATAAGTTATCAGATATTTGAAAATTTTATCACTTCAGAATTAAAGAAGTGATAATAGTTTATTCAATGGGTCCTGATGTTACTCTACCTTTTGATTTCAAATACTAGCAGTATATAATTTATTAATATACTGGGGTTTTTTTTGGGGGGGGGGGTTGATGACAAATATGTGATATCTTAATCAATAAAGTAATAAAAAAATTTAAAAAATATACTGGTTTTAACTTTATTCACTTGTGAGTTCCCAGTTATCTTAATATAAGTGTTTTATTTTTAAATCAAAATAATTTGATACCTCTTTATGATATAAAAGTCAACCAGATTTCACTTAATATTAGATGCCAGATGCCTAATAAGGTATTTTCTGATAAGTTCTCCTTTTTTTCCCCCTGCAGAGTGGAGAAAGAAAAGGCACAAGCAGTTGAGCAACAAGCTAAGGTTAGTGAACAGAAGAAGGCAGAGGACTTCAAGGCCCAAATGGAGGCTCACCTCAAACAGCAGCGATTGGCTGCCCAGCAGGTGGGGGAGTTGATACCAGTCCCACCTGGCAATGAATTGCCTTTTTTAGCCAATTTCATGCACACTGAAAGCATAGTAATGATACATTTGTGTAGTTTTATTTTTTAAGGGTATCTCAAATATATCTTAATTTCATTACTTGAAAGTAGCTCTTTGGCTACATCAAGTAGTAGTTTTGCAAAAAAATATCCATATTTGGAGTACAATGTTTGAAATAACATTTATTATCTTTATAATTTAGTGGATAGTTTCTAAAGGGATTTTTTTTTCCCTGTAGGATTCCAATCCATAAAAATCTCTTTATTCTGTGAAAAGCAAATTGTACTAAAATTCTGAGTTTGTTGTAATTGATAACCATAAAACTATGGAAATGGTAAGAAAACATTGCCTGAATATTAGGGACCCACATAAGAATGATTGCCTCTTTTTTCTATTAAGGAGATACTATAAAACTTTTTAGCAAACTTGAATATAGAAGCTTTAAAGATACAGATGAAATAGATACATGTCTTTTTATAATATCATTAAGTTACACATAACTTAAAATAATTATATTTTATATAAACTAGCTCTTCATTCCAAACTACTTTTTCCCTCTCATATTTTATAAAACATTTTTCAAATTCTTAGGTATCTTTTACATCAGTATACTGTAGGTCATTATCTTCACTTACATCAAACTTTGAGATAACAGCACTTTTGAAATCTGTTCATTCATAGAAAAACTGGTTGGTTGTTGTTTTTTGTTTTTTCATTTTATGCATGTGTCTTGTCATCTCCACAATGTAACCTTAATGATTTACTTTTAAAATTTTCTTTAACATCCTTATTTACAAAGATAGTGAACATATCTAATTTTGAAGATTTAGCCTGAGGAAATAACTTCTAGATATGTGTTCAGTATTTTTGCCTCCTTTATTTATTGATTTAATCGGATGATATGTCTAAATACCCAAAACTAAACTCCTTTTTTTCTGAGGAAATTATGTGAAATACATTATATTCAGGCATAGAGGATGTAGTCCTAAGAAGATTGGGTGTGATGTCATTGGTGAGTGGTTTCCAATGGCAGGAGATAGTTCAGAATTGGAATTGGATCTCAGCACTACCATTAACTAGCTCTGGCCTTGGGCCAGTTTCACAATCTCTCTGAGTCTCAGTTTTCTCATATTTAAATCACAATACCAGCAACGTTATTGGGTTGGTCTGACATTTAATGAAGGTAAAGTACCTGCCATCAGGTTTGTAATCCATGCCACCTATCCTATATAATAAAAGCCTAATATGCTAAGTGTCCGACTATTTGACCAGTCACTATGACGCACACTGACCACCAGGGGGCAGACGCTCTGACCGGTAGGTTAGCTTGCTGCTGGGGTCCAGCCAATCGGGTCTGGGCGAGATGGGCTGGACACGCCTAGAGCCCTCCTGCGGTCCCTCCCTGGCTGCGATCATGTACTGGTAGGGTCCCTCAGCCTGGCCTGCACACTCTCGCAATTTGGGACCTCTCAAGGGATGTGGGAGCCGTTTTCAGCCCGATCCCTTGCAGGCCAGGCCAAGGGACCCCACCAGTGCACGAATCCATGCACCAGGCCACTAGTTCTTTTATATGTGTAAGCTTACCACCATCAAGTTTGTAAGCTGTCAGGAAATGTCATCAATCTATGATAAAATGTACACAAATTGTCTTTAATGACTAATATCTGAAAGATCAGATTATACCAGTCTGTACAGAATAGTCTAAAGTATTTTTCTGTAAAAATATTTGAACTCAAAAATAATAAATCTAGAAAAATTATTATATGATTTTTAGCTTGCTTAATTGCAGGTTTGCCATCTTTTTCTCTTTTTTTTAATATATTTTATTGTTTTTTTACAGAGAGGAAGGGAGAGGGATAGAGAGTTAGAAACATTGATGAGAGAGAAACATCAATCAGCTGCCTCCTGCACACTCCCTACTGGGGATGTGCCCGCAACCAAGATACATGCCCTTGACCGGAATCGAACCCGGGACCTTTCAGTCCACAGGCCGATGTTCTATCCACCGAGCCAAACCGGTTAGGGCCAGGTTTGCCATCTTGAATAGTTTGAACATTGACATGTTTTTTATGATTGGATAAATTAACATTATGGTAAACCAGAAACCTTTTACACTTAGTATTATTTGTTATCCTCTCTAAATAACCACTGCTGAGCAGCATTTCTGTGTCTGGTAAGATTACCCATGTCTCTATTATTTTCACTCTGAAAGCTTGGACATTTGTATAAGCTGAAAAACCTTGATAGTTTTTAAGTTTTTGTTAATGAAAAACTACTTTTAATAAAATATATGTGACTCAGAGTCATAAAAATATTTTCAACAAGGAATTAAATTCCAGGTAAATTTATATGGGCATATTTTCAAAAGTAAAATATTTTAGAAATATGGTACAGTTTCTTAGTTTGGGAGAAATTCTAGGTGGACTTCTTGCAGAATGGTATTGTTTTTATTTAGAACTATTTTGGTTCATGTTTTCTCTCCCTGACTTTTCTAGAAACGGTTGGAACAGCAGAAACCTACAGTAATTTCAGCTTCCACGACTTCCCCAACAAACAGTACGACTAGTACCATCTCTCCAGCACAGAAAGTTATGGTGGCCCCCTTAAGTGGCTCAGTTACAACTGGAACTAAAATGGTACTAACCACTAAAGTAGGATCTCCAGCTACAGTAACATTCCAGCAGAACAAGAACTTCCATCAGACCTTTGCTACATGGGTTAAGCAAGGCCAGTCAAATTCAGGTACACAACTGTGATTAAATAAAACATTGTTTTCATTCAAGAAAAAGAGTTGCAATCGATTACCTACTGAAGTAAAACATTTCTTTAGAAATTATTTTTCTTCTGCAGCAGATTGAGCAAACAAGCTGTAGCCGTTAGTTTGTTACAGATAATATCCATAATATTACATTAGCAAAACTCCTCTCTTACATTATTTCACTTTCAACATTTACATAGTTCACTTTGAGTAGAGAGGAATTTTTTTTTTTTAATACAAAATGAACCACAGTTCATGCATTGGTGCCCTTCCTACAAGTCACTACGTTGCTGGTTATTTTAAATGTAAAGCTTATTAAATGTCTTATACCCTATTAGCCACCAGTACAGCTGCCACCTCTGCTACAACCATTGCCAGCACAGGTCAGACGTTCCAAATTACAGGCAATCCAGTCACTATGGCAGGAAAAGTAATTACCAAACTGCCACTTCCTGCAAACAGCAAGATTGTCGCTGTAAATGTGCCAGCAACACAAGGAGGTAAGGGAAATGTGAAGAGTTTTAATTCACATTTGCCAGATCATCCCGTTGCCATCATTTTTCATTTCCTTTTCACTGATTTCAGTCCTCGGATCTCACATTCTGTGTAGCCCACTGTAAAACCCTGCCACACATAGTTTCTCCCCAGAAACTGAGCAACAGCTATTGCTTTTTGTTAAAGGGGCAGTTGTTAATTACTTTATCTTTTTTTTTTTTAAGGCGTTGTTCAAGTACAGCAAAAAGTCCTGGGTATCATTCCATCAAGTACAGGTACAAGTCAGCAAACATTTACTTCATTCCAGCCCAGGACAGCAACAGTCACAATTAGGCCCAATACCACAGCCTCTGGAGGAACCACAAGCACTTCACAAGTAAGAATTCTTTATCTTGCTTTGAAATATTACTGACATCAGGTTATTAGAATGGACTTTTCCACAATTAATCTAGCTTCTAATTTTTCTTTGCCTTTTATTTAATCTATGACAAAGTACTGATTTTAAAAAATATTGGTTATCTTTCTAAGTAAAAATGATACATGACAAACTTTATATTTAACATATACCTATTCGTATGTTAGTATTGTTTATGAATCGTAAGAATTACCTTCTAGGATTTTATAAAGAAATCCTAGACCATATATAAAATAATGGTCAGCAGTGGACCAGACCAAAGGAAACTTACTATGCAGCTAGGAAATAGAATGAAAAATACAGTCTACAGCACACTAACTAGTTTGTAATCAGCTGATATGCACACGTGTTAGAGACATCATTTCTTTGGCACTAGTAACATGGAAAAGGTTTGCATTTTTGCAGACTTGAAAATGTTCTGATCCTAACTATAAAACTGAAAATAACATGCTCTGTGCTCTCTCCTTTAAAACTATGAAAGAACATTTGGTTTGTGATTTTACTCTTATATTCCCTGGATTACAGATATGGATTGGAGCTCAGGGAAAATAGAACGCAAAATTTTTCTGTGAGCAACTATGGTGGTTATAGATGAGAGCTTCACTGGGTCTTCTTGTTCCGTCCTTTTAGCCTATGGACTGTTCTTGGTGTCAATGACAAACTATTTCATATGATCTCATTTAAATTCAATTTTCTGCCCTCAAAATTCCATCTTTACTCTGATGCTTAGTATAATTTAAAATGTGGTATCCAAGAACCTCTGTCATTTCTATAGATTTGTTTGTTAATATACAGTAGTTAAAGATCTGTGTTGTAAGTCCATCATGCTTTTGTCTTTTAAGGACATTTTAACTTACTGTCTTTTGTGTCATTTATAGGTAATCACAGGGCCTCAGATCCGCCCTGGTATGACAGTGATTAGAACACCACTCCAACAGTCAACACTAGGAAAGACAATTATTCGAACACCTGTGGTGGTACAGCCAGGTACTCATCCATGCAGTATTACCGTTTTACTTCTAAACAGCCAGTTCATTAAATCTGTAATAATCTGTATTACTCTTTATACTAGAAAATACAAATTTGAATTAAGATTTTAAAGCATAATAAATTTCTAATGCATCATAGTATGCATTTATAGATATTATTTCATTTTTGGCATTGCAAAATAGATCCAATTATGCTTATTAAAAATATTTTTTTTAATTTCTAATAAATAGAATATTAGGGTGTCCCAAAAAATGTATACACACTTTAGCAATTGATAACTCAATTTTGAAAATGCAATGTATTTTAATAAACACTGCCTTTATAATTATTCAAAGTGTGTGTATACATTTCTGGGGACATCCTATATAGATTAAAATATTGGAGCAGAGAATGAGCAAAGAAAACACGGCCTGTATGTCAAAAGATGGAGATAAAATCAGGAAAACAGCTAATGCCCTATCCAGTTTGCCTCAGTGGATAGAGTGTTGGTCTGCAGACCAAAGGGTCCCAGGTTGGATTCCGCTCAAGAACACATTCCTTGCTTGCAGGCTCCTTCCCGGTCCAGGCCCTGACTCTCCCACATCGATGTTTTTCTCTGTCTTTCCCTCTCTTCCACTCTCCCTAAAAACTAATGGAAAAATATCCTCAGGTGAGGATTAACAAACAAAAGAAAAGTGAAATAGCTAACAAGCATTTAAATGGAAAGCATAAAGCAAGATTATAAAGGTAGTGCCAGCCCTTCATTAATGTGAATAGGCTGAAGCTCCCATATTAAAATTTGAAGACTTTAAAGACTGAGCGAAGCCTGACTGGCATGGCTCAGTGGTTGAGCGTCGACCTATGAACCAGGAGGTCATGGTTTGATTCCCGGTCAGGGTATATGCCCAGGTTGCAAGCTTGATCCCCAGTGTGGGACATGCAAGAGGCAGCCAATCAATGATTCTTTCTCATCATTGATGTTTCTCTCTCTCCCTCTCCCTTCCTCTCTGAAATCAATAAAAATATATTTTAAAAAATAAAGACTGAGTGAAAAAAAATCCAACTGTACATTTTTGAGAAACATAAGTAAAATTAAGTTACACACAAAATGTTAAAGATGGACAAAGAAATAAAAAGAGGACCAGTGAGGAGGACAAGGATACTCTCACTAATATTGGACAGAGTAGAATTGGCTGTTTTTTAAAAGACTATATAGGGAAAAGAGGGTCATTTCTTATTGGCTTAAATATAAAGGTTGCAATGAAGATGTAATCTTGGATCTTTATGAACTAAAGATTATCACTGAAATGTTTAAAAAAATTTTTTTGAAATCAAGGAGGGATTAACAGAAGCATAGAAGATCAGAAACAGATTGTGTATCAACTATTGTACTTTCAGGAATACACATTGGTTTTAAATATTTATGGACAATTTATACAAAAATGCTCATATAATGTGTCATGGGTCAAACCTTGATGAATTCTAAAAAGTAGAATGTTTATAGGCCACATTCTTTGTAATAAAACTCAAAATTAGTACTTAAGTATTATAGTAATAACCTTTACTTGCTTGTAAATTTAAAAATATGTGTTCTCATAAGTAACTTTTAAGTTAAAGAAACATCAAATGTGTAATTTCAAGCAGATTATCAAGTATCAACTAAGCCGAAACCGGTTTGGCTCAGTGGATAGAGCGTCAGCCTGCGGACTGAAAGGTCCCAGGTTCGATTCCGGTCAAGGGCATGTACCTTGGTTGCGGGCACATCCCCAGTAGGGGGTGTGCAAGAGGCAGCTGATCGATGTTTCTCTATCATCGATGTTTCTAACTCTCTATCCCTCTCTCTTCCTCTCTGTAATAAAATCAATAAAATATATTAAAAAAAAAAAAAGTATCAACTAAGCTATGCTGCCAAAGCTGAATTCAGAGGCAAATTCATTCTTTAACAAATGCTTGAGCACCTACTCTAGGTAATTGAACTATATTGGTGAATAAAACAGACCAAAAAAAAATATTATTAAATCTTAGAAAAATATTTAAATCGTAAATGAAAACAGGATGGAGGAAGTAAAACAAAAGTACTAATACAATTAGAAAACAGAAAATGTTTAAAGTTAAAAAGAGAATTATATACAAGTATTCTAGAGTTTCATTGTTCAATGAAATGGGCACTCAGTTGTGGTGAGAGTATGAATGATATAACCTTTCTAAAATGTAATTTACTACTATGTTCTTACTATTAACCTAGTAACTTTGGGGGGGAATTTATTCTAGGCAATAATTAGAAGCACATAAAAATTGATAAGCAAGAATTTCACCATGGATTTATTTTGTGTGTGTGTGTGTGTGTGTGTGTGTGTGTGTGTGTGTATTCTAAAATGTCAAAATAGGTCCAATTTTATACATTATATTGAATACCAGCCATTAAAAGAAAAATACACAGAAATAATGCATTCACAGAAGGAAGGAAGGAAGTGAATATAAAACTTTAAAAATGTGATATTATTCACAAAATGTAAAATTAGCTCCCAAATAATTACTTTTAGCAACTATTCCACTGGGTGGAAAAATCCCACCTGCCTTTTCTTCCAGTTTTAGCAAGTTAAATAAGAAATGGAAGTTTTTAGAAGACTGTAGAGCCATTCCAATTAAACTTTATTCATCCTTAGATTTTTACTGAACAATAACTATGGTAGCATTTTTTGAGTACTTTGAGTACAAGCATACCTCAAATACTATGGGTTTGGTCCCAGGACATCACAATAAAACAAATATTGCAATAAAGCAAGTTATAATCTTTTTGATGGTGGAGGGTCTTGCCTTCTGTTTTTTGTTTTTTTGTGTTTTTTTTTAAAAGGTAACATCTGTAAAGCGCATTAAAGCCAAGCCCAATAAAACAAGGTATTGGTTAGGAAGGATATAGTAATCCTTCCCCTCCTACTTTTCTTACCTGCCACATAGCTGTAAGAAAAGCTTATTAAAAATTGACCGAGAGCCCTAGCTGATTTAGCCCAATGGACAGAGTGTCGGCCTGTGGACTGAAGGGTCCCAGGTTCGATTTCAGCCAAGGGCACATGCCCAGTAGGGGGCGTGCAGGAGGCAGCCGATCAATGATTCTCTCATCATTGATGTTTCTATCTCTCTCCCTCTCCTTCCTCTCTCAAATCAATAAAATATATATTTTTTTAAATTGACCCAGAATATTCTAGATTCTATATGTTTTTGTTTAAAATTCATATGAATTTTATATTAAATTATTTTTAATGTTATATTCCTCAGGAAAGGCACTCTTATAAATGGCATATCTTACGTATTTTTCTGTCTTCCCTATTATCATTTTGGCTTTGGACATGCAGGAAGAATATTCACTATACTATAGATAGCAGAAACTGAAGAAGAGTTGTCAGTGATGTGATTGAAAACACGCTCACTGACAAGGTGTATCCTTTTGGGCTTGGATATATGTCTGAATGCATGCTTGAGCTGTCAGCATCCCATAAATCTTTTTTGGAAACTGAAAAGAATACATTCATCTGAAGTGTTAAATTATTTCAATTAAAAGTGCTGGTGAGGACATACAAGTATTTGTGATGTTTTGCTATTTGCCTAGGTACTCCTCAACAAGTGGTAACTCAGATCATCAGAGGGCAGCCTGTTTCCACTGCAATCTCTGCTCCTAATGCAGTTTCCTCAACACCTGGGCAGAAAGGGTTAACTTCAGGAACATCCACTGCAAATCTGCAGTCTTCAACCTCACCATCCCCTCGCCCCCAACAAGGACAGGTGAAGCTTACCATGGCTCAACTCACTCAGTTAACACAGGGCCATGTAAGTAACGCGACTTCATTTTAACTTTAGAGATAATCATATTTATCCCTGTAAGTTTAAAAGAATGTACTTATTTTCAGTAACTAAACAATGTACTTATTTTAAGAAATGGTAGCTTGCCATTTTTGTTGTTGTGGTTAATCCTCACCCAAGGATATTTTTTCCATTGATTTTTAGAGAAAGTGGGAGGGAGGAAGGGAGGGGGAGAGAGAAGGAGAGCAAGAAACATTGATGTGAAAGAGACACATTGATTGGTTGCTTCTGGCATGCACCCTGACTGGGGCCGGGGATCGAGCCTGCCACTGAGGTACATGCCCTTGACCAGAATCTTCTGGCTATCCATTTGAAATTCAGATTGTTAATTCATGGTTTTTCTAATAAACAGCATCAGTGTTTTTGTTTGGTTAATCTTCAGCTGAGACCTGCTTATATAGGGAGGGAGGGAAAGAGGGAGGGAAACATTGACATGAGAGAAATATCGATTGGTTGCCTTCCATACGTGCCCCCAACCAGGGATCGAACCCACAACCCAGGCATGTTGCCTGACTGGGAATTGAATTGGCAACCTTTCGTTGCACAGGACGCTGCTTAACCAAGTGAGTCACTCTGTCCAGGCAGCTTCAGTCTTTTTAAATAAATATTTTTATTTTAGCTTATCTGAATTCCTTCTGGTGCCATTCGGTAGACATTCAAATACTACATATTTTCATTATAGTATAGGATCTTTTTAACATTAAAAAGGTATACTTACAGATTGATGCTTTAAATACTATTTACATGTGTGCTTTTTCCATAGGGTGGCAATCAAGGTTTGACAGTAGTAATTCAAGGACAAGGTCAAACTACTGGGCAGTTGCAGTTGATACCTCAAGGGGTGACTATACTTCCAGGTCCAGGACAGCAGCTGATGCAAGCTGCAATGCCAAATGGTACTGTTCAGCGGTTCCTCTTTACCCCATTGGCAACAACAGCCACAGCAGCCAGCACCAGCACCACCACCACTGTTTCCACCACAGCAGCAGGTAGAACTTCGGGGTTATCAGACGTACTGTGTGTTATTACCACAAGTTGCTGGGCTAACAATGGGGGCAAGCGACCAGTGCTTATCTTTGGGATAATAAACCACAGGCCAGTAAGCTTACCAGTTGATTGGTCAGCCTCACAAGATCTTTTATTACAGACTCCTGTCACCTTCACCCCTCAAAATATATAGAAAGGGAGGCGAGGGTCTAGATATCATGTTAACTATGCCCACATTCCTTTCCAAGCCTTATGGGCACTGATTAAATAATGGAGTTAATCTCAGGGCAGGTGGATATATTCAGCTCATAACCTACAAGTGAGAGCTGCAGGTCCAAAGCCACTTTGTTTTCCTTCTGCAAGTAGCCATCATTAACTGCCACCACGCTTAGGAAAAATATAGTGGTTAGCATTTGCCTGGGCCAAAAGACCTGGCTGATTTCCAGAGACTGCACCTCACTTTGGAAGTGAGCTTTCTGGGGAGTCAGCAAAGTGTGCAGAGGGTGGCCATCAGATAGGGCCCATGCTCCCCAATTTAAAAGAGCTCTAACCCAGGTGTGTCTCAATGGAGCCTTTCTAAGGCATTCTTCTTCTATACTGAAATTCAGAATTCTCACCTTTAGAAAATCCTTCAAATTCTTCTTTAACCTTGGTCTTATATTCTAGAGCATCTGTCGCCAACCGGTGGTCCGCGAGGTCCAAAAGGTTGGCGACCACTATTCTAGCGTAATATAATTATTTGGTCTTTCTTTTTCACAGGTACAGGTGAACAAAGACAGAGTAAATTGTCACCCTCAACACAGGTGCAACAAGCCAAATCCCTGCCACCAGCTCAGTCATCAAGTGTGAGTCCTCCAGATTCCCAGCCACAGACTGCTCAGCCTTCAGCTCAGCCTCAGCCCCAAACTCAGCCCCAGTCCCCAGCTCAGCCTGAAGTTCAGACTCAGCCTGAAGTTCAGACCCAAGCAACTGTTGCATCCCATGTCTCTTTGGAAGCACAACCCACCCAAACTCAGTCATCCAAACCCCAAGTTGCAGTACAGTGTCAGCCTCAAAGTAATGTCCAAGGACAGCCGCCTGCTCGCGTCCAAAGTCCACCACAGACTCGAATACGTCCATCAACTCCATCCCAGGTGTCTCCTGGACAGCAATCCCAAGTTCAGACTACAACTTCACAACCGATTCCAATTCAGCCACATACATCTCTTCAGATACCTTCCCAGGGCCAGCCACAATCACAACCCCAGGTACAGTCTTCACCTCAAACTCTTTCATCGGGACAAACGTTAAGTCAAGTTACTGTTTCATCCCCATCCTGTCCTCAGCTACAAATACAGCAGCCACAGCCCCAAGTCATTGCTGTGCCTCAGCTGCAACAACAAGTCCAGGTTCTCTCTCAGATCCAGTCGCAGGTTGTGGCTCAGATACAGGCTCAGCAAGGTGTTGTGCCCCAGCAAATCAAACTCCAATTACCTATTCAAATTCAGCAAAGCAGTCCTGTGCAGACTCACCAGATTCAGAATGTGGTTACAGTGCAGGCAGCCAGTGTGCAAGAGCAGTTGCAAAGGGTTCAGCAACTCAGGGATCAGCAGCAAAAGAAGAAACAGCAACAGATAGAGATTAAGCGGGAACACACCCTCCAAGCATCTAATCAAAGTGAAATCATTCAGAAACAGGTAAAGTTATTAAGTAAAAGCAGCATGTTCAGTAGTTTGAATTATTGTGCTGTGCATTAGACTTAGTGTTTGGTTGTGTGAGGTTTCCTAAATGAGACAAATTCACTGATGTTTGAATTTAGAAGCAATATTGGTGTGACCAAAATCTTGAATTACTACTATGGTTTGGAACTTTTTTGTTGGCAGTAGTCAGTGCTTATTAGAAAAACTACCAGCATTTTGGGAGAACTAAGATGGGAAGAATGGATTTAGGAGTTGGAGTATCATTAATACAGAACTGGAAGGTGTAACTGAAATTTTAAAGCCACTTCAGGTGTCATAGCAATTGTTCGAAGTTGTTTACAGTTGTCATCCCTTAGTTTGCATGTTCATAGACCAAGCAAATTATAGACCAGTTTCACTCATTTGCATTTCTAGCCACACCTTTGTAAATTTTAACTACTATGATTCCATAGCTTACATATAAAGTGGCATTATGCAGTAGCATCTTAGTGAAGTAAGGCAACTTAGATGAGTAAGAATTATTCTACTTAAAATGAAGTCACATTATAACATCTTGTAGCATTACTGGAAAAATTTTTCTTTATATCTACAGCACGCACTGCCTGGTACTAGTGTGGATTTCAAGTGTTCCCATGTCATGAGACTTGCATTCTGTTCCTGGGTCTCCCATTCACAGCCCCTGAAACTCACTTATCTCCTCTGAGCTATATCCTTACTAAAATTCCCTCTTTCCAGCCACCCAAGGTCATTGTAATGATTAACTGAGGTCATGTATGTAGAAGCACTTTTATTTTTTCATTGAAATATATTTGGCGTATAGCATTGTGTAAGTTTAAGGTGTATAACCTGTTGATTTGATAACATTTACATATTGTAATAATGCTTTTGTAACATAAGCACCTCTATCATGTCACGTTATTGCTTCATTTCAGTGGTTGGAATAATTAATATCTAGTCTCTTAGCAACTTTGATGATTATAATATGATATCATTAAAAGAGAAGCATTTTTTAAACAACAGATTTTAAAGATCTATGGTAATAGAATTATAAAATTGACATCATATGTAATGTTTAAATGCATTATCACCCAGCTTTTAGTACTGTATAGTTTATAAATTGAGAATTATGTATCACAATACCTGCCTTTACCCTAATCTCTTTAGCCCATCTGTGGGTTGGAGGTGGGAGGAATCTTTAAAATTAATGCCTGGAAAGAACATAATGTTAAAAACATGGCCTTTGGAAAATGATTGCTGGGCTAGAATTACAGCCATATTCCTTATTTTGTCTTGGGATCTCTTTGTAAAATTATTCCTACCTTTCCATGTTATGAGGAATAAATGAGACAATGTCAAGTGCTTACCTTAGCACAGGGCCTGGTACATGGTAAGCATCCAGACCATATAGCTCTGATTTTATTTGTAGTGTTATGATAGAAAATTCTTAGTTTTTTGGGAAACACATAGTTGCGCTCAGATTTCTACTATTACCTGTGTACCAACTTGTAGTCATACTAAAATATGCACTTTTGGATTTTTTTTTTTTCCTGTCCTGAAGGTGGTGATGAAGCATAATGCTGTCATAGAACATTTAAAACAGAAAAAGACCATGACTCCAGCTGAAAGAGAGGAGAATCAAAGGTAGGGAGAGATGGTAACAGGGTTTCGTTGTATGTCAGTCTCCTCTTTTGTATCTGGACACACAGGTTCTGAATTTATAGTTTTTTTGTTTGTTTGTTTTGTGTGTGTTTTTGTTAATCCTCATCCGAGAATATTTTTCCCATTGCTTTTTAGAGTGAGTGGAAGGGAGGGCAGAGACAGAGAGAAAGAAGCATCAGTGTGAGAGAGACACATCGATTGGTTGCCTCCCACACTCGCCTCCACCAGGGCCAGGGATGGAGGCTGCAACCAAGGCATGTGCCCTTCACTGGAATTGAACCAGCAACCTTTCAATCCTCAGGCTAATGCTCTATCCACTGAGACAAAATGGCTAGGGCTGAGTTTATAGTTTTTAATCTTGACTGAAGTTAATTCAGTGAGAACCCCTGGCACTAATAGGTTCTCATTGCCTGTTTGAATCACTCTTTGAAGCTTTCCAATTACTCAAAGTTTGTGTATCACCTGTAGAGACATCAAAAATCTTGTCTTAAGCCTTTCAGAATGAAATGCCCAGCATTACATAGGTTGTGTATTTCTCTCTAGAATGATTGTCTGTAACCAGGTGATGAAGTATATTTTGGATAAGATAGATAAAGAAGAAAAACAAGCAGCGAAAAAACGAAAGCGTGAAGAGAGTGTGGAACAGAAACGTAGCAAGCAGAATGCTACCAAGCTCTCTGCACTGCTCTTCAAACACAAAGAGCAGCTCAAAGCAGAAATACTGAAAAAGAGAGCTCTCTTGGACAAAGACCTACAAATTGAAGTGCAGGTAAGAAGGTATTTCCTTTCCTTCTCTGTCCAGTTTTTAACATTACTTTTATTCTTTCCTCTCTTGAAATTTTGGTTAAGCTTAAAATTTTATCTTGTTTTCTAGAATTTACAGTTTTGTATATTCAATAAAAAGCTGTGGGGCATGTCTTAGAGATTTTTATATCTAAATGTATATTGTAATCTCTAAACCAGGCACTTTAAGAGGTTAGTCTGTTGACTAAACCATTTGAGAAGTCTCTTGGGAATAGTTTTTATTCTCTATGACACCGTCTTGCCAGAAGTTATCAGGAGCCAAGTTTCACAAGAGAGGTAGACAGAAAAACTGTGAACTAATGTTGAAAGAATGAAAAATAAAGTGTGCCCATTAAATAAGACCATATTTCTTCCTTGATTTGTAAACTGATCTACCAGGCATTGCAAATTCTCTGCTTGCTTGGGGAATTTATTGAAAAATGAAAGAAAACATCTATTCATACATATCTAAGCAGCTTTTTAAAAGAAAAGTAGGCTATATAAAGCATCAAAAGTGCCTTTATATTTTAAGGTGAGAAATATTAAAAAATCAACTCTAAGACATTAGAGCTCTTCCCACTAATGTCAGAAACCAGATGACAGTGCCAAAAATCAGCATTATTATTTTAGCATCTCTGGAAATTCTAGCTAATATGTTAAGCCAAGAAAAGAAAAAAGAAGATAAAGTTGTTATTGTGTAGGATACGATTATTATCTCAAAACCCAAAAAAAGAAAAAGAATTAAAATTTAAGGTACTCAATAAATATCATGATTACAACCATTGTTGAGATGTAATAAGCAAAAGAGCCAACTCACAGAAGCAACAGAATATATAATATACCACCACCCACTTTAAATTAAGATATATTTTATAGATCTAATTTTTAGTGTAAAAATTGAAATCACAAAAATAATTGAATAAAATATGATTGTCACTTTTTGTAATCTCAGCATAGGAAAAATCACTCCTAAGCATTTCAGATTTCAAATACCACAAAGGAGAAAGATAGATTTGATGACACAGAAAAATTTTATTTGGGCGGGGAAATACCATAAACAGCATTGTAAAACAGATAACGGGGGGGTTGGGGGGAGGGAATTGTGACATTTATGTCAGAATTAGTATTCCTAAAATTTAAAGAGCTCTTAAGTCAATAAGAAAAAGATAACACTAATTAACTATATAAGGGGAATTCTTTCACAATATACATGTAAATCAAAATACTACAATGTACACTTTAAATATTTTGTGATTTTGTAAGTTACACCTCAATAAAGCTGAAGTTTTAAAAAAAAAACCTCTAGTAGAAGATTTTTAAGACACAAAAATAAGCAGATTTCAAATCTGTCAAATATTAATCAACAAAATGATATTCAACCTAATAATGAAAATACTTTTTTCTGGAGAAAATACCATGTATTTCTAGAGAACATTTCATTGGTATGTATAAAATTACTAAAATGTGAATACTCTTTGATCCATAATTTTACTTCTAGAACCATCTGAGAAACAACTAGGCAAGATACACGAGCAAGGACATAATGACTATTAACCATAACAATAATCTGGAATCAGCCCTTAAGTCCACAAAGAGATTGTTTGTCAGTGTTTCTCAACAGGAGCACTTTGGGCCCTTTCAACAGGCCAGTTTTTGACACTCTGTAGGAAGTTTAGCACTGGGTTCCAAATGCTGGTAGCTTTCCCTTCATTGTAACCAGCAAAAGAGTGACCTTGTCCCCTCTCCATACATACTCAAACACCTCCAGAGGTACCATTACCACCCTCAGTTGAGAACCACTGGATTAAATGTGTTTTGGAGTATCCTCACAATGGTCAGTGTAGGATTAGTGCTTTTTTGTTTTTAATTCTTTGGGGAAATCCTCATAAATATTTGAATGAAAATGTAGGCTGCAGAATAGTATTTATAGAGTGATGTATCCATTCAATTCATTCAACAAATATTTACTTAACATTTGGGTGTTTCACATACTGCTCCTGCTCCCTATTCTGCACAAGGTAGGGAAATATTTGTAATCTGTATCCTTTATAAATGAATGAATGAATGAATGAATGAACATACAAACATACATTTAAATGTCTTTCAAAGCAATTACCTTTATCCAACAAATAAAAATTATATGTAAGTTTATACTGCCCAAAGATTACCATTTTATTTATTTATTTTTTACTGTGTTTTTATTGATTTCAGAGAAAGGAGGGGAGAGGGAGAGAGGCAGAGAAACATTAATGATGAGAATCATTGATCGGCTGCCTCCTGCACTCCTCCTACTGGGGATCAAGCTAGCAACCCTGGCAGGTGCCTTGACTGGAATCAAACTGTGATTTCCTGGTTCATAGGACCACTGAGCCACACCGGCTAGGCCAGTGGTAGGCAAACTGCGGCTCGCAAGCCACATGCGGCTCTTTGGCCCCTTGAGTGCTCCAACGCCACTTCTTCAAAATAGACTCGCCCAGGCCGAAAACCGACTTCTGCGCATGGGCCACAAAGTTTCAATCGTACTGTACGTGCGGCGCCCGCATGTGGTATTTTGTGGAAGAGCCACACTCAAGGGGCCAAAGAGCCGCATGTGGCTCGTGAGCCGCGGTTTGCCGACCACTGGGCTAGGCAAAGATTACCATTTATTGTTTATTTATTTATTTTAATGAATTTTAAATATATTTTTATTGATTTCAGAGAGGAAGGGGGGGCGGGGGAGAGAGAGAAACATCAATGATGAGAGAGAATCATTGACCAGCTACCTCCTGCACGCCCCCAACTGGGGATCGAGCAGACAAACCAGGCATGTGTCCTTGACCGGAATTGAACCTGGAACCCTTCAGTCCACAGGCTGATGCTCTATCCACTGAGCCAAACCAGCTGGGGCCAAAGATTACCATTTTAAAGTAATTTTAGAATATACCTTGTTTATAATATTTGTATTCATATAAACACATTATATATAAAACAGTCACACTGGAGACAACATAATACTGAACATTTTTCTGCATTCACTATACTATGCAGCCATTTAAAGATGTTACTACTGTTGTAAATATTCTTTTGTATAAATGGTGTTCTTTTTGACAGTGTATTATCTAATGCAGAAAAATTATACATTAAGAAAATAATCAGCATTATTTTAACTAGAACTTATTAACTAGAACTTATTAACTAGAACTTATTTTCTAGAACTTATTAACTAGAACTTATTTTCTAGAACTTTTTAACTAGAACTTATTGCTAAGATAATTTGCTTTGAAGGACATCTTACAAAATACAGAAGCATGTCATTACAACATCATACAGAATAGTTTCTCTGCTTTAAACATCCTGTGTTCCACCTTTTTATCCCTCCTTCATCCCCCTCTGCTTGTCTTTTTGATAAAGTAATTTACTCATTTTTTAATAGAACTTTATATCTTCATTTGCCTCTGAAATTCTCAAACACATGTATTATAAACTTTTTGTCATTGTCCTATAAAATTAATTTCATATGGAGTGAATGCAGATTTGGTTATTGATTTTGTTGGTAGTCTTTTTTCACATTACATGTTTTCATTTGGTTTTGCATTTGGTATTTTAAGTGATAGGGTTTGGTTTTGTTTCCTCTCTTAAAGTCCATTGTAGCCGAGCCAACACTTAATATCAAACAGGGAGCCTGCTCCTTATCCATCTCATACGAAGCTTGAGTCCCCTTCTTCCTGTTACTGTTGTGGGTTACCACTTCCTACTTCCAAATCTGGAGCCCAATAGGCCTGCAGTTTCCGTTCCATAGAGACATTTATATTGTATTCAAGCATAGCTATGTCTTTCCAGTTTTCTCTTTTTTATACTTTACATGCATTGGTGTGTTCTTTCTTTTTAAAAAATATATATATTTTTTATTGGTTTCAGAGAGGAAGGGAGAGTGGGGAGAGAGAGAGAGAGAAACATCAGCAATAAGAGGGAATCATTGATAGGCTACCTCCTGCACGCCTTCCACTCGGGATCAAGCCCGCAACCTGGGCCTGTGCCCTTGACCAGAATCGAACCCGTGACCTCTCAGTCCACAGGCCGACATTCTATCCACTGAGCCAAACTGGCCAGGGCTCATTAGTATGTTCTTGACAGGGGAATCAAGGTGTATACCCACTACACTGTCTTAACGATCTTGATTTTCCTGCAGTCATCTCGTTATATTTTATAAACCATGTTATTAAAATGAAACTTTTAATGAAAGATTTACTTTCATCCCTAGGAAAAAGTTCAGACTTTCTTTTTAAATAGAGAAGGGCTGTTGAAGAGCCACAGAGTTTATCTTCTCATTTACAAGACTATCTAGATTACATGGAGAAAATAGATTTATTAAATCAAGACCATACAGGTTTATTTGTTAGAATATTTGTGATGCTTAAAAGCTCAGTCATAACTATATTTCGTTTACACCAAGTTTGTTCATGGATACCAGTCCCAGTGGTTTTTCTAAGACTAAGTTGTTACACTGGGAAGCAGAGGTGTGCTTGTAAAATATTTCACATGAAAAAAGAAAAAGGATTTTAATTTATGGGAAAATCTGTAATAAGAAAATGCTCTCCCTTCAGCCTTTAATTCTAGACATAGCTGCATAAGAAACAAGGCAAATCCGTCTCTCATCCTGCTTTGGGCTGGTCAGTTTGAGTATCAATTCATGTTCATTCTCACTCTAAGGACACAGAAGGAGAGTGGCCAGAAGAAAGCAGCCAGTGGGTGAGGACACTGGACAGCACATCCTGAGCCATGACTAAAATAACCAGGGCATCACCGGCCGGCGGGAAAGGGATGTCCTTGTTAGACACTTGTGCATCGTTCTGTCAGAGCTCCTTTGAGGATAATAGCTCTCTAGTTGTTATTTCATCTTCCATTTTTAGTTGTTGTAATTGGGTTTAAGGTATAGTACAAACATGGGTGTTTGGAATTATTGCAACTCCCTCACGTTAGGTTGAACTATGGCGCTATTGCGACAAGGGGAGTAATGTAACATCCTCTGGCCAGTTTGTGCATTTACATAAGTCAAATGATAATCTTGTATTGTCTTTAATTGACAATAGGAAGAGCTCAAGAGAGACCTGAAAATTAAGAAAGAAAAAGAAATGGTGCAGGCCACTGCAGCAGCTACCACTCCCCCTGCAGCACCTCCTGCGCCTCCAGCCCCTCCGCCTTCGCCTCCACCTCCACCTCCACCTCCCCCGCAGCACTCGGGGCCACAGGCCTCAGCCACAGCCTCGGCCACGCTGTCTGCAGCTTCTCAGAAGAGGAAGCGAGAAGAGGAAAGAGACTCGAGCTCCAAGTCCAAGAAGAAGAAAATGATTTCTACTACCTCAAAGGAAACTAAGAAGGACACAAAGCTTTATTGTATCTGTAAAACGCCTTACGATGAATCTAAGTGAGTAGATCCTTTTGAGCTCTAGTTTATTTTCTTAAAGGTTAGCCATTAATCTTCCAGTTTTGAAGGAAATTAGCAACATAAAGGAAAATAGTTAAAAGTAAGGGTAATAGTGTTTAATCTCTGATCTTGCATCTGATATTCTTAACTTTGACACTAGCAAATAAAAGTTTATTTCCCGTATTCATGATTCGTGTTTGTCCTTCATATTCTTTTTCTGTCAAAAACAAGCTTTCTGTTGCTCCTTGGCTTTCTCCTCTTCTCTCTGGATTAACTCCAAATCAGTCAGTAGTGCTGTCTGGAGGAGGAGGTGTGTGATTATTGCTGCCAGAGTTCAGAGCGTCCTTTCTAGAATCTGTTCACAACCTCTATACATCAAATTCTAGAGACTGTGTGAATCTGAATGGTGCAGGAGGTTTCAAGTTTGAGTGCCTTTGGTTTTTTGTTGTTTAATTTTAAGCAATTCTCTGTTTTTTTATATTGGAATGGTATAACTACTATTTTTGTCAAAGTTCCCACTTTCTTATTGGGGAAAAAGTCAGAGAAATAAAAAAAGTGTTCCTTTTACCCATTCCTCAATTAAGACACTCAAAAAATTGAATAAGCATGGCAGCTGGAAGCTGTTTTTGACAGTTGTAACTTGTATTTGGTAATATATACGAGATTTTAGAGATGCTGATCTATAAATGTACTTTTATTTTTTTATCATTGTCTTTTAACTAAGTATTTAGCTTCCATTTTGAACAATTAAATGTAGGCCAGCTTTTAAAAGCCAAAATTAACCACAAGATTATTTTATAGTACTGAAAAGTTTGATTGTGCTAAAAAATATGATCATTTAGAATTAGGAATGCTTAATGTCTACTTTAAGTGGATGCCTAATCCATTTCTAAAATAAAATTCTCTCTTTAATGATGTTTAAACTGCAACCTTGAAGCTGCTTTGGTGGTGCTATTTAAATTATAATCTACAAGTGCTAGATCAAAAGTTTCTGTTGGTAAACTTAGCTGTGTGTTGAATTAAACATAGATCAGTTTAGGCATCTTCACTTTTCATTGTCTTACTTTACTGGAAATTATACATAATGTAAAAAGTGGAGCCCTATTAACTGATTTTTCCCTCAGTCTAATACAAGTGTGCCTCCCTTTAAGCAAAATATATTGAATGATTTGTAGAATAAAACAGAATATGATTTACAAAAAGATCTGCTTATGGAATTTCTTTAAATAACAGTCTTCTTTGGCCTACTTAAAATATTAAGATCACAGAAATGTATTTTATGTAATATCTAAGTTGCATAAAATGAGGCACACGTGTACATGTGCTCATTGTATTGAGATTGCCTCATTATCTTGTGTATATTTCATATTTTTCAGTTTGTCATTAACATTTCAGTATACCAGGTTCATTCACTCCCTGTTTGAGTTTGGATGAGTTAGTGTTTTTTAAGGAGTATTTTTTAATCTTTCGTATCAAACTAGCTTGGTTTGGAAATCTAGTGAGAGTGACTAAAACCTGAAATACAAGTCCTGAGCTTATTTCCAGAACATACAGCCCACCATCTGGTGAAGGCAACACAAAAACACCTTGGTGGCCCCCACCTGTGGCTGTGAAAATCCTGCGGAAGTCATAATTCCAAAAGAATAAAGTTAGTGGTAATAGGATAAACCACACAACCATGTAATATTCCTTAACTTTCATAAAGTTTGAAGCTTGAGTACAACTACTATTTCTCTAGGTGAATTGACCAAGAAATCCCTTGCTAGAACCAATGGTATCAGCAAGGCCAGTCTGGTTCCTTGTGATCCATACTAATTCTTCCTATGACTTTGATATGAAGTTTCCTACCCAGTGCCTGTCAACACTTGTATATACACGTGTTTGTCATAGAGACACTTTCCATTTTGTCATTTGGGACCTTATTTTCAAAAGCCTTGATAACCCTGTATGTAATTAGCCCTCACACAGCCGTTATACACCCACACAGCCCCACCTTGCCAAATACTGTTTTGGATAACTGTCCTTACACTCTGCACCGTGTACCCTGGTTTTTAATTGAAGCAATTTCTTACAGTTAATTAACCTGGCCACTCCACATTGTCTCACACATTGTATTGACTGAAAAACTGGCCCCTGTCAGAATCTGTCACAATTAGATTAAATTACAACATTTATTTAGTAGAATTGAATTACTACATGTACCTTTATTAGTTTTCTTCTTCATATCATTTTTTGACCATTTATCTTCTACACCTGGCTGACCTGCATGTTCCTTGTAGTGTAACTTCTATTTGGTGTTTGCGCTTTGCTTTGTTTTCAAATTTAAATTGTGAGATACATTTTCAAACCTATCTAAGAAACAGCCCTGATTTTGAAATGGCTTCTGTGGCATAGGTTTGACAGATGTAAGTCTTTGATTCTTTGGCTTTGGTTTTTGTGCCTGTTACAGTTTTACACACATTCATTAAGAGGCAGACATACCATCAGTGTGTTCTTTATTTTTTCAAATTCTAGTATGTTTTTAAAGACTCATATTTCACTAAACAGTGTATTTGTTGAAATTGATGTGAGTGACTTTATGTTTTCACACTTGATATAGTCAGATGCTGTAGTTTGCCAGGGGTAGAATGGTCGGATTCAGGATGTTTAGCTGACACATTGCAGAAAGTTATCCTGTAAGAAAGTGAATCAGAGCAGGGAAGACAGATTTAAGTACCATGCAGCTCAAAATGACAATCACATTGTCATTTTCATTGTGAATACTTTTAGGTTCTATATTGGCTGTGATCTTTGTACTAACTGGTATCATGGAGAATGTGTTGGCATCACAGAAAAGGAGGCTAAGAAAATGGATGTGTACATCTGTAATGATTGTAAACGGGCACAAGAGGGCAGCAGTGAGGAATTGTACTGTATCTGCAGAACACCTTATGATGAGTCACAGTGAGTTCTGATAAGAGCATCATATTTAATAATTTAGGAAGCCAAATTGCTCTGTCTGATTACTTATTTATTTTAAAATGAAAAGCAAGATATTTTCTGCATATATTATACACTTACATTACAAATTCCTTTCCATTTTTTTTCTCTTCTTCCCTCTTTACCTCCCCTTCAAAATTTATGTTGCTTCTTAGTGAATGTTTGAGATTTATTGGGAAAAATATGGTTTAATGGTAGACTTGATTCTTCAATATGTAACAGAAATTAATGAGATTAAAATAGCCTGCCTTGTTTGGACTTCATCAGTGTTTGAAAGGCGCTTTTTTGTGGGTTAGAAAAATACTAATTTGGATACAAGCTCTGAGACTCTGTTTTTAGCTTCCAGGAATTTGAACTCCCAGTTGGGTGGCCAATATCAGCTTCCCATTTGATATGGTATTTGTTGAAAGATTTTTGGCTTTATTTTGTTTTGAGCCTTAAAGACAATTAAAATGTTTTATATTTTTCTTCATATTGGTTCTCTAATATTATACAGTGTCCTTAATAAATTTTTAATGCTTGTTTTTAACATCAGAAATACTAGATTAACACATAGGAATGTCAATCTTCAAAACTATTAAAACAATTATAATACTAAATCTTTATATCCTAGGGTTAGAGTATTTTCAGATGCATGCATTATTACTTCTTAAAATAAATTATAAGTAATTTGAGCCCATCTGTTTTGAACTCACATTTCCATTTCGGATCTTGCAGATTTTATATTGGCTGTGATCGGTGTCAGAATTGGTACCATGGGCGCTGTGTTGGCATCTTGCAGAGTGAGGCAGAGCTCATTGACGAGTATGTCTGTCCACAGTGCCAGTCGACAGAGGATGCCATGACAGTGCTCACGCCACTAACAGAGAAAGATTATGAGGGTTTGAAGAGGGTGCTGCGTTCTCTCCAGGTGAGAAGCCACTCTGTGTGCCACGTTTGAAGATGAAATCTACCAGCGTGACTTTGGAAACACTCCTAGAGTTTGAGCTTGCCAATCTTAGACTACCTGACTATTCACTGACTCCCAGCCAATCTAGTCAAGTGCTCCACCATCTTCAGTCCTTCACATGCCAATGTCATGAGGTTTCCACAGCCACACAATAGCTCAGCTGCTCTTTACCAACATTTGTATTTAAAATAACTCACTTTTTTTTTAATGAGATACTTTATTATTATTTTTTTTAATCCTCACCTGAGGATATTTTTCCATTGATTTTTAGAGAGAGAGGGAAAGACAGAAATATTGATGTGAGAGATTGGTTGCCTCCTGCACGAGCCCTGACCAGGGCCTGGGCCAGGGAGGAACCTGCAACTGAGGTACGTGCCCTTGACTGGGATCGAACCCGGGACCCTTTAGTCTGTAGGCCGACACTCTATCCACTGAGCAAAACCTAGCTGGGCTAAGATGACTCACTTTTTAACCTAAATTTTATTTTTAAGGAAAACTATATCCAAAAAAAAAAGAAAAGAAAAAGAAAACTTCATCCCACCATCATAGATTGAAAAACAGTCTGATTAAATCCTACTGAGATACAAATGCTTATGTAAGGCTTTGAGCCAAAGCCTTCCCTCCCCTTATTAAAAATCAAAAGGAGATGGGAAGGCTTACAAGATTAGCAAATGCTAGAGATGTACTCAAGACATCAGTGTTAGACTGACACTCTCTCTGTTGTAATCACAGGTGGGAGAATGGGAAGAACTGAAAGGAGAACAATAGTCTCAGCACAGGGTCAAATGTTATTTAACATCACATTTCTGCCACCTCATTTAGCCACATTAGCCAGCAGTGCTGACCATTTCACACTTTGCCTTATAAATTAAATTTATTGGTTTTAGCAAGAGGGGGGAAAGAAGAGAAAGGGAGAGACATAGATTTGTTCTTCTACTTATTGATAATTCATTGGTTGGTTCTTTTAAATATATTTTTATTGATTTTTAGAGAGAGAGGAGGGAGAAGAATAGAAACATCAGTGAGAGAAACATCATTGATCAACTGCCTCCTGCACGCCCCCCAATGGGGATCGAGCCCACAAACCCCAGGCCTGTGCCCTGACTGGGAATCAAACCAGCAACCTCTTGGTTCATGGGTCAACACTCAAACGCTGAGCCACACTAGCCGGGCCGTTGGTTGATAATTGTATGTGCCCTTCCTGGGATTGCACCTTCAACCACGGCATATCAGGTCAACGCTCTAACCAACTGAGCTACCCAGCCAAGACTTCCATTCCACACGTTGAACTCACCCCATCCCCTGTTTTATGGGTGTGATTACAGTGCCGGCATCATTCAGGTGGCAAGTCATCATGCCAACTTTCTTTACTCCTAAACTAGTGCTTCAAACCCCGTCCCCTCATGCCAAGGTCCTCAGATCACTCTTTGAAAGCCATTATTTTAGAGTATGCCCATCTGAGAGAATTTGTGACTAGAACAGAATTATAAACAATATTATCTATCCAGTTTAAGACTTTTGGAGTTTAAGCATTGATTGATGCAGTAATTCCAATGGGAAATTTAAGTGGAGACAATAAGAATGGCCCCCTTTTTTTTTTTCCTTGTAGGCCCATAAGATGGCCTGGCCCTTCCTGGAACCAGTGGATCCTAATGATGCACCAGATTATTATGGTGTTATTAAAGAGCCTATGGGTAAGTACTTAAGTGGAATATGGAGTTTTTTTTCAAGTCTCAGTAGATATTTCATTTTTTTTTTTTTTTAATATACTTTATTGAGTTTTTTACAGAGAGGAAGAGAGAGGGATAGAGAGTTAGAAACATCGATGAGAGAGAATCATCGATCAGCTGCCTCTTGCACACCCCCTACTGGGGATGTGCCCGCAACCAAGGTACATGCCCTTGACCGGAATCGAACCTGGGACCCTTGAGTCCGCAGGCCGACGCTCTATCCACTGAGCCAAACCGGTTTCGGCAATATTTCATTTCTTACCCATCAAATTAATATATCATGGGGATATGTTGAGCAATCTTGATAAGAGTATAAATTGGTATGGTAACTTGTAGGATAAATTACTAATTATATTAATGTTTAAGTGTGCATACCCATACCCTTGGAGCCAGCAGTTTGATTTCTTAGGATTTGCATGTGCACAAGTATGATGTTCATCATACAGTGTTTATAATTGCAAAAATACTGGAAATGAGATAAATAGCCCTTAGTAAAGGAGTAGCCAAATCAAATGACCTGTAAGTAGAGTATTATTCAGCTATGAAAAAGAATGAATGAGTCGGGTCTGTCTGAGCCTCTCATCCTGTCTCCTCTTCCTCATCTTTTCCTGAAGGAGAGCCATTTGATGGACACACGGTGGAGATCAAAGAGAAAATAGCCTCATTTCGGGGGGTGGGGGGTTAATAAGTTACAGCTACAAGTGATTATATTAAGATGGAAAGCTCCAGTGATTATATTAAAAACTAAATAAAAAAAAATAAAAAAAAAAAAAAAAACTAAATTAGTGCACAGGTGGGGTCACTCAACCTGGCCGGCGATCGAAGTCTATCGGCAGGGGGGTGAGGGGTGGCAGGAGGGTGGCTATGGGAGTGCACTGACCACCAGGGAGTAGCTCTTGCATTAAGCGTCTGTCCCCTGGTGGTCCGTGCGTGTCATAGTGACTGGTCAACCGGTTCTGGTAGTTCAGTCATAATGGTCTCTTAGGCTTTTGTATAAATAGATAGATAGATAGTGTATCAACAGAAATATTATAAAAATTAAAATTTCATTTGGCAGCTTACAAAACTGCCAAAGGGGTAGTAGTTTCATCCAGCTGATGAAAAAAGTATTCCAAAGCCAGCTAAGCATTTTATACATCTTGAAAGCTGTCATCACAAGAAAAAAAGTCTGTAGCTGTGTGATGGTGGATGTTAACTAAACTGATTGTGGTGATCATTGTGCAGTTTATATGTATATCAAATCATTATGCTCTATACCTAAAACTAATACAGTGTTATATATCTTAGTTTTAAAAATATTTTTTTAATTAGAAGGATTTGTGTTTGTTGACAACTTTTTTTTTTTAAATATTTTTATTGAGGTATTATTATATGTGTACATATCTTACTATTACCCCCCCGACAACTTTTTTTAAAATATGTTTTTATTGCCGAAACCGGTTTGGCTCAGTGGATAGAGCGTCAGCCTGCAGACTGAAAGGTCCCAGGTTCGATTCCGGTCAAGGGCATGTACCTTGGTTGCGGGCACATCCCCAGTCGGGGGTGTGCAGGAGGCAGCCGATCGATGTTTCTCTCTCATCGATGTTTCTAACTCTCTATCCCTCTCCGTAAAAAATCAATAAAATATATTTTAAAATATGTTTTTATTGATTTTAGAGGGAGAAGAAGGGAAAGAGGTAGAGAGAGAGAAACATCAATCGCCCCCCCACCGGGAATCGAACCAATGACCTCCTTGGTTCATGGGTTGACACTCAACCACTGAGCCACCGGCCAGGGTGGTGACAACTTTTTAAAGAGGGAAACATGAAGGAGAAATCAGTGAGGGCTTAGTTAAAAGTATTTTTTTAAGAAAACAACATAAATAATTGTTCCCTCACTTCTGCTGAAGTTGAAGGTAGAAGTTAATCCTTGAATCCTTGTATGTGTTTCAGATATGTATAATCTGCTTTAGATAGATTGGTAGGTAAATAATTCTACTTCTAAAATTAACACAGGTTAATTGTAGAAAAATTAGGAAATAAAGAAAAAATAAGGAAAGATTAAGTACACCTTTCATCTTTTCCTCACTGAATTCCACTACATTTTGGTGTGTGTGTGTTAAAATTGAGATTATATAATGATCTGTCTGGTACACATCTCCCTATGTCATTAATCTTCAACAACATGATTTTTAATGGGTTTATATAGTCTGTAAATTGAATATACCTCAAGTTACTTAACCAAAATTATTTTCTTGAAGAGTTAGACTATTTTGTTATCTTTTTTCTTTATTATTACCGCACAGATAAACATCATCTTATGTATGTACATAGAGATAATATAGATCTCCAAGACATACTGTTGAAAGAAAAATGAAAGTTACAAAACAATATTGGATCGAGGGGTGCAAATCGGGGGTGGGATAGGGACATTTGTAATAGTGTCTACAATAAAAAAAAAGAGAGAGAGAACAATACCTAGGTTTTATGCCGTAAACAATTATATGTATTCTAAGGGTACATAGATGTCTTTAGAAATACCAAGGGCGGGTGGCAGAAATCTAGTCTGGCCGTCATGGCTCAGTGGTTGAGCATCAACCAAGAGGTCACAGGCTCGATTCACAGTCAGGGCACATGCCCGGGTTGTGGGCTCCAGTAGGGTACATGCAGGAGCATCTGATTGATTATGTTTTTCTCCCGTTGATGTTTCTATCTCTCTATTCCTCTCCCTTCCTCTCTCTGAAATCAGTTGGTTAGAGCTTCATCCCAATGTACCAAGGTTGCAGCTTCAATTCCCAGTCAGGCCACATACAAAAAACAACCAGTGAATGCATAAATAAAGGGGTACAAGAAATCAGTGTATATCTTTTGTCTAAAAATCAATCAATAAATTTAAAAAAAAGAAGAAAGAAAAAGCTAGTCAGGCTGTAAGTACCCAGAAATTAAGTACAAAAATGATAACATCCTGGTATGACATGTGAAGTATTTTACTTTTCCATGACCTACACAGAATACATGTGCCCAGACTGTGCTTGGAACTTCGCAGGCTGTTAGGGCACCTTTGCCGTTGTCCTTGTTTGCGCATTTCCCCGCCGGTATAAATGGAAACAATCAAAGACTTGCGTGTGTGTGTGTGTTAAAACAATGTTACATAAAATTTTCCATTTTAACTATTTTTATATGCACAATTTAGTGATTAATTACATTTGCAATGTTGTCTTTTAGTAATTTTTATGGTTTTAATTTTTGGCCCAAAATTTTTATCCACCTAGAATTATTTTGGCTTTTAATGTGAGGTGGAATTTTTCTCTTCACATATGTAGTCTTCCTTCCTCTGCTTATTTGAAATGACATCCTCAACATACATGAAATATGCTTAACACAGTTAGGTCTGTTCCTATTTTGAATTCACTTCTATTAATGTTTGTGTCATCCTGCAGTGTGCCACACTTTTCATTATCACAGCTTTATAATATTTTTTAATGTCTGATAGATTAAATATTTTCATTGCTTTTATTTTTCAAATAATCATTGAGATTTAGTTTAGAATTGTGTCTCTTTCAATCAATTCTAGATTAATTTTTGATCATTGGCCTTTTACTCATACCAGGATTATAAAACTACAGAGATTTTGTTCTTAATTCTGGATTTCCCCCTTCTCTTTGTACATATGATAGTTATACTTAATTGTGTGCCTGTGAAAAATGCATTATACTTAAATATGTATTGATCATGTTATTTAAAACTAATTGAATAAAGAGCTGTTCTCTGTACTTAACTGAAAATAAAAGAGCCTTCTTATCAGTAGCCAAGATTTTTACATCAGGCTCCCAAACAAAAACAAAAAGTGCTCCTATTTCCTTCAAGAACTGCTGAAAGCCTTAATGGTGAGTCAGTTTGGGCGGAAATATATATATTCTTGTGAGTCAGAACTGTGAGCAGTATTCACATTGGAATAACTTTAAAGCTTTGAAAATGTTTTACATTTTGTGTTTTTAAGACCTTGCCACCATGGAAGAAAGAATACAAAGACGATATTATGAAAAGCTGACGGAATTTGTGGCAGATATGACCAAAATTTTTGATAACTGTCGTTACTACAATCCAAGTGACTCCCCTTTTTACCAGTGTGCAGAAGTTCTTGAATCATTCTTTGTACAGAAATTGAAAGGATTCAAGGCCAGCAGGTAAGCAGATGTGTTCATTGTTCTGAATTAATTCAGCTCCTCAAACTCTCTTTTTTTTTTATTGATTTTTTACAGAGAGGAAGGGGGAGGGATGGAGAGTTAGAAACATTGATGAGAGAGAAACATCGATCAGCTGCCTCCTGCACACCCCCTACTGGGGATGTGCCCACAACCAAGATACATGCCCTTGACCAGAATCGAACCTGGGACCCTTCAGTCCGCAGGCCGACGCTCTATCCGCTGAGCCAAACTGGTCAGGGCTATTCCTCAAACTCTTTATACTATTCAGTCAAAGGAATCAGCCAATGAAGCTATGGTAAATTTTAACCTTAACATTAAAAATCCTTAAAAAATAATAATAATAAGACTAGCATTATGATATACTGCCAAGGATAAGAGGACAGACTCATAATGAGAGATTGCTGAGTTTGTTTGTGATCTACTTAGAATTCATGTCATTTTTTAAAATTAAAAAAGCATTTATCAAATGCTTCCAGAAAGCAAGATGTTCTCTTAAATGCACTGCACGTACAAAGATAGTAGTAGTAAGTCAGAGCTCTTGGTCCATCTCCCAGAGTATAAAAGTGACTTCTATAGGTGCAGGAGGGGAGACAATGAAAGGGGAATGTAAGTATTTTCTCCTTAATTGATGTTTGCTATGTCTTAGAAATCATAAAATGTTTCTTTTTCTGGGTATTTTTTCTATGGACAAAACTAGACTTTTAAGTCCACAGACCTTTTCTTTGAACCTCTAGTAACAGAAAGCATTGAGCAATTTTGCATCATGTTCATGTGCTGTGACTTTTGTTACCTCTGTTTCTAAACCTCAGCTCTCCTCTGGAGCCCTTGACGTCCTTCCTTCCAACGGAAGCCCAGCTTTCAGTCCCCTGGTAGCTGCCACCCCTTTAGATTTCGTTATTCACTCTCTCCCATTCACCCCCCCACAAGCCTGATTGTCCCTAGAAATTCAGCTGAGTAGATCTTGGCTGGGTTGGGGCCTGAGCACCTGTATTATCTCATGGACTCCCAGTGGGCTCCCCCTACCAGAGTGTAAGAACCAGTGCTCTAGTCATTTCCCCGGAGGAAAATCCGTAGGGTGTGTTTTGTCTCTCTCCTTTTCCTGTAGCAAGTTGTATCAAGAACTGCATTTTAGAGTCAGTTTACCTAAAATAAATGAAGGTCAGCCCAGCTGAAGTATCCAATTATCTTCTCAGCAAAGGAATCAAAAACGGTAGGCAAGGAAGGGAGGAGGAAAGCAGGTATGTAAGCAGTCAGGCTGTAGACAAGGAACCACCAGACTTGACAAAATCTCTAAAACTTGCCCTTTTGTCATCCCCTCTGTTAACCCATTTGTGGTAAAACTTAAAATGGAAGAGGATTTATTCAATATGACAGAATCCCCATGAAACTATAACAGTAAAGGAATAAAAAGGGATAGACTCAGAATAGGGAAAAGAATATGGTAGACGTTAGTTAGCTAATGAGATTTCAACAGATTGTGGAAGACAGAATGCAGATGGAAGAGGATCGATTGGTGAAGCCAGGCAGGCCTCGGCCCAGACCCCTCCAGGAGGGCTCATCAGCAGACATGACAGCTTACTGCTCAGTAGAAGCCCAGAGGCCTCCAACACAGAGGTTCTGAAATCACACGGAAGACCAGAGAGAAGGGAAAGGGAGGGAATAACTGGAGATTCACACAGATGCTCCACGACTTACGATGGAGTTTCGTCCCAGCAAATCTATCGTAAATCGAAAGTATCCTAAGTCGAAATGCATTTATTAACACACCTAACCTACTGAACATCATAGCTTAGCTTCACCTGTTTCTACTGAACGCACAACCCTTTTGCAGCTTTGTAAAGTCAAAACATCTTTGAGTCGAATCATCGTAAGCCAGGGACCTTCCCTAACCCCGGTGTGCAGACCTGTGTAGGAGAAGCCCAAGAAGCTGGAAGAGCGCAGGATTCTTCTTTAAAGAAATGGATTACACTTCAGGGGATTCGAGTAGACGGAAGAGAATGGGACCCAGAGTCAAGTACCCTCTCCTCTGAAAGGTCCAGTCCTCAGCCCCCTCATTCTAAAGTATGGCTCTCAACAGGGATAATTTGTCCAATCCCCAGCTCCCAGGGGATATAGCAATTCCTGGAGACATTTTTGTTGTTGTTACACTTAGAAGAGGGAAGTGGTACTGGCATCTATAAGTAGAGGCCAGGGATGCTGCTAAACATCCTACAATGCACAGGACACCCCCACAAACAGAATTATCCAGCTCCAAAATGTCAGTAGTGAGATTGAGAAACCATGATCTAAAGCAAAAAATCCTGTCAGCCAGCCTACACATATACACAGCGCTCTCCAGGTACCTATCTAGTCCATTAACTTTTTTTTACCCGTGAACCTACAGCCAGGGGCAGCCAGATACATAAGGAAAACCTGCAGTGTGAATGAGGAAGGTCATGGTGAAGCAGTAAAATAGATCCCAGAGAGAGCTTTCAAAAGAGCCTCTCAAGCAATAAAGAAATAAATAGAATAAGAGCCTCTAAATGATGGCCTGAGAGAGATTTTAGAAGATACTGTAAATGGTGAACAGGATATTAGGAATAAAGAACAATCTGAGGGGAAAGAGTGATTGGAAAATTTTTTTAATTAATTGCAAAGAATAAAGTTAAGATCAATAAACTCTCCCAGTGTAAAGAACAGAAAGACAAGGAGATGAAAAATGTGAAAGAAAAAAGACGTTTTAGAGTATCCAGAATTCCAGAAAGAAAATATAGAGAAGACAAAGGAGAGGAAATGATCAAAAGACTAAGAAAAGTTTCCTGAGCTAATGAGAAGCACAAGACTTCAAATCCAAGCAAATACGTTCATTCATTCAACATATGGTTGAAACTCTGCTGTATGCCGGAGATTGGATACACAGTGAACGAATAAAGCTCTTGCTCCCTTGGAACTTGCTTTTTTGTGCGGCAGAAAAACAGGGCAGGGTGGTGTGGAGTGATGAGGACATTGATAAACATAATGAGCCAGCTGGACACATGGAAAAAGCTCCACCCCACGCACATCATGTAAAATTTCCAGATGCCAAGGTTAAAAGAAGCTCTTTAAAACAGTCTACAAATCAACGAGAATTAGACTGGTATCAGACTTTGCTCTAGCAACTAGAATGATAGAGGATTATGGAGAAATAAATCCAAAAGTTTGAGCGAAAATGATTTTCAGCCTAGAAGTCTTTGTCCAGCCAAACAGTCCATAGAGAGAAAAAATACGTTAGTCATGTGAGGGCTCAGAAAGGGGCTCTTTCCCATGCGTCTTTCTTAGCAAGTTATTTTAAGATGTTCAGTAGCTAAATAAGCAAATCTAGCAAACAAGACCTTGAATCCAGGAAACAAGAGGTTCAAGAAAGCAATGGGAATTTCTCTGACCCAGGGTGACATTTGTATGGCAGGCCTGTGCAGCAAGCAGTCCAAACGAGCAGGAGAGGGGAGCACTCGCAGGAGGGAGGTGTCTGGGAGAAAATGAAAGGCAATTAGAAACTCCATGAAAAACGAATGTTGCATAGGAATACTGAGAATGCCCTCTGAGCACAGGAGTAGATGCTGCAGAGAAAAAGATTTACATAGTTATAATAATGTGAGTGCCACACTGATCTTCAACTTTTAGAATCAGCCTCTAGATAGAGCATAGAAAGATTACATTTATAGGGAAGTAAAACTTGGACTAGAGAAGGGAGGAGAAAATGGTTGCATGAGCTCACTTCTGTTTGCCATAACAGGATTTTGAACAATATAAAGTTGATAAAATGGAGAATAGCAGTATAACAAATCTAACTATCTGAGAACTGAAGTCCAAAGTGATTGATCCTAGGGAGCCCAGATTCCCATTCAGTAAAGACAGGACAGGGGACTGCAGTTATTCACAGGCCTCTCCATGCTTTTTGAGTTATACCGCCAACAATTATCCTCTGAATAAATTTCTAAAAACTTTTTTTTAAATTGGAAAGGCTATATATATAGCCTTTGGTGGGAACTGTGAGAGGGGAGCTGGGAGTCTGCAGGCAGAACCCTGAGTGGGAGAGGTAGCAGCTGATGCTGCTGAGCCTGTGGAAACAAAGAAATGGGGGCGGGAGGCTGAGTCAGCACAGGAAGGGGCCACTCGGGAGAGCTTGCCACCAGGTTATCTTATATAGCTTTTTATTATATTTGAGTTTATATAGTTTTAATAAGAACATGGGAGCCCATTGAGGAGTTTGCTCAATTCTGCTTAAATAAAATATAATTGAAGAGATCTTAGGGAATTTTTGTTGATTTTCCGATTTAAGGCAGAATGAAACACATATAGCCAATCATTGAAATTTGATTTATCAATGGTAAGATATGTACACATATAATACCTTAATAAAAAAAATTGATTTATTTATGGTTACCCGTATTTCCTTTGCCATGTTTCCCCCCATTTTTAATTTATGATTGCCAGCATTGTTTGCAAATTATTTTCATTACTGTACTTTGTTACCATTCATCATTTATACCATCCGTGTTCTTTCTTTTCTTACAGATTGTGATATCTTTAGTCTGAATTTTTAACTGGAATCAGAACTGGATGTGGGGGTCACACTTTTATTAAACCACGTGATTACCTAATTCAAAGTTGCCACCCCAAAGTTCAGATTAGTTAATATAATTTTTTAATGTTAAATAAAGATGTATAGTAATAAACAATTTATTCTAGCAGCCATGTTGAACAATGTATTTAAGATTGTAAACTCCTGAATTGCTGTATTTATATACACTATTGCAGTAGGACATACTTTTGGTCCTGGTAACTGTACAGTAATTTGGTTTACTAACAAAAGTTGTGAATAAAACTGTGAAACTAGAAAGAAGACTTTCTGGAGTTTAGTAGAAAAATGTGATTTTAATATTGTTATTTCTCTTTTAACATAATTTTTTCCCTTCACATTCCCAAATCAGTATAAATAAGCACATGCATGCACACACGTGCACACACGCACACATGCACACACCGTTTACCGCAAGGGTAATGCTTCTGTAAATGTCCCTATTTGTTCCTTTGGCTGAAAATGTAATCTTTATTAGGCAAATATATATATGCTTTTTAATATTGACATTTTTCTGTGTGTTTTCATATTTTGTGAATTTTTTTTAATTTTAAGGCTAAAAATTTACTTGTTCTCAATACATTTGCTCACCAAGGGTAAATGAAAGAGCATGGCTGCTTCCCCTAGACAGATTGACCTTGGCATCCACATGAAGCATCATTGTTTTTAAAAATGAAGGGTGCTTAATTGTTCCCTTTTTTCTGTATTCTGTAGGTCTCATAACAACAAGCTGCAGTCTACAGCTTCTTAAAGTTCAGCGTGTTAACCTAAACATAAAACAGCAAGAATCTGGTTGTCTGAACTATTTTAAATTAAGGAGCCAGATGTTTTTAGTCAGGTTATCCTGACAAGACTTGACCTAAACTTCGTTTTTATTGGTCATAACAGTCCAGTTTTATTCTTGACCAATTTTGTCCAACGGACAAGGGAAAAGCGAAGTCAACGACACCATTATCTTGTCAAGATCAAATGGTTTTACTATTGTGGCAGAAGCGGGAAAACTTTGTTTATTGAAAAAAAAAGAAAAAGGAAAGCAAGAAAAAAAGATAATATGGGGTCAAGTTTAACTCCATGGAAATGCCACGTCTGCTCTTCAGTGAAGAAGCTGGTTTAGAGTCTCACAGAAAACTTTTGACTGTATTTATTTATTGTTGCAAAAAAAAAAGACGCTTTTTTATTGCTGCCCTCATTTGTCAGCTAATTATTTTTTCTTATAAAATCCAGCCCTGGTTACATGTAATCCATTCTGTATCTTATCATGATTCCTATAGGTAAAAGTACAAGACGACCTCTAGATGTCTTTTCTTTCTATGAAAGGAGCTGCTATGTACACATGTGCACACACACACAACTGGGAATCAACAATGAGTTTATTGTTCATGGTAGAGAAAAATTAAGCTTGCATAAAGGTTGAGCTAAGTGGTCCTGGACTACAGACTCTGTTGCCTTGAATATAACAGTACAATTTGTCATTTACTCTGCACCAGGCTAAAATGAGTAAAATCTATTTGAAGGTATCTTGTTTGTAAACATTTGTCAGATTCTAATTTTTTTCTTTTTGTATTAAAATTCAACTATGGATGTATATGAAACAAAATAAATGGAGATCATTTTTCTCCCACAGACGGTGTCTTTGAATGTGCGCTAATGATTATCTGTAAGCCTTTAAGGGGAAAGGGTGGGCTGCAAGGTAAATAAAAGGCAGAACCATCCGATCGTACCTGGGTTTGTCCAGGATAGTAGTAGCCCTTCCTTTTGTAGTTCCCAGTCCATTGTCATCACATCAGAGAAGAATCTTCAGGGGTGGCTAGTCCTGTTGCATCAGTTGACTGTACTAGTAAATAAGGTAGTGTGACACACACGTTGCCTTCATCTGTACATCATGATACGAGGCAAATTATCAGTCACAGACAGCTACTTAGAGTTTATGAAGGGCATTTTTTTAGATGGCATCTCTGTTTTGTATTTTTTTGTTGGTTGGTTGTTTGGATTTTTTCTTTTTTCCCCGCACAGGAAAGGGTAGGGGAAGCAGTAGGGTGGGAAATGGAAGCAGTGGAGGAGGGTACATTTGCATGTTTCTCCTTTCCGTGTTCTAACTTTACAGTTGTACCAAGGCATTGTAATAATAGCTTCTAGAAGACCTGCCATGGTTGGTTTATGCAGCTTTGCAAAAATTTTACTAGATTTTGCACTAACTCATACTATCTTTGCCCCACCACGTTCTGGAATTAATGTTTTTAAAAAGTTTCCTTCTGTTTACTATCACCCTGCTATGCAAACCCTTCCCCAGACCTTCGTTTCTTGAGAGAAAGATGTTGCTCCAGTTCCGGTTCTTTCTTACTCCAGGCTCAGGTGTACAGGTTGTTCTGGGTTAGTTTTGTCTGATGAAGCCCATTGCTTTTTGTACATAAAAATGTCACTTAAACCTGTGCTTACAAACTAAAGAGACTAATGCTCAATATGGAACATGGAAACCGTTTTTGTTAAAATATTAACATGGAAGTAATCAAATATAGGTTATTTTGTCCTTTTACTTTTGAAAAATGTTACATATTGTATGCACTATGCTGATGCAAGAATCCTACATTTTAATGAATTATAAAATTACTCTGCATCTCATCACATTAGTATTTCTGTACTATTTATTCATATAGAGAGAGATATAGATATATATGGGCTTAACCATTTAAAACTTGTTGCGGCAAGAACTTTCCTACCTGTAGGCTATAGATTGCTATGTTTTTAACAGATTGTGGTAAATTCTAAACAGCAATTCTTTTTGTACGTAATAGGACATTTCATCCTAGAAAAATAAAGTAATGTTTTTGACATTGGATTTGGTGCAGTTTCTAATGAAACAGTGGTTGGTTGGTTGGTTGGTTGATATATTTTCTGTAGCTGTTGGCATTGCCAAATTGTGCAAAAAAGGCACATTTTATGGGAATCCTCTGACCAGGGAGACGTTAATTTCATATGTGTATTTAATATTATAAAGCCTTTTGCAATTTCTATCACCATATATAAATACATAGACATAGACATTTTATGGTTTTTATCAACTACAGAGTTTAGTCTTCCAAAGGTAATTTTTGAAAAGCATACATTCTTATAACACATAAGGAGTTTCAAAAGCTTTTTTATGAGTATTCTTTGACAAGCTTCTGCTACTCGGTAAAATATACATATTACAGCTATTTTCCCCCCCCCAATAATCCAAGTAGTAAAATGCTCATTTGTGATCATTAGGATTTTTCTACCCAGTCTTTGGATTTGTAAATATATTTATTTACATCAATGGGTTTCCTTGGCTAAAGGTATTTTCAGTGCTTGTTATGTTTCATCTGCCAAATTCACACTCCTTGAAACGGTTTCAGGAAAAGTATTTTCATAACATCGATAACGCTGTTTTTGCTCCTATCCAAATTCTGCAGGATTTGATTTTAGTTAATGTCCTGCAATAGGTAGGTTTTTTAAAGTTGTGAACTTTTAGAGATATTTTCTAAAGTGAAACAGTTACCATTTTATATATCAAGCGGCCTGGAGTGGTTTTTAGAGACACTGACAGTTGCTGTGGTTTGTAATCTACAAATAAAAGTTCTTTCCCTGTCCGTGTTCATTTCTATTCGGCAGACTCCCTGCATCTTTGTGTATTTCTGATGTTATTAAAGAGCCAACCTGGTGACCTTTCAAATACGCACTCTTACAGACTGAGCGACTCAGCACTCTGTGGTTACTGCAGAACTCACTCTTCTGTGACAGACTGTTACCTGTAAGCCTCAAATTTGGAGCCCTTAAAATGAGAATGATATCTCACGAGCAAAGTAATGCCTTATACGCACTTAGAGCCCACTGAGAAGTCTTCTTAATAATTTTTTTAATCCTCACCCAAGGATATGTTTTGATTTTAGAGAGAGAGGGGAGAGAGAGAGAAACATCAATTAGTTACCTCCCATATGCGCCCAAGGGGGGTTTGAACCCACAACCCAGGTATGTGCCCTGACTGGGAATCGAACCCGCAACTTTTGTGGTGAAGGGGGTGATACTCCAACCAACAGCCACCTAGCCAGGGCTGTAATAATTTGAAATATTCTGAGATCCTTCTATTTACTTAGAATAAAATAGCAAAAAAGGCTTTTAAATCACATCCCAATTGATCCAATTGGGACCAAATTCAGCTGAAGAAATAGGCTGTGTTTTTTAAATTATAAAGTCCTGTTCCTGAAATTGAATTGGTGTATTATAGGTCAGTTTTTAGGTAAAAAGGTAAAAGCTAGTACCAAAAGAAGTGTATGTTACCAAAAGAAAAGTCTTTTTTTTTTTCCCTTGAACTCAGTCTCCTGTGCCCATCCCCATGCCCACCACTGCTCTAACTCATTTGAGCCTCATTCTTGTCATTGCAAACCTGGTCTTAAATGATGGCCTTAATTTTAAGAGGAAGTTCCTAAGAAGCTGGCCGAGGTGTACGTACTAACTGTATGGCCTTCTAGCGTCACGCAGATCACACAGTTCTGGGACATTTTGTGCTTCCAAAACTCAGAAAGTAGTACTATCCAATCAGTCTAATCAAACCCCAACCTTCAGGCTCTGTGAAAGTGATAGATTTTTTTTCACTTTTAAACCAGATCATATTTATAACTTTATGCCCTAACATCTGACCATCCAGCCAATCATTTCTCTATCTGGCCATTGTTTTTCCCCACCATGTTGCTCAAGACTATCACTTAGCCTTGACATTTATTGATTTTTTAAGAGAGAGGGATAGAGAGAAACATCGATGAGAGAGACACATCGATCAGCTGCCTCTTGCACACCCCCTACTGGGGATGTGCCTGAAACCAAGGTACATGCCCTTGACCGGAATCGGAATCGAACCTGGGACCCTCGAGTCCGCAGGCCGCCGCTCTATCCACTAAGCCAAACCAGTTTCGGCTAGCCTTGACATTTAAAAATTCGGCTTTGGTTTTTGTGACTGCTGCTACTTACGTCCGAGTTCATTTTTATCCTAAAACTAACCCAGAAGCTCCTCACTCACTGTATACTCTACTGCTAACAGGTCATGTAGGAACGCAGTTGATTCTCAGCCTTTCTAGTAGGATTTTTAAGATGGTTGGGCAAGACTCACTTTTGGAAAAATTCTCTAAAAAAATTTTTTTTTCCAGTAACGCTTTAACCACAGAATAATAGAACCTCTCGGCCTTTATTTTACCTCTCTGCCCATGCTTGGGACAAATAAGGTAGCCGTATCTCCCATCACACTCAGATGTTATGTCTTAGGCCAGTGGTCGGCAAACGCATTTCAACAGAGCGGCAAACCGCGGCGGCTCGCGAGCCGCAGTTTGCCGACCACTGTCTTAGGCTATTGCTACTTGCTTCCCTCAAGTGTGTCTAAGGGTCCTGCAGTGCCGCCCAGCCACTGCGCCTGTGCCACTACAGCTAGACACTTCCTGAGCTCACTGCGAGCGTGTCCTTTCAAACCGAATAGGCTGTCCCAAGTGCAGTTCCTCCTTATCTTCCCCATGGGTTACCAGTGTCAGCGTTTCAAATGAAGTGAAGTACAGCTTGGTCTTCTGGGGGGAAAAATTGTTCATAATTTTGTGGGTTCAAGTAAAAATCAGTATGAAATTCAGCTAATGGTTAAACTTTTTTTTATCCCCACTGGAAAATGTTTAAAATTCACGTGCTTGCAAGCTGTCATTGAATATCAGTTCTAGGGTTTGTTGAGTAAGTTTGAGGGACGCGTCTTCCCAAACTTTTGGGGCTCAGTGAGGCTAAAAAAAAAACAGGTGCATCCAAGATCTGATTTCAAGTCAAGGTTTACTGCTTTACAAAACAAACATGATATTTGGTCTTCATAGAAAAATGACATCAGATACACCCTGAATATGTTTAGCATTGGGATAGCTGACAGTTCAGCACAAAACATACGTTTTTAGGAGCAGGGAGGCATGAAAATAAACTATCTTACACTTTGGTACATCAGAAACACTTGCGTAATATTGTGCTTGAATTAAGCCCTTTAATGTTCTTTAAGTGTAAAACTTCATAACGTGTCTTGGGCTCTGACCCATATGTTTGATCTATATGACATCATACATGTCTTTGACTAGTGCACTTACTGTTATGTACAGAACTTAAAATGTGATGCTGTAGGTATAACATTTGGTTTGATACGTGATATAAACTATTCAAAGTTGTATATAAAATCAAGAAAATGTTTTTTTGTGAACTATTTCTACTGAGAATGTATTTAAATTAAAATAATTAAAAATAAACAGCATGAAGCAGTGATCTGTTAATGGGACAGGTCAGTAGCTATGTGCGTAACTAGCACTAAGAAGAACTTTGCCACCGAGCTCAGAAGCATACACTTAAGAAGCATCTTGTAAATAAGAAGGTGACAACTTCACGATTAGAGTTGGAACTAGGCAACTAGTTCATAAAAAGGAGCCATGTGCCCTATTGTCAAGGAAGGTCCCATTACAATGGACCTTCACACAAAACATAGGTTTTTTAGGAGCAGGGATTACATGATTACATGAAGATACACCTTTCCTGTCTTGATCAATTCCAAGTCTCTCATGATCCAGAAATGCTGGGATGGTAAATTCAAATGCATTGGGTGTGAACTGCACCTTGAACTTGCACATCCCTTTTTCGGTTAAACCTTTTCACGTAGCTGCTGCTGCTCCGGAGCAGTCCATCTCCTGGTCGGAGCCGCCCTCTTAGGACCTGGAGCAGAGCTGTAGGGAGCTGCCGTCTCTTATGGTAGATGTGGCCCATCACAATATACCTGCTGCCTGGGGGGAAAGAAATAGGTGTAAATTCATAGTGTCTTTTAAATGCCATGAAACAATAAGAAAATGTAAGATCCTTAAGAAACGACTAAGCTTGAATCTATTGTCTTGCTCTATTATTTTGAACCTCAGACAACTGGTGGAAACAGCCTAACAATGACCTTTAGAAGAGAACCAGATAATCCACCTGTAAACACTCATTAGAGAACGAGGGTCCTAATCACAATGTATCCACAGGATTTTGCCAGAGCACAGCTCTAGAAAGACGGGACAGAGGGTATCGGTGTCCCAAACCTCAAGAAAGATTTTTCTAGACGCAGTTTAGACAGAGCCCCTTATGGACCCCTGTTGGCAACGGTGCTTCCAATCGTGCACTCAATTCGTCAACTAACATTTACTGAGTGCCTGCTTTGTGCCAATCCGTGCTGTTCCCACCTTTAAGCGGAGGGTGGAGGATTGTTGGAGCTTAAATTAACGGTGGCCAAAATAACACCTGTCGTCCAAATTCTATTCGTCTTGGAATACCCCTCGCCCCCAAAGGTGCTGGGGTGACCGAGCTGTGGCCCCCACGTCACAAACGGTGATGTAAATGAAGTACACATAAAAAGTGGTCAGGTCAGCTTCCATACCGGGTTTCATCTCTGGACACGTCTTATTGCAGCTGGAGGAGTCTAGGGCTAAGATGTGGACGCGGAAGAAAAAGCCGTCCGGAGTGATGTACAGGCGGTTCATCTTGTACAGCCCGTCCCGGTCCACCAGCAGAGTCACCAGCTGGATCCCTGGGCCGACCACGTCCACAT